>NC_134576.1:44734479-45043684 GCF_050947875.1 Dermacentor variabilis | reverse complement strand
AAGGAGCCTGGACAATGGTGGCATGTATCGTTGAGATAAGACATCAATGCATTCAAACACGTCTTGCAGTTTCCGCAGCTGACTGTAAGATCATGAGAGTTGCAATGTGGGCTTGTTGGTAATGCGTCTTCAATAGGTTTACTGCAGCACGAATAAAAAACAGGACAAAGGAAGACACGTGTGTCTTTGTATGTCTTTTTTTGTCCTCTGTCTTTTATTTGTGCTGTGGTAAACCTATTCAAGATGTCTGTAAAAGGTCTATTTTATAGCTCTTACAATAAGGTTGTACTGCACAGTTCTTGTGTTTTCCTTGTCCTGATGCCATTCCTGCTGCCTTGGTATAAACCTGTGACGTCGTGGTACTTGCCGCCCAAGTCTCGGCAATGACTGGGCTAACCCGTCCCCGTTTATATGCACGCTGCAAGCAAGTCAGTCTGGACCATGGAGGAAAGAAAAGGCGGAGTCCCTGCTGCCTTCACATACTAGGAGAAAAGTGTGAAGAAAGTTACATGGTATTTTACGCTGTAGCTGCCATGTTGGTGGGGCGCAATGGTGGTTTGGTTATGGTGGTCAGGGCTTAACTTCCTTCGATGAAGTGGGGCTCTTATAGGGCAGCATATAATCAGTGAAGCATTGAATCACTATATCTAATAGTGAAACAAGTCAAAGAATAAAAACTTGGTGCAAGGTCAGACTATACGACCAACGGTGTGTGGTCACCAGCCTTTAATATCTTAGTTGGGACACTGTATATTTTACACAAGCTAATATAACGAGTTTGGGAACTGCTTAGACCACTGCATTTAGGATCACGTTACTGTACATTCAAGAGATAGTAAAGTTCTTAAAGCACTAAAAATTGGGCACTTAGAAAGAAATTTGGATTTTGAAATGTTCTTTTTTCACAAATAACTGGATGTAAAAGGTTAAAGATAGGTGAACTCAAAGCACATAAGTTTAGCTGCAACAAAGAACATTACTGGCCTTGCTTCATTGACAACCTCACCCAGAAAAAAAGAAAAAAAAAGATCGCTCCAATCAGTTGGAAATTTGCAATTGGAATGAATCAGAGATTTGCAATTTTGTTTTGGGACACCCATTAGAAAAATCTAACAGGTACGATTGGCCTCTGAATTAGACTCGTTGCAACCAACATGAAAAATGAAAGACAGGAAAACATCTAGATGGGCCCTAGCCTTGATATGACGGATATACTTGAAACTTCTTGCAAGAAGCATACTCGCACAGAAACACACTACAGCACTTCAGTGACATACCCAACAGTCGCCACCTTACTATGAGAGATGCATATAAAGTGCTATATATGTAAACAACATTTAGCTGACCAAGTGGTACCAGTGGTTCATGAGAAATTGGTAAAATTTCAAGAGATTTTAACTTAATTGAAAGCTAAATGCCGGTTTCCATTCATCACACCAAAATACAAAGATCATTTAGTTTAAAACTAACAATACAATTCCGATATTACTATTATCAACCATTTTGTTTGATGAGATTACACTAGTGCTTTCCAGTTAGGACTAGTTGGCATACCAAGCTCCAGTGAAGCCCAACTGGACTTTTCATGAAGCCCAATAGCAACTGTGGGCCTCTGCTGATGTTCAATTGGACCAGTTGGGTCCCATTGTAAAATCCATCTGGACTCGATGGGTTTCTTTTACTAGGCAGGCACTGATGATGCACTGATGAATATTCATCAGCAAGCATCAAATGACTCAATGACCGAGAAAGCTGGCGGCGTCTGTAGCAGCAAAACGGCACCTAATTCCAATTGGCTGCGATGCCACGCCACGAGCATGTCTTGACGTAGCTGAGCGGGCGAATCGGAACACCTGCTGCCACATTATCGCGCTAGGTGTTGCGTGAGGAGAAAAGGCAACACCGCCACGCCACCAGCGCACTTCGACGGAGCAGATACGGTGTCGCATATATCCACAAGCAGGTGCTGTTCTCTTGTTTGTATTTGTTTTATGGTTTCACACCTTACCTAGAAAAGTGAACAAAATGCATGAATCTTTGGTGTAACACAGCACTCGTAATGCCCAACTAAACAAATAACTGGTAACCTAAAGGAACCAAGATGAACGTTCACGAGAAGGTAGGTTCCAGGTGGCTCGTGAAACAGTATGCTGTGCCAACAATCCTAGTTGGAAAAGGATGGGGACCTTCCCGTGCAGTGTCCGCGAAATGCGTGAAGCAGCACGGCAATATCTGCTTTCCAGTTTTTGCTCATGCTACATCAACCGATAAATTGCGGTTAATCATTAATCAAAAAATTAGACGTAATTGACCCGCACAAGGCACTACTGGTACTAAAATCGCCTCCAGCGTTTGTCTAATGGGTTCCGCAGTGCGAGGGTGTCCGAGCCTCATGTAGAGAGCCGGTCCTGCCCCCTCACATTAAGTACTAGGTGGCGTGTGCTTACGCGTGTGCTGCCCCGTAGATATCGTACCGTGGCAAAGGCATCACGTGCGCAGCCTTGCATTAGTATCCACGTTTTGTTCTGCTGTGTTATCTAGACCGTGCTGTCCTGGCTGCTCTTGTGATCAGGTGGGACTGAAACGAGTAAAAAGCGCGAAACGAGCGTGCATGCAACGCCATACACCACGTGCCACGGACGATCTGGGAACCTATTTGCCGCTTTCGATGGATTCATACTAACGTGTCATCACAAGATTGAAACCGCTGTGCTTCACAGTATGTACGAAAAACGCCTTGCAGGTCAGTGCCAGCTGTGCAGTGTTCCTGATCTTGACAGCGATCAATGCGTTTGTGGCACTAAAACAGCCATCTGTAAGGATGGGAAAGAAGCAGGTGCTGTGTAATTAAGGGGCCAACCCTCCTGACACAGATATGTTTGCTAGAGGGGGAAGTGAAGGTTAGTGAATGCGGTGCAAAACTGAACAAAGCTCGACAGAAGAACGTACGTCTATGCACTCATCAAACGGCTGATGGTCGCACTTAGGTCTGCCCAGCGCGCTTACTGTTCGGCACCGCGCGGAGCAGATCGGCTGGCCATAGTTTGTGATGTGCATAAGGTGCGCTGCCCAGTGCTTAAAGCTCAGGGCCCCCTCCTCTTGATTTTTGAGGGGCTAGGCCCCTCTCGGAAGGTCAACTTTAGCAATGCGGCACCCATTCGTCAAGCGCTGCAGGTGATATTAGCATTAGTGCCTTGTGCAGAGCAATTCTATTCAGTTTTTGATTAACGATTTAATCGGGATTATAAAGACTGATGTGGCATGACCGTAAGCAGATATTGTACTGCTGCATGCATTTCTCCGAGGCACTGCACATGACGCCCACTCGGCAAACGACGTTTTGTAGCCGCCTTGGATCGCAGCCAAAACAAACTAAGACATCAATAATTCAAGATGTCTACGAAATGCATTTTTATGTACGTCTAGAGGGCATCCTGCGAAAAACCCCCAGGAGACGTCTTGCTAAGCTGTTCTCGGTTTACGCCTTGTTGAGACGGCCAGAAAACGTTTTGTAAGAACGTAGAAAGCGTGTTGATATTTATCCAGATTTAAGTATAAATTGACGTTCTACCAGATATCTAGCGCCTGAAGTGGCCACACAGCCTGCGCTTAAATAACGCGTATACTGCCTTTATTCGCACCTGTGTCGTTGCGCTGTATTTCCAATAGTAGCCTCTATGTGTATTTCACGAAGTAAAAACAAATCAAACGTATAAAAGCGCTATACTGAAGTAAACAAGGCCTTTAACCTCATAATAGCAAACATAAAACGTTAAAAAATACAAGAATTTCACGTGCCAATACCACGATCTAATTGCGAAACAGATTATGAAGCAGACTGGCTGGATGCCCAGGATTTATTTTGTCCAGCTGGGGTTGTTAACGTGCCCCTCAATCTAAGTACACGAGCGTTGTTGTATTTCGCTCCTATCCTATCCGCGACCTCGAGCTCAGCAGCTCGATGCTATTGGCCTCGTGCTCCACCACTGGAAAAGCTGGCGCCACCGTCGGCGTGACGTGCTAGGAGGGATCACGTGGACATAGCGGACGCGTCGGCTGCTTCGGGAGTGCCGAAGCGAGCTGAAAACGAGTTTTAAATTGCCTTGTACGCTGCGGTCCTCATTTAGTGGCGAGATATTCCCGCTTCGAGTGTCTCCTTTACAACGACTGAAAGCACTAGAATAGGTAGTGGCTGCCTTTGAAGGTGCGCAACATGGTAGGCTACTGCCCGGTGCCGCAGTGCCGGACGTACGCAACGGAGCCCGCTGTCAGCCATTCATACGTAGCAGCAGGACAAGAAGCTGCGTGAAGCTTGGCTCGCGAAACATAAAACTGGCAAATAGTAATCGGCTACAACTCGGGTATGCAGCAAGCACAGACGCGAGGAAGATTTCTGCTACGGCGCCGGGTCTGCGATGTTCAGAAAACGCGCGCTGAGACGCTCGCCCGAATCCGCTGCCCGACTAATGTCATGACGGTTTGGTCTATGAACTTGTCGATGCTATAGATACTGGCAAGTTCACTGGAGTGGAAAGGGAGCGGTAAGAAGCACATTAAAAAAAGCATGGCATATGGTCATATGCTCGTGTTATGAATTCTGTGCACTGGATTACAAAAAAGAAGCAGCGGGAAATCGCACGCTGAAAACACCAATAAACATGCGGTGCGACGCAACTCGAGAAATAATATTGAAACGTCCAAGAATTTAGAAGAAAAAAAAAAGATTGAATCGTCATGACGGCACATCACGTTGAAGTCTCTACAATGAAATTATTTTTGAGCAGCTCTGATAGCGCCCACGCAACAATGGTTGCTTGTATACTGTCAAATGCTCATATTCTGCGGCCTAAAGCTCATGGCACGGTGCGAAAGCGCGCACGCGGCGAAAGCGAAACAGTGCGCGGACAAGCATGCAGACGCGCAGTCGGTCGCTGCGAATCTGTGCGACTGCTGCATTGAGGCTTCATTCTATTACGCTACATTTAGTTATTCAAACACTATAAGAACATATTTCACATAGTTTGCTCTCAGCGTTTACCCACCTTTCACGTAAGAAAGCCGGTTCGGAAGTCTCCATCGCGGCGACCGCGCGCAGTGGCGTTCACTAGTACGTATTCGGTAAAGAGATAGCGTCTGTAAACGAGTCTGTGATTTCAGTTTGCCCAAGATTATTATTTAGACAGTAAAAAACTTCTCTCGTTTCGAAAGTACTTAGAGAAATGTCCGGGAGAGCTCGCGCGTGGTGTTTTCAGTGAGCGCTGACATCAAAACCCATGAGGAGCGCGCCACGTGATCCCTCATACTATGCCAGCGAGGCGCTTCCGATAGATGGCGACTCTGTAACTCCTCGCCGCCAATAGCCACTAAGCTACCGCGGCGCGTAGGAGAAAATATGCGCCTATGCTAAGCAGCAGCGCAAGTTTAGTGTGAGCGCTAGTTTTGGACAGATGGATAGGCGAGTCCAATGATAGATTTTTGTCGTAGAAGATTGCGCGTAGTAATTCGTATTTCTACCTGGCCACCTTCCCGCAGGCTCTGGCAATCGCCGTATTTCTCACGGTACGGTTCAAGCTCCACACCAAGGCGTTATTTGCCAGCTTATCGCTTCTACATAAATCTGCACCTTCAGCTGCATCACAATTGCACTGTCAGGTATTCAATTAAGTAGTGAGAAACTGCAATATCACTAGCTGATTAATTCCTAATTTATTACAGTATTCACAGTATTACAGTATTACAGTATTCACAGTATTACAGTATTCAAGAATGATTCAGTTGCAACTGAATCATTCTTTCTATCGCTCTTTAAAATTAAATACTTTTATATACGTTCAAATGCTACAGCTAAAATGGGTGCTATAAATATTCATGTGTCCTTTGAGGGGAGAGCGGCATATCATGCATTTCGGCTGGACGTGTTCGTTTTACCCAATAATTTGCAACAACAGCACGGCGATTTTAGAAGTGCATCACATATTATAGTAAGCATTATAATAAGCAATTTTAATACCGCACAATTAACTTGTGACGTCCTTGAAATTTGGTTTGATTAAAGTGCATATTTACTTGAAACATTTTTCACAATATATAGAAGCACGAAGTTAACAAAGTCGTAACTCTGCACCTAATAGAGAAAGGCAAAGGAAACACAGGGAGGTTAAGGAGAGATTATCTCCGGTTGGATACGCTGTATCGGGGCAGGAGAAAGAAATGCAGTAGATAAGAGAAAAAAATACGACAAGAAAAAAAAGCACACACACGCAGTCTGCACCAAAACCGATATTGCAGTTACCAGGACCGACCTCGGTTATTCAGCAGCTCGGTGCAGCCGTATACAGCTGATGCATGGCGGGGGGGGGGGGGGGGGGGGGGGGGGAAGAGGAGGGGGTATTCTGCAAGTGTCTGCATGAATTGCAGCACTTAAAGTGGGAAGTGTGCTGCAGACATAAATTTGCAGTTCACGCGATCTTATCACAACGTTTACAAGACTTTTGCAAAAATTACATTCGCTAATTAGTGGTATCCTAGTTGGTACAAAAGCGATAGCAGTTTGCTTCCATACCAATTCGCCAAGACGAGCATGTGTGAGATGCACTAAAAGTCCGTGAAGTCCGTTTAGAAGGTAATAAATGGTCGTATATCGCTGCTAATATCCGGTGGATATGACTCTTTCAGGAAGTTCTAGAATCCTGCTTAAAGTAGGTTAGAAACATTTTCTCTTGAAGGGTGATTTTGTAAGACCATTACAAGCTTTGAAATGTACAGGTAGAATCCTACAATGCGGGTTTTGATAGCTGTTTCCTTTTTTGTTTGTTTCCCTCCCTCCCTCCTTCTGTCTTTCTTTCCTTTTGCTCTTCCCTGCGGCATTTCGCCACCTGGAGGCCTGTAGGTTTGCGCAATACAAGAAACACAGATCAACAATATATATATTTTTTTACAGAGGACGACCATTAGACGAGAAGGGTAGTGATACGGGTTTGTTGGTACATCTTGTATGTGAAGATCACAGCCTAGTAAAATTAATCACACATCCGCATGATTTGGTGGTTATTGCACGCTGGCAGAACGTACAGAAAGCCAGGCAATCAGCATAAAGTGCTGTTTTTAATAAGGCACATGCTTGCAAACCATCTCTGCAATTTAGTGAACAGTATCAAAGCAAAGTGCTCACAAATAAATTAAAATGCACAAATACTAGTTCACAATTTGCTAAGTAGTATAAAACGCTTTAAAAATAAATCAAAATGCGCTAATATAAGGTCTCTAAAAAACTAATACATGTCGATTGTAGGAACAAGTTTACATTTTGAACACAAAAATAATATTGCACAGAACAGTTTGAAATCAGGTACTAGTATAAGCAAGAAGATCCTCCTAAAATAATGTTGGCAAAAAGAAGCCACATACAAGAAATAAAATTAGGGGCACCAATAAGCAATTAACGCATCAATAAGTTACACGAAATAAGAATGACTAAATCACTGCGTGTCTCATGCAAAAGACATCACAACGTGAAAGCCTGTACAACTTATTAAGAGTAATTACAAGGAAATAACTCGGAAGTGAAACGGAGAGTGCTACAGACAGGAGGAAGCGAAGACGACAGGCACACCTCGTTTCCTCCATAGCACTGTTCAGTTCCCTTATAAACATGCAACAACTAGCCCAGTTCAGCGCACTGCTTAAACAATCGATGCAATAATCAAAGTAAAGCTTATTTACAACTAAAATACGAGGACGTTATATGTTCTACCAGAAAAAGCCTAGACATGATGGCTCATACTTACATGATCACACTGCGTAAAAAAAAATTCAGTGCCCTTACACTCTGTGAAGAAGGATGACCAGCAAAGCTGTGTATGTGGGCCCCTTAATGGCGAACGGCACCTCCGCCGTGGGTCGGCCCGGCATTGCAACACCTTCGGGATCGGCTCACGTACGGGAAGTGCTTAACGCCTGCTTCACCTCTGTCGCGGGTCGGGTCGGTATTGCATTATCTGCGGGATCGGCCCACGTATCGGGAGTGCTTAACGCCTGCTTCACCTCCGCCGCGGGTCGGCCCGGCATCGCACTATATCGAGATCGGCCCACGAAGGGGGAATGCTTAACGCCTGCTTCATCACCGCTGCGGGTCGGCCCGGCATTGCACTATCTTCGGAATTGGCCCACGTATGGGGAGTTTTCTTTTTTGCTTAGAACGACACGAAAATTTACTTCGACGGTAGAGGTTTACAGCTTCGCTGTAGAAAGCAAGAGGAGGTTAACAGTTTTCATTCATTTTAGATGCTTCCTCATAAAAAAAAAAAAACAAAGCCTAACGCTCATGCCATCACCAGTCCCAAGAGGTGTCCAGTCTCGAAAATAGTCAACACCATTCACTGCACTCAACACGCGACGGCTTTCTCAGCTTAACAGTGGTCAGCAGTTTGAGTTTTTTATGTGGAAGCATACTTTACTGAAGATGGCACACATTGTTAGTTTTGTCAGGGACTTGAGGCACGGTACACAAGAGTTAAAGCTCTGCCCACTTGAGCTTCTACACTGTAGTCTTCCGTAATACAGATGCCCATATGAACACCAAAGAAAAAAAAAAGTTTTTTTTTCAACAGAATATTGTCACTGCACAGACTTTCACAAAAAAAAAACAGTGCAACCTCAACTTTTTTCCAAAAGTGCTGAAGACGAAAAGCTTAAATTAAGAAAGATGCTGTAAATTGCTGCACTATGTGCTTATGTTACCAAAGAAAATAAAAAGTTCAAGTCGCAAAACAAAGCAATAGTGCACTATATATGAGCGGGTACTGCTTTGAGCTATAATTTAATTCAAGAGTACTTCACTGCCATTACGGATCGAACATATGTTGCCTACCTTGAGCCCATTTTAATTCTGCATCTTTGCTAAAACATAGTGTTAATTTTCTATTACTGATTTAGCAAATGTCAATTTTTCTTAAGTGATTATACTGTGTGTGCTTGGAAATACCAAGACAATCAGTCTTTCAACTTATGGTTGTGAGCACAAAAATTTTTTACAAATATATGATGCAAAGAATATGCGCAAGAGCCTCCTTATAAATGACAGTTATTCATGACGGAACTGCTTGAACCACGTTATTGTCCACAAAACGGGCTATATTGAAGCCTAAAACTAGATTAATATTCCAATGAAGGTTGTAGCTGGGAAATTTACTATACCATATATTTCAGCGGTATATACTGCAGTAATGTGACCGAGGCTTGAACATGACATATGTCTACCATCATCCATAACTGGCCTATGAGAAGGCATTATATAGCTTGGACTAATGTTCTTGATCTGCACATAAGCACTGTTCAAAAGTTAATATACTTCTGCCGGTACCCAAATGCAGCACCCATTTCCAAGCTCGAGTACTGTAAACTTATGCTCTGCGTCACGGCATCAAACACCAAGCCTCCACATGTATGCACAGCATTGCTAGAATTTAGTGCACAATGATAATGGTTTCTCTCAGTATATTGTTACCATATTTAGTGAAGGCATCCCTGGATATTGCAAAGGTACTCATACTTGAGAGTGATGAAATGCTTGGGAGTATCGAGAGCCCCTGACCCAAGCAAGAAATGAAAATTAGTAGCATTAGGTAGACCTAATTCTTTTAATATTAGAACAGAACCACCGCATGTTGTATATAATGTCATGTCATCCAGTTTGTTACTCTACTACTATATTATTATTTGCAGTAAAACAGGAATGGCATTCACTAACAAGCTACTCATTTGTTTCTTATTTTTTATTTCAATGTCAGTAAACCAACACGAAGTATTTAGGGTCTGTTTGTGAAAAACATTATTCTCAGTATAACCACATTGAACATCTAAGCATGAAAACACTTTAAAAATGAGATTACTTGCGCTGCACTAAAGCCCCACGTGATACTAAGCTATTCTTACATAACAGATTAATTAGGCCCGTTCTTGAATACGCCTACGTGGTTTAATTGGTACCTTTAGAAACAGTGTGAAATAAGTTTACTTCAATCATGCAAAGAAAATCTATTTGTTTCATCTGCAATAATTACAGTCAGTCACTGAACCTCCCATCACTCTTGCTGCATTGTCACACTGAATCTCTAAAGTTTCGGCCTTTCAACGCTGTCTCTGGCTTTTGCGTCTTTAGTCATATTACATTTGCTAAAGAAAATTCTACTCGTGATTTCCATGCTTCGAAGATAACATTTTTTGCTCATGCTCACACTTTCAAGTACATTTTTTTCATGCAAGAAGAAAAGGGGTTAACGGAGGGGTCCGGTTTTTATTGGTCATATCATGAGTAGCCAACAAACACTGACGCCAATGACAACATAGGGGAAATTACTCGCGAATGAATCGAAAACAAAGTGTGTGTTGTTTCGTGTTAGAGGAACATTGGTTAAGGTACCTGATTCCCTTATTGTTGGCCCAAACAATTGGCATTATATTTAATGAACACATGTCCTGGAACCAGCACATTCAGTCATTATTGCTGATATTAAGCAAATCAGCGGGCATAAAGAATAGGTGCCGACAAGATCACCCGCTGGCAATTAGAAGATTGCTTTATGATGCCCTGTTTAGTTCTCATTTGTGTTATTGTGTTCTAGTTTGGAGTACCACTACAGCAGAGAACCTACACAAACTAGTTTTAGTACAAGAAAGGGCAGTCCGCGCGGTATCAAGTGCTTCTTATTTGGAACACGCCGCGCCTCTTTTTGAAAAACATAAAATCCTTAAAATTCGAGATTTGTGCACTTACACTCTACTGTGTTCCTATAAGAAAGCAGTTCAGGGCAGATTAGATGCTTTTATCGATATTGCACAACTTGAGTACACCACGACAACTTATCCTTTTCGGTATCAACCACCATGGCACGTTCGTTTTTCGCGCACACAGTACGGCCGACAGAGAATTCGGCAGACATTGCCAACAACATTAAATCATTATGACACACTAAATATGGTCATCACAACGTTAGCGAAGAAAGACATACGAAGTTTATTTACGAAATAAATTTTTTGTTGTTGTGTCTAGCCATTGTATTATGTATGTATATTATGAGTACTTAGCTATTCTATTTCATTGTTACTTCCTACATGTCCTTAGAGAGGCGTGTTTGATTGTAATGTAATCTTGGATTCATTGTATGTCTGGTACAGTGCTTTTTATGGTTTAGTAATGCTAAATGTGTTTCGTCTCCATTGCTGATGGGTGGCTGGAGCCCAGTCAAGCTGCAGTGTAGCAGCTTTTTCTTCGGCCACCTTTTTTGCCTTGTAATGTTGCGAAATAAAGTTGTTTTGATTGATTGATTGAAATACTGATAAGAAGGTGACGGACCTTGCTCGTCAAGAATCTGTTTATTATGATAAAATACGTTTTAAGACGGCTACAAAACGTGTCGATTATAGCCGTTTATAAAACTACAAGATACCTTGCAAAACATAGCCATATTTAAAACTACAAGCTGCCTTATAAGAGATCTTATATCCCTTATTTGGTGGCGCATGAGACGATTTTCACGACTATAAGACGTCTTAAGACATCCGACAAAGTTTTGACAAGATGTCTTCAAGAAGCCATAAATATATCTTGGCAATACGTCCTAAAGACGTCCTGTAAACGTTTAAAATGATTTTGAAAATGTCTTGCTGATCTTGTCAAGACGTAATGGTAGTAGACTAATGTGGGTTCAGTGGGACGGTCGCCACTTTTCTTTAACTATATTCTTGGCACAACATACTGTTTCATGAGCCACCTGAGCGTGAAGCTACCTTTTCGTGAATCAGTGATACTTCATCTCGGTTTCTTAAGATTACCAGTTAATTTTCTTTCGTTTAGTTGTGCATTATGAGTGCTGTGCTATACCAAAGACGCATGCATTTTGTCCTCTTTTGTAGGTAAGTAGGTTTGAAACCATAAATTATATTTTTGTAGTGTCTGAGGTTGTCAACGAAGCAATACAACCAATGTTCTGTGTTGCAGCTAGACTTATTTTCTCTGTGTTCACATATCTTTAACCCTTCCCAAATTATTTTCGAAAAAGAAAGAACGTTTGCAAACTGCCAATTTATTTTGCGTGCTTGATTACATGGGTACATTAGGTAACTGCCCGAAATATACTGAGAATAATATATCTATTTGCACAAGACTTATAAGAAATTGGCCAATTTGAAATAAAGCTGGCTTCACTATACACCTGCTTGAAGTTGGCGTTTTCAGCTTTAAACGAGTACAGAAAAACTGAACGTCCCAAACACAGCTTCTCTGGCCTTTGAGAGTTTGGACAAAACCGCCTGTCACGTAGAATCACAGACGAAACATTACTAACGTTTCAGCAGGTGGTCGTGGCTTCATCAAAGTAATCACTGATGAAAGCAGGATTACCAAGTATATATATATATATATATATATATATATATATATATATATATATATATATATATATATATATTATACTAGGTCAAATAAAATCACGTAGGAAAATATACCCGGAGGTTACTGACGTTTCGGCCGGTAACCAGCCTTTGGCCGAAACGTCAGTAACATTCTGCTATTATTTCCTACGTGCTTCTATTCTTTGACCTGTTTTACTACCGGATCCTGCGATGCAATGTTCCCCCCCCCCACACACACACATCATTAAGACGCGTGCACATCCGCACAGCCCGGCGTGGTT
The DNA here is from genome assembly GCF_050947875.1 of Dermacentor variabilis. Taxonomy (NCBI): domain Eukaryota; kingdom Metazoa; phylum Arthropoda; class Arachnida; order Ixodida; family Ixodidae; genus Dermacentor; species Dermacentor variabilis. The sequence goes on along the minus strand of NC_134576.1, from coordinate 45,030,992 downwards.
GCTCGCCGAAGACGAGAAATGTAAACAGGGGAGAATCAATCCCGACAAGATGGAGGAGTAATGCCATCTTCCGGCGTCACTAAGTTTCACAAAGGGTGACGTAAGGGCCTCTCCTTTTCTCCATGATCAGGGTCAACACACCCCTAGTCGGCTTGACTCAGCCCGAATTGACGCTCGTTCAACTCGATCAGCTATCGTTTACATAAGCACGACAGCCCAATTTCAATGTGACAAGCAGACCCAACCCGCTTCTGTAGGGCTTAAGTTGAACGTCCTAAAAGAATGGGCAATGATCACGGTTACACATGTAATAGCATCGCAAGCGTAATGCGAAGACATGGGATCGTTCCCCACCTGCGGCAAGTTGTTTCTTCATCCACTTTCATCTCCATGAATTTATAATTTCCTTAATTCAATTAGTAAGTACAAGTAATTTCCCCTATGTTGTCCTTGGTGTCTTTGTTGGCTTCTCATGATACGATTAATAAGAATTGGGCCCCTCGGTTAACCCTCATTCTTCTAGTTCTTACATAACGAGGGTTTCTTAAAAATACAGATTTCTTCTATGATTATGTTTTGCTGGGTTCAGCCTTTAAGGTGTCAACCAATCGCAGTTGTTATAACGCACATTTCCGACTGGGCAATAAGTGAAATCACTTGTTCTGAATATTAATAATCCTTTGCTTATGCAACTTTTCTTATAACTTCCTTTTCCATCAAGGAAAAAACAAAATGCTTTTTTTTTGTACACCAAATAGAAGCAAAAGAAACTTTATTATTCTTCTGCACCAAGTGAACTTTTTTTTTCAGCTGAAATATGTTATGATGCGGTAGAAAACAAATTTGCTCAAATTGTTAAGTCATCATCAGCAGGTTCAAAGAACAAAGTGTGGATTAGTATAAATGCAGACATTTCTCGGATACACAACAATTTCTGAAAAAAAGAAAGAATCATTTTTTAACCTGCACGGCGAAACTGTTTTCTAGTTCAGTGCAGCTGTCGGTGTTAGTTGCATTCAATTTTGTATATGAATGCTACAAAGAAGTAGCACCATGCAGCAGACATGTAAAAATATTCTTTTACTTGTAGAAATGTAGAAAAACTCCTTCGGATCGAACGGCTGGAATAACGCGGGACCTTCTAACCGGTATCTTAAACACATCGGCGCCAGAAATTTCTACCTTGCTACAAGTTGTGTCTCTGGCGTTTATGCCGCAATCAGACATATCGCCGATTCTATCCGCAGCTAAGGTGACCACAACCCTCAAACCATGATTTCGACGTTCCGAGGCCGCTGTTTCTTCTCGCTGGGCCATATTACGCTTTTGAAGGAGAAGTTTCGGAATCCCACGTTGCGCTGACTTGTGACGACACGCATGCACAGGCGCGGAGAGCAGGGTTACTTTTGCTTGTATTGTGTTGTTCATTGCTCCCTTTCTCGACATGAATCTATGATTGGAACAGGCAAAATAATTAATCTAGACAACAGAAAATCTCAGACGAAGTTGGATTGGCTTAAAGAAGAAATGATTCTTTCTATTTAAATGGCACGCCGATCTCGCCGACAAGGAACATCGGCGGCGGCGTCGCACACACCTAACCTGGGCGGCAAGGAATGGAGGCGGCGGTGAAATCCCGGTGGTGCAAAACATCCTCGCCACCAGATTGTTGCGTCACCGGCGCAGTGACACGAAGTGAGCATGTTACCCCAGTGCAGGTCCCATGCGATGAGAACCTTTAATCATAGAGTAACATAGTAGACGACAAGAGCGGACACTCGAGCCGTTTCGCGGCCGAGCAAGTAAGGGTCTAACCATCCGCCAGGCGGCGTAGCGATTTGCGCTTCCACTTTACCTCAACTGTAGATAGCTTATCATTCGTCTACGGTTTTACGTCCCCGCATCCCGTTTCCATAAAGACGTTGATGCTGCGCTGGTCATGTGCCGGTGGTTACGCCCACCCCACCGCGCTTTTCCACGCGCCGCCTCGTTCGTGCGGCATGGTGCTTCCTTTTCTATGGAGAGATGATTTTGCTGTTTCTTGGGTTAAGAACATTGTTAGAAAGACGTTTGTTATGCTGGGTGAGAGCATTTTGTACGTGTAGCATTGAATCTGAGCCGTTTACCGCGCACCCGCCCGTTTGCGTTTGCACTAGTCCTTTCCGGAAGAGCATTACTTCCAACGCGTAATTTTCCAAAAGTCACTACCTTCGGTTTAAAGCACAAAATTTGTTATCTGTGGCACACCCGTACTGTTACACGGACATTTCAGTTGGAGTGACTGAGTGAGTGAGTGAGTGAATAAACTTTATTGTAGGTCCGGCGAGGACGCGAACTCGTCGCGCACCCGGCTAGTCCCACGTCGGGACCGGCAGGTCTAGCCCACCGGCCCGGTCGGGGGCACGCCGTACAGCCAGGATTTGCTTTTCTAGAGCGGGGCTGCGCAGAAGCGAGTCCCACTCCTCCTTCATGAACTTGGGCTATGTCGACCCGCACTCCCAGAGCATGTGAGGTAGAGTGGAGGTCTGGCCGCAGGACGGGCAGGCGTCGTCGCGATACACGTCGGGGTAAGCCTCGTGGAGAGCGGACAGACACGGATATGTGCTGGTCTGTAGGAGCTTAAGCGAAACGGCTTGCGCCCTATTCAACTTGGGGTGAGGGGGTGGAAACACCCTTCTTGACATGTAGAAATATTTAATAATCTCGTTGTGAGTAGCGGGAGCGTCCCTGTGACCGTAGAGAGGAGGGGAGTCAGTGCTCCTTATAGAGGAAGCGCGGTCGGTGAGGTCACGCGCAGCCTCGTGGGCAGACTCATTGAGGTTCGGGGGAGCACCCTCGACCGATCCTACGTGAGCGGGAAACCAGTGAATTGAATGGAGTGACTCGAGCAGTGTAATGCGTATTTGGGATCGTTTTATGAAAGATGTTTGCCCGGCGGTATGTGCGCGCTGCATGGGCCGGGTCTGGTTCGCAAGTGCCACTTTTACGTGACGAATTGCTTGTCATGGCTAAACATTCTTCTTGTTTGTGTATTTATCAAGTTTGTGATCCAGCATTTTTTTCTGTCCATTTCCCTATGTAAAGATGAAAAAAATTTCTGTTTGGAACCACTGCTTACTATCGTATGCAACTGAGAGAAGCGGCTCAGAAAGGGCGAAAGAATAGCAATAAACAGAGCCATGGCTGCATTATTTTTCTCATCTGCATGAGCTGATTCAGAGTTGCTGGCTCTTCGAGAAACTTGGCGGTTTTTCCAGCAAAATGTTTGTGCTCCGCGAGTTTATTACGTCTACTTGTATGACAAGCTTCAAAAAGAAATATTAAAGTTCTTGCACTCCACTAGGGATGACATATTGAACATTTTTGCAGACAAAGCTACGCAAGAATCGAAAGCATTGTTGTCGAAATCAAAACAGAGCTAAAGCACGCGCCCAAAAACTTCGAAGAGAAAATTAGAGGTCTGATTGTCCGCGCGTGGAGCTGGCGGCAGTGCAGTAGCTCGGCCGCAGGGCCCTACGGGTGTGTCCGCTCTTTACGTATTTTTCTCTATGGCCGAGCTACGGAGATTCGCCGGTTCCACTAGACGGCAGAGCACCACGTCAAAAAAAAAAAAAATAATGGGGCTTCTGGTGCGGCCGTGACCAACAGCACGTGCGAAACCCAGTCAGGCATCTCGTCGGGCTGGCGGCAACGTTATTCGGTAACATGCACGGAGGATCATTGTCGGGTTCTTCTGCCAGCGTCTGACACCACTGCTTCGTCGCCGTTTCATGGTAAGGCCACAGAAAGTTCTTTTGCGCGTTGTGAAATGCTTATTCCCATCGTATTTCGTTGTGTCACTGTTAACCGCACGAACGAGAGACGGGGTGGGCATGGCGGCCATGAAGCCATAAGCAACTGCTGCGAATTTCCAACGTTGATCTTCATTTTGCATGCGCATCATTTTTGCGCATCGCTCTTTTAACATGCGCAGCAATGAGTGGTGATGCCAGCGATAACAGCGACGCGGCAGCATCCGAGCTGCGAGGCATGTTCGAAACAATGGCGAAGTTCGAAAATAAAATAAAATGGCTCGTTAAGAAATGCCGCCCATGAACACCTGCCGTTCGGTGCAGGAGGCTTTATGTTGGTTTATTCACCCTTACGGTCGGCGGCTTCTGAAAATGTGTGGTGCGCCAGTTTTGTAAAAGAAATGTGGCTATTTCTAAAGATGGCACACATGCAATATTTGCTGTAGGGCAATAATGCACGCTCTCTCAGCCTCTTTAGCAGGCTATGTGCGCTCCAGCGTTGTTAGCTATTTTGCATTGGGCTGAAGATACGTGTTCAAGTTTTCATTCTGTATGGAGACCTTACCGTGGAAATGTTCTTGTTCCTTAGAATTTATTACAGTGCTTCCTTGATCTTCAATCAGAAAAAGTATGCATTACACGAAAGAACGTAGCATTTTTATTCGAAAGCATTGAAGACTCCAGTATTACTTACACGAAGGAACGTATCATATACATTCAATAGCCTTGAAGCCTCCAGTATTGCTTACCTTCTCCCTGTCGTTCTGCTTATTGCAGGAATCTCCACTATTCCTTCCTCAAAATTTTCTGCAGCCAAAGGACATCATCCATATTCAAGGGCTAATTTACAAGTATCAGAAGACAATTGCAAGGTTGATGAATTGAGATTGGTTGTTGATTAAGAAGGTTGATTGGAGATTGCAAGGTGTTGGTGAAGACCCCCAACACAGTCGAAGTGCACAATTGACGCAGATGCCATTATCTTGCAGGTGTTTAACTCACTGGATTACACATTCGAGATGAGGGTGTTAGTGCCTGCCCAATTGTTTCTGTAGTCATTTTATTTTGGCACGCAACCGTTCACATAATTTTGCTGCCTAAATCCATCCTCCCTCGTAGAAGTACAAGAAGCGTCATATTTATTCCGTCTAAAACGATAATAATTTGAGTAAAACTGCTGGCTTGTCTGTGTAGTTATTTCTTTTTTTTTTCATTCTCTGGATAGTTGCAACACGTCTTGTGCGTGTTATGCTTGTGTAAAGTTTATTGCCACAAGACCCATAATTTCTGATTATTCTCTATTACTTGCGTTTTGCAGTTTCTTCCAGTTTTCACTTGTCGGTCACTTTTCCCGCAATTTTGCTGCAATAAATTGTCTGTTATTTTCGTGTTCTTGGCTGTCCAGCAAGCTGATTGATATTGAGGGAACATGACACATTTGTTAGGATACTCCTATTGGTGTGAGTTATTAAAAATACAATATAACAAACAATAAAGTTCTATTTCGTCAATAACAGTTGATTGTTGCGCTAAGTTAGAGCTTGAAACATAACAAATATGAACTTCAATAAAACTAACATAAAGTAAAACGTCTTTGTGCACTCGTCGACGCGACATATAAAAAGCGGCACAAGCGCCTGCATGAAATTATTCGATTCATGCAACGTTACTGGTCACAAAAAGATGTAATAAAAAATTATGCAGATCCTACACACTGTGGGAATCGATGTAAGAGAAGCTTTCCATGCTGGATGCTTTGAGTGACGATAATTAGCGGTGTTGTTGACGGCTAAAGCTTAATTTCTTAAACGTTTAGGCTAGCACAAGAGTGGTGAGATGATGTAAACGTTACCTTGCGTTCACCACTGCTGTTTGTCTGCGTAGTACACAGAACACACAGGGAGAGGTGCTTGCTTGAAGCCCTGTTGTGCGCCATATTTTATAACCTCTGAGAGGGTTGAGCGTTGTCATTTCCTCACATGGCACATCGCATTATGGCAGAAGTATTAAACTGGAATTGGATTATGGGGCTTTACGTGCCAGAACCACACTCGGATTATAAGGCAAGCCGTAGTAGTGGGCTCCAGATTATTTTTGACACTGTGATGTTCTTTAACGTGTCCCAAAATCTAAGTGCACGTGCGTTTTCCATTTCGGCCCTGTCGAAATGCGACTGCCGTGGTTGGGATCAAATCCACGACCTCTAGCAATGCCATAGCCGCAAAGCTAACGTGGCGGGCACAGAAGTGTTGATTTGACGGTCGACAGCTTCTGTAGTGTCTCCTGGACCCTGCGGTGCGCTTTAATTAAGCCGGCTCTGCTTCTGCACGCCCTGCGTACGTTGCCCGCTTGACCTACTTGCATGTCGTTTATTTTTCAGAAATAGCAGCAACGTAATGTACCGTACTTTGAACTTAAGCTTATCCTGTTTCACCGCAACCGCTGTGGGGTTTGCTTGCCTTCTCAAGACACCTCTACCCTCTCTTATATGGGAACCGCCTCTTCTCCTCCCTCTCCTTCTTCTCCTCTTCTTCTCCTCTCTACAGTTCTATCTGCGTCGCATCTGGCCTCGCACGTTAGTAGAAAGGGAAGCGCTGCAGTTTCTTCAATGCTTCTGTGGGGAGTCACGGATAATTACAGCTGTGAAGCGGCTAATGTGGCGACGGCCATGGAGCTCCAGCGGGCATCGTGCACATAAGACGCGGTGGGATGAAAACGAGTTTCTCCAGTGGCCTTTCCTCTCTTAAGCTCTGAGCCACCACCCGACGCTACAGCAGCAACAGCAGCAGTGGGAAAGTCGAAGGAAGAGGCAAAGAAAGCTTAAAGCGTCGCTTTAAAAATGAAAATGATATCATGGCCTCTGAGATTCGGCGGCGTGTGGCGACCACCTTGGAGGCTGGTGCGTTTCCCCGATTCCGCTAGGTGCGCTGAAAGCCAAATTCGGCCGCCGGGGCCGACGGGAGTGTAGCGGTGTGCGCCCTGTCGGTTTCAACCGGCGGCGGCGTCATAGGCGCGGCTCCGGGTTATTCATCGGTGGTTTAACCGGCGGCGGTGGACGGCCATTTTTTGCTGGCTGCGGCGGCGCCGTGGAAACCGAAACCCCTTAAGATGGCAATCAATCAGCAGGTGTTATAACGCACCTTCCTGACTGGACAATAAATGAAATCACTCTTTCTGAGTATTGATGACCCTTTGTTTATGTAACTTTTCTTCCCCTTTCCCCTGACGAAAAAAGAACCAAAATACTTTTTTTTTATGTAACAGGTGTACTTTTTTTTCAGCTGAGACATGTTATGATGCGGTAGAAAACAAATATGCTCAACTTGTCATCACCACGTTCAATGAACGAAGTGTACATTATTAGAAATGCAGGCATTGCTTGGATGCAGAATTATTCCCGAAAAAGAAGTTACTTTTTTTAACCTGCACGTCGAAACTATTCTATAGTTAATTGCAGATATTTGTGTCAGTTGCAGTCAATTATTTATATGAATGATACAAACAAACATCACCTTGCAGTAGGCATGTAAAAATATTTTTTACACGTAGAAATGTAGAAAATTTCATTCGAATGCAACTGCCAGAACAATGCGAAAGCTTCCAACCGGCAGCTCAAACACATCGGGGCCAGAAATTTCTATCTTGCTACAAGTTGCACCTCTCGCATTGATGGTGCTATTAGATATATCGCCGATTCTACCCCTAACTACGGTGCCTACGACCCTCAAGCCGCGATTCCGACGTTCCGAGGTCGTTGTTTCTTCTCGTTGCGCCATATTGCGCTTTTGGAGAATACTGTTTCCATGTAGAGTACATTAAAGGACGACATAATCTGGGGGCTGATTTCATGAGTAGGGCGTTGGAGGGATTAAAATTCAGGAGTGTAACGCGGACGATTAAGTGTACATGTGTAAAGTGGTTAGAACGATGAACTCGCACACGTTGTGAACTGTGCGTGTGGTGAAACGTGCGTGACAGTGTGGTGATGTGTTGTGAGCCACGACGACGCAAAGAAAAAGCACCCAAGTCACAGCGGGAGAGTCAGATTCGCCACCACGAAGGGCGACAGAAGGTAGTTTTTTTGAAAAAAAAAACTTCTGAAAAGGGGGCCTATGTCATATGTAAGAGGCAGGCGACACAAAAAGAAAAGAAGAGGACGATGTGCGCCGACCGGTCCGAACGGCACGAGCCCTCGAGGCGCGCGACCCGAGGTGTGACGGGAGGAGAAGCGGCGCCAAGGTGGCATTATCGACGTGACTCTGGGCCAAGAAGGTTGGAGCACCAGCTTCACACTGGCGACGGGACCCATGGAGGTTCGGACAGGCTCGTGACGCTGGCAAACCAGGGTGTAGCCGTCGACCTCGGAGGCGTTCGAGCGAGGCTCCCTGGACCTTCTGCAGCCTCCCACGGCGCTGCCGGGCCCTTCAGGAATTGGATCCGCCTTCTTCGGTAGACCAGCACGGACGATAGTCCCCGGGTCTTCTCGTCGGCATCCGGAGAGGTAGCGGCAGAGCCCGGTGTTAAGCCTAACCAGGCAGGCCTTGGTGGCGACGTCACCAACATAGTTCGGGGCGCCGGCATCCGAGACGGAGGAGCTGGCCGGCCGATACCAAGGAAGCAAAACTGGCGGAGTCGGCGGGAGCACCGACTGGGATCAAGAGCCGACGCACATCGGACTTGGAGACACGCACCACGACCTTAACTTTGTAAGAGCATCCCTTCTGTAAGCGGGCGGCCATAGGCCAAGGTTGCCGGACTTTCGCGCGGAACGGCCTAAGGACGAACATAGGGGAGAATAAGGACATATGTAGGCTACTCAAGTATGGAGTTTATATTTGTCAGTTGAGTTTTGAGTGTGTTTTATTTTGGGTGTGTTATCAGTAAAATCTGTTTGCTGTGCTCGCCTGCGTCTTCCGACTCCATCTCTCCCAACATCCGCACGGCCCCGAGATCAGTGTGACAGGTAGAGCGTTCCATATACGGACCGCACGGGGCAAGTCTCAAACGCTGGCGATTCACCGGCGCCGTTGCTCTTCGTCGTGCGGGAACCGATACAGCCAAAATAATACACAGCACGTACACACAGCGTGGCCGATGATGCACGTAGCATGTTTGCGCAACCAGCAGAAATTTCCCCACACTGGAGCTCTTGCTGCACCCAAAGGTTACGCAGTGGTTCCCCGGCGAATTTGAACAAGCTGTCATCAGGTAAATGTTTTTTCAGAGAATGAGCTAAAACCCACCCAAACCGTTCAGGAGCACGCGGTGGCAGCAGATTCAACCTGGTGTTAACAGCGCAAAATATAGACGAGAAGACAACACCACAAGCGCTGACTTTCAACCACGTTTATATTGAAAAAAAAAAAAACACGGCTTCTTATACCATTGCCGACACGTGTCGCAGTCACGTGATCGCACATCATGTGAAACACGCACATTTTTTTCGCATTTAAGATAGTGGTTGTACGAGCACGAGCCCAAGTTCTTTTCTTTTTGTCAGTAACAAGGACTCGTCTCTCTTCTACATTTTGCGCTGTTAACACCAGGATGGTAAACCAACAAGCCCAAGCTGCTATGCTAGCACATTCAAGCAGAGGGCCGCTCAAGCCGTAGAAAAGTCTCTGCATTCCTCATGTCCTCCTCGCCACTTGGAAGGGCTGTATTTCGTTGTAATTTTCCATACGTGTTAGGATTCTCTTTCCGGTTCGTTAGTTTTTCCTTGTTCTCTACTTATCTTGTATATTTTTCTTGAGGCATCCCTTACCCAATGCTCTGATCGGGACTGTAAGGTATTTGCAAATAAGTAAGTAAGGAGGGAAGATAACCGATGTTCATTAAGAGTTACGGACTGGATTCCGAGAGAACGGAAGCGTAGCAGGGGGCAGCAGAAAGTTCGGCGGGCGGATGAGATGAGATGCAGGGACAACGTGGCCACAATTAGCACATGATTGGAGTAGTTGGAGAAGTATAGGAGAGGCCTTTGCCCTGCAGTGGGCGTATCCAGGCTTATGATCATGATGAAACAAAGAAAGAAAGATTGTACCCGTGTGTATAATATTACACAGTTTATTACTATTATCAATTCGTTCTACGCATGGGAAAAAGAAATAACTAGGAGGGCACACTGCATAATACGACTGAAGTCGAACTTATCGCCCTAATTAACACGTGATCGCCCCTTCAAAGCACACTGTTGGTTTTAGTGATCCTGCTCTGCAGGCAGAGGTACGGCAGGGCAGCCGAGCAGGTGCGCATCGATTAAAAACTACCCGATACCAAACACTTTTGGCAAATACGCTGTATTAGAGGTCACGTGATCAGCCGATACTGCGAGGAAGAAAACAAATGCAATGGTTCACGGGAAGTTCGATTGCCAAGGCTGGCTGTGTGACCTAATTCTGCCTCCCATTTTAGTTCCTTTCTCTACGCTTCTGCGGACACCAGTGGCCTCGTACAGATTTTGATCCTTGTGGAAAGCTACGAGGTTCGCCGAACGGATGAGTGGATGCCGCTCCGCGTCTTGCTCCATTACCGAGGGAGGTTTGGCTGTCACCGAAGCCTGCTTCGGACTGGTCTCTGAAGGTGCGGCGTCGCAGCTGTCCGTATTCGTTGCGCATTCGCAGCCTTCTGGATGTCGGGGTCCTGACGCCATGTTCCTGTGGTTGTACATGCGAAATACGTTAGCTTCACGTCGAGGTATATTTACCCGAAAGTCATCTCATCGGGTCAGTCAATCAAGTATCGAATCGGGTATAGCGACCAGACAAGACAGCCAGTGACAAATATACGACAGGACGCGCTTGCATAAAAACTCAAGGGTCCGGTCAACTGCACTCAGCATAACAACCGCGGATCCAGCTGGAATGTGACAGCGATAACTCGGGCTAGGAGCTGTTTGAATGTGCTTCGCGCTCTGTCGGCACTTTGAATAAGTGAATTTATGCTAGCGAAAGCAACCAATGCCATCGAAGTCTATATATAGCGGCGCCTAATGAGCTCGCTGAAACGTTTTCAATGCGATTAGCACTCTTACGATGCTTCACGCTTCTTGCTGTATCTACGCATATAACGGAAATTTGAGATATTGTGTTTTGTGCGCAGTGACGTTTTTTACGCATTGATTTTCGTAAGCAGTGACATCAAATTACCTTTGTCACGAAACATCGAGAGCATTTCCGTGCACAAGAATCGACTGTAATACCGTGCATTTGGTTGTGAAGGATAGAAAACGGCCGCATTAGTAGCCCAAGATGGCGTCATTGAAACGCTGCCGTAAAATATTCTACAAAATGTACCAACAAGATCCAATTCGTGCGCCTAAAGCCACCTACCTGCGGCTCCTGTTGGCTCGGCTGCGCGGCGCCGGAGGCGTAGTACCGCCTCTTGGCTGGGCACATGGCGAACGTGGCGGCGTGCGGACCCCGGCAGTTGGCGCACTTCAGCCGACGGCCGCGTGAGTCGCAGCGCCGGTAGTCGTGCGGTCCCGCGCACACCTTGCAGCGGGCCTCCAGCGCGGGGCACGAGGCCACCTGGTGTCCCAAGCGCTGGCAGCGCATGCACTGCGTCGGCGGCAGGGCGTACGGCTCTACGGCGTACTCGACGCCGCACAGCGTCACGCTGACCGGCACGCGGGGCAGCTCGGGCCGGAACACCAGCACCACGCTGGTCTGGGGCACGTCGCGGCGTCGACCGTCGGCCGCCGGGGCCCCGTAGGCGACGAGCCTGCGCACCGACACCACGCCCGCGGACGCGTACAGGCTCTCGCGCATGTCCGCGTCGTCCATCCACGCGGGCACGTGCCGGATCTTGCCGGCGTTGCGGCCGTGCCACAGCGCCACGGTCACTTCCACCGGCGCGCCGTCGAGCCAGCAGACGCGCTGAGACCGGACGGCCGCCTCCGCGGTGCGGGCGCCCACGGCCAAGAGGCCGCCTCGCGTGAGCCGCACGTAGCAGTAGCTGCCGGGAGCCACGCCGGACTCGGCCCGGAGCTCGCGCATCACGCGTTCCGGGTGAAGGTCGCGAACGACCCTGGTCGGGTCGAGACTGCGAACCAGGAGAGGAATGTCACCCGCGGAGCCTTTTTTCGGCCCGCCGTACAACACGGAAGACCAGTCGTAGCTGCCGCCCGGCTTCCCGTACTCTTCTGTCGTTGCTGTGCCTGCTGGCCTTGGTCTGGCTTTTCGCGCTGACCGAATACGTGGGCTCCTCGGCCTCGCCACTTGAACCGGTCCCGTAGCAAGGTGTTCGGCGTCGTGGCAACCTGTGCCATAATTGTCTTCGGCGACATTCGTGGGTGGGTCCTTGAAATATGTGTTGTGCCCTGCGGAGTTCATTGCCTCAGGGTTTCTTCAAGCTGCAGAAAAGTGCTTAATTCTCGCCGTCTTTGTTCGACGATCGCTAGTGGCCGCGGCGAACGCTTAAATCTGCTGTAAGCCGGACATAACGAAAACACGAAGGAGATTTCGGAAGAGCTGCGTTCAGGTGAGGCTGGCACAGTAGGTACAAAATATTTCTTTCTTATTTCCTGGTATATTTCGCGGCGAATCATTAGAAATCGCTTTCTTGGAGCAAAGGGCAACTAGGGTGTCGTGAGGGCTGTAGGGTGCCTTCCGTAATTGATAAAACGCCTTTCTACAGAGACGCAGCACGGGTCAGAAAAGCAGCTGGCGATCAGTGCGAGAAGTACCTGTTGTATTTTTCTTGTGCAGCTGCACCTGTCCGCGCGTAGTTTAGCAGCGGCCCGAGGGGAGTGAATAACACATAAAATACAGCGAGTTCTGCTTCAACAGCGAATGGCAATGCTGCATATAGAACATATGCGATCATTGAGCAATTTTCTCGAGTGGAACTACAGAGATGGGGTTTGCCCAGGAAAGTTTTATAATCTTTAACAGTTCATTCATTCATTCAACTAACTTTATTCAGTGCCCTGCTATTTGGTGGGGTGGGCCTGGACCCCGCCTAGGTTTCAGCCAAGGGTTGTTGGCCCTTGGCTGCTTCCTCGGCTCGCTGGACGGCCCAGAGTTGGTGCTGTAGGTCCGAGCTGAGCAACGCAGACTCCCAGCGCGCGCGGAGGCTGTCGCTGTTTGAGGCTGCATCACAGTTACCCTGTATTACAGCCGTATTACACATCAGAGACACGATAACCATCCCTCCAATACCCAAGAATATGCATCCTATCCACCATCAGTGTAGACGGGAAAGCAGAGCGCGTAATATACAAAAGAAATTCGGTAACAGCAAGGACACCACATTTGTAGACGCAGCTAGATACAGACACAAGCGCGCCTACACAGCAGTGGTGATAAATTACGATGGAAAATGCACGATGAGCGCCACAGTCAACACGCTACACGCAGAAATCGCAGAGGAAATAGCTATTGCGCTAGCCACAGCACAAACACCAGCGGTCGTAATCATCAGTGATTCCCAGACGTCGATACGAAACTTCGCCGACAGTCGAATCTCCCCAGAGGCAGTACGACTCCTAAAATTAGCTAATAACCGCGACAAAAGTGTCGATCTCATCTGGACACCCGCTCACACACTACCAGAGGGTAACAATGAGGACGCGCACCGCATGGCTCGAGAACTTACGGACCGAGCCTCGGTTAGCCCCGCCTCATCGACTACCGATGAGTGGGAGTGGGAAGATCGAATGACGAGATTTAATGAAATTACACAACACCATAGATTGCAGAGGCGTACATTCCCGCCGCCGCACCCAAAATTAAGCAAAAGCCAGTCTGTAGAATGGCGGCAGTTACAGACCAGATCCTATCCGAGCCCAGCTATTATGCACCCAATACACCCAGATTTATACCCAACGGACAAGTGCAGATTACCACTTTAGAGTCACCCTGGAGCATATCCTGTGGGAATGTTTAACAGTTGTCTAAAAACTAATGGCCGTGTAAATCCAGAACATGTACACAGAGCTTTTTTTAATTTCAATTAAAGCTTGCAATAGGCCAAATATGTTATATACGGTTGTCTCTTTTTAAACCTTATATAGAACTTTTAGATATCACTTATGGCAGATGGCGCATTTGCAGCCCCTGAGCTGTATTACTCAAATAGGCAGTCATTATTCGTACGAAAAATCGAAATACATAATTGGCTAACTGAAAAAAATTGCTAATATTGTTTTAGTTATTTCATTTAGGCACCTATTGCAATTTATGAGTTGTAGCCGGTGAGTTTTCAAGGATTGTCTGCCTGGAACAAATTCGGAAGATGAAAGTGATTTGGAGATATGGGGGGGGGGGGTGCCGTTAAACTTGCGGTAAAAATGCACTGCTCCCCTCACTTCTTTATGAAAGCGCCGTTTTAGGACTTGAAGCGCAAAAGTGACCGTGACGTAAATGTATTCTGTCGCCAACATTATCTCGAAACTGGTGTCACCCTGAAAATTTGTTCAAAGTGAATACACCTTGTGAGATCACCCGCTACAATTCGTACTTTTCCGCGTGAGCCGTAAAGTTTTTATTGAAAATTTAATTGTGATTTATGTTAACTAGTCGATTAAGCGTTTAGATTTCTCGTACGAGTAATGTCCATTTCTATGAGTACAGTTTAGTGTATACAGTAATAATATCTGCCGCAGGCGATTTCTTCAAAATTCTCTATGATTAAAAAAAAAAAAAGAAAGCAGCCGACATGTAGCAAAGTCTGTCTTTCTATGAATTCATTTCTTTTCAAATAATCCCGGCCACGGCGGCCGCAATTCGATGGGGGCGAAATGCAGAACCACCATTGTAATGTGCAATGGGTGCACATTAGTGAACACCATACGGTCAAAATTAATTCGGAGTCACGCACTAAAGCGTGCTTCATAATCATATTGTAGTTTTGGCACGTAAATCCTTATAATTTTTTTCAGCTTCCTTAACAGTGCAGACCGCTTAACTACCATCTGTGGATATATGTGCATGCCATAGATCCCTGCTGGACCTCATTCAAGAGAATGAACTTAATGTGCATGCCTAAGATGATGGCACCCTTTTATGTCGCTGGGCAAATATTCGAACAAAAATATTAATTTAACGTAGTTCTCACGTGTTCAGTGTCAGTAAAACGCAAAACAGAAGGGGTTGACACTGTTTTATGCTATGCCGAAGTATGTTGCGTTCACAGATTGCGTGCACGCCTAAAGCATAAGAAACAATTCATGCGAGAAAACATCATGAGTGTTTAGCACGCCCCCGCAGGAGCGTCTGCGTCAGAAAGCGTTTGGTGTGTTGCGACACCACGTACCAGAGCACACGATGGTTGGACCCTCCTACGTGTAGCCGTGCGCGGTTTAGCCGTGTCTGGGGAAAGGGGGATGCTGGGAATTGAGCTCATGCTGGGTGTTCGGACCTTTAAGGCCCCTCGGCAGAGGCAACACATCTCTTTGACCTCTGCTTCTCATAGACGGCACCTCCAAACTGACCAACTTGAAGAAAATCGGCAGTCGCCTTTTCCTGTCTTTCTCTCCAATCTTCGTCTTTCTCTCTCGCCTTTTCATCTGTCCTGCGTTCTCTTCACTTCTTATTACTTCCGAATTTCCTGGCGGCAAGGGTTAACCGTGTGTAATATTGTCACGTGGTAGTGACGTTAAGGAACACAGTAGCAATACTGTGAAAGACAAAACTGACTTTTATTGGGCGAACCTGTGCCCACAAGAACAGGCTACCTTTATAGCACAACGATAGCGGCCAACACGGTCGTCGATCGTCGAAAATCTCATCAACGGGTCAAGCGCGTCAGCTTTTATACATCAATCGTCGAATGTTCCAGACTAATCGCTGGGACCCGCGTGTCTTCCGCAAAGTTCTACACTATTCGCGTCGCGCATACATGCAATCAGATTATACAAGGTTCGTTGACAGACAGCGGATGGAACCGTCGATAACATTCCAGAAATTTCCTATACATGCAGGCGCGTCCTACGCTGCGTGATAACATTTGTTAAGCGGTGAAACCTGGTCCCCCGAGAAAGATAAACATGTACACGTGTCAATCTCCAGTCTTGGGTGTACTTCTATTAGGTTATAGCGGCGATGCATGGGCTGGCGTCTGAAGGTATTATCCCTACCTAGTAGCGCCCTTGTTGAGCTCGGTGGTGGGTGCTACCATCGCCGCCGAATTTTGGAGGGTATACATGGCAAACGCTCCACCCTTCCAAGATCGCCTTTACAAAGAGTGTGCACCGTAGCAACATTTCAGTTCCTTTTGAAACCGAACCAAGACACTTTCCAAAGTACCATGTCCTTCACAGTGAAGGCAACATAACCGTCAGAAAACTATCTCCTTTCCTCATTTCTAAATGCCTATCAAACACGATCATACCAGGCTACAAAGCAACAGAGATGGCAAGCGGTGACCTCCTCGTCGAACTAACAAAGGAAGATCAAGTTGAAAAGATAGCTGAACTCACAAGTATTGGTGAAGTTAAATGACACAATCCCTTCGCATAGCTCACTCAACACAAGCAGAGGAGTAATATCGGAAGAGGATTTCTAGAACCTCAGTGATGAAGAGCTCCTTGAGGGATTCCAGGAGCAAAATGTAATGAAGGTACAAAGAATAACACTTCGACGAAACGACCAACAGATCCCCATAAAACATGTAATACTCACATTTGGTACGAATACTGCGCCCAGTTCACTCGATGCAGCATGCCTGAAAATCAGCGTCAGACCATACATACCGAACCCCAGGCAGTGTTTCAAGTGCCAGTGGTTCGGGCATGCATCACAATCACGCAGAGGAAAAGAAACATGCAGGAAGTGTAGTACCAAGACCATCCATCTGACAAGTGCAATGCTCCTGCATCATCATCATCATCATCATCATCATCACCATCACCATCATCATCACCATCACCATCATCACCATCACCATCACCATCACCATCATCACCATCATCACCATCATCACCATCACCATCATCACCATCATCACCATCATCACCATCATCACCATCATCACCATCACCATCATCACCATCATCAGCCTGGCTACGCCCACTGTAGGGCAAAGGCCTCTCCCATACTTCTCCAACTACCCCGGTCATGTACTAATTGTGGCCATGTTGTCCCTGCAAACTTCTTAATCCCATCTGCCCACCTAACTTTCTGCCGCCCCCTGCTACGCTACCCTTCCCTTGGAATCCAGCCCATAACCCTTAATGACAATCGGTTATCTTCCCTCCTCATTACATGTCCTGCCCATGCCCCACTTATCTTTCTTGATTTCAACTAAGACGTCATTAACTCACGTTACTTCCCTCACCCAATCTGCTCTTTTCTTATCCCTTAACGTTACACCTATCATTATTCTTTCTATAGCTCGTTGTGTCGTCCTCAATTTAAGTAGAACCCTTTTCTTAAGTCTCCAGGTTTCTGCCCCGTACGTGAGGGCTGGTAAGACACAGCTGTTATACACTTTTTTCTTGAGGGATAATGGCAACCTGCTGTTCATGATCTGAGAATGCCTGTCAAATGCTCCCCAGCCCATTCTTAATCTTCTGATTATTTCAGTCTCATGATCCGGATCTGCGGTCACTACCTGTCCTAAGTAGATGTATTGCCTTACAACTTCCAGTGCCTCACTACCTATCGTAAACTGCTGTTCTCTTCCGAGATTGTTAAACATTACTTTAGTTTTCTATAGATTAATTTTCAGGCCTACACTTCTGCTCTGCTTCTCCAGGTCAGTGAGCATGCATTGCAATTCGTCCCCTGAACTACTAAGCAAGGCAATATCAACAGCGAATCGCAAGTTACTAAGGTATTCTCCATTAACTTTTATCCCCAATTCTTCCCCATCCAGGTCTCTGAATACCTCCTGTAAACACGCTGTGAATAGCACTGGAGAGATCGTATCTCCCTGCCGGACGCCTTTCTTTATTGGGATTTTGTTGCTTTCTTTATGGAGGACTACGGTGGCTGTGGAGCCGCTATAGATATCTTTCAGTATATTTACATACGGCTCGTCTACACCCTGATTCCGTAATGCCTCCATGACTGCTCAGGTTTCGACTGAATCGAATGCTTTCTCGTAATCAACGAAATCTATATATAAGGGTTGGTTATATTCCGCACAGTTCTCTATCACCTGATTGATAGTGTGAATATGGTCTATTGTTGAGTAGCCTTCCCGGAATTCTGCCTAGTCCTTTGGTTGACAGAAGTCTAAGGTGTTCCTGATTCTATTTGCGATTACCTTAGTAAATACTTTGTAGGCAACGGACAGTAAGCTGATCGGTCTATAATTTTTCAAGTCTTTGGCGTCCCCTTTCTTATGGATTAGGATTATGTTAGCATTCTTCCAAGATTCCGGTACGCTCGTTATCATGAGGCATGGCGTATACAGGGTGGCCAGTTCTAGAACAATCTGCCCACCATCCTTCAACAAATCTGCTTTTACCTTATCCTCCCCTGCTGCCTTCCCCCTTTGCATAGCTACCAAGGCTTTCTTTACTTCTTCCGGCGTTACTTGTAGGATTTCGAATTCTTCCAGACTATTCTCTCTCACTTTATCGTTGTGGGTGCTACTGGTACTGTGCAAATCTCTATAGAACTCCTCAGGCACTTGAACTATCTCATCCATATTAGAATTGATATTGCCGGCTTTGCCTCTTAACGCATGCATCTGATTCTTGCCTATTCCTAGGTTCTTCTTCACTGCTTTTAGGCTTCCTCCATTCCTGAGAGCATGTTCAATTTTATCCATATTATACTTCCTTATGTCAGCTGTCTTACGCTTGTTGATTAACTTGGAAAGTTCTGCCAGTTCTATTCTAGCTGTAGGGTTAGAGGCTTTCATACATTGGCGCTTCTTCATCAGATCTTTCGTCTCCTGCGATAGCTTACTGGCATCCGGTCTAACGGAGTTACCACTGACTTCTGTTGCGCACTCCTTAATGATGCGCATAAGATTGTCGTTCATATTTTCAACACTAAGGTCCTCTTCCTGTGTTAAAGCCGAATACCTGTTCTGTAGCTTGATCTGGAATTCGTCTCTTTTCGCTCTTACCGCTAACTCATTGATCGGCATCTTATGTACCAGTTTCTTCAGTGCCCTTCTCAAGTCTAGGCTAATCCGAGTTCTTACCATCCTATGGTCACTGCAGCGCACCTTGCTGAGCACGTCCACATTTTGTATGATGCCACGGTTAGCGCACGGTATGAAGTCTATTTCATTTTTAGTCTCGCCGTTCAGGCTCCTCCACGTCCAGTTTCGGCGATCCTGCTTGCGGAAGAAGGTATTCATTATCCGCATATTATTCTGTTCCGGAAATTCTACTAATAACTCTCTCCTGCTATTCCTAGAGCCTATGCCATATTCTCCCACTGACTTGTCTCCAGCCTGCTTCTTTCTTTCCCTGGCATTGAAGTCTCCCATCAGTATAGTGTATTTTGTTTTGACTTTCCCCATCGCCGATTCCACGTCTTCATAGAAGCTTTCGATTTTCTGGTCATCATGACTGGATGTAGGGGCGTAGACCTGTACGACCTTCAATTTGTACCTCTTATTAAGTTTCACAAGGCCTGCCACCCTCTCGTTAATGTTATAGAATTCCTGTATGTTACCAGCTGTATCCTTATTAATCGGGAATGCGACACCTAGTTCTCGTCTCTCCGCTAAGCCCCAGTAGCAGAGGACGTGCCCGCTTTTCAGCACTGTATATGCTTCCTTCGTCCTCCTAACTTCACTGAGCCCAATTATATCCCATTTAATGCCCTCTAATTCCTCCAATAGCACTGCCAGTCTCGCCTCACTAGAGAACGTGCTAGCGTTAAACGTTGACAGCTTCAGATTCCAATGGTGGCCTGTCCGGATGCTCCTGCACAATGTGTCACTTGCAAGGACGATCATCCAGCTTACTCACGGAGCTGCCCTCGCTGCAAAAGACAAATCTTCGCAGTCACTGTAAAGGAAACTATGTCACTCTATGGAACGAGGAAAAGGCTAGGGTACTTACCTCAAGTAAGCTATGCCAGTGTGACGCGGCAGGGGGCAGCGCCACACTGGTTTCAAGAGTCTACAGGGTCCACGTCCGGTACTCCTGTAGAAACTCCAAGCGCCCCCTTGGTGGCTGCAGCCAGTGCTGCTCCATCATCATCGAAGAGGGGCCGGCAGACCGTAGTGCCGCAAGGCCCAAAGTTGAACCGAACTCCACGGCCCGAGACGCACGTCTCGGTGCCTGGCTCGCGACCATCCAGCGCGCGCCCAGAAGCACAAGCTTCTTGCAACTGCGCCGGAAAACGGACAGATAATCTGAATGGTTGCCGCCCTTGTTAAGAGTGATCAATTTTTAATACATGTCAACGACAATTTGTAAGCTCACACATATAAGTATTTTTTTCTGATTACGTTAAAATGGCTATCATATTTCATTGGAATTGCAGAGGCCTAATTCACAATCTAGGTGACATCAAAGACATTATAAATAAGTTGTCACCAGTAGCATTCTGCCTTCAAGAAACGAACTTAGGCTCCAGGAATACACTTCTTCTAAATGTTTTACAGTCATACGAAAGGACCGCAAGCAGTCCAGGCGTCTATCAGGAGGTGTCGCTGTTGTCCAAAGTGGCATCGCCACCACGGAACGTCGTATTAAGTACTCCGTACGAGGCAGTAGCTGTCACCGTTTTATAATTTAAGACTATCACCATCTTTTCATTGTACGTTCCTCCCCATACCCATTTCACTATGCGAGACCTGGAAAATTTAATTGATCAGTTGCCGGTGCCTTTTGTTTTAGTTGAAGATTTCAGTGCTCATTGCACTCCTTGGGGCAGCGGTAAAACTGAACAAAGAGGGCAGCTTATTGAAGATTTGATTTTATGTTATAGGATTTGTATTTTAAACTCATGTGCGCCAACCTATTTCTCGCCTACTTCACGGAATTTTAGTTGCCTGGATTTAGCCTTTTGCTCACCATGCGTTTTTACTGATTTGAAATGGGAAGTCCTGAACACCTCATGTGGCTGCGATGGGCATCTGCTGTCATCAAACAAGCATCATCGCTACCTATTACAAATTTTAAGCCTCGTCGCTGGAAAATGCATCTTGCTGACTGGCCGCTCTTCGTGAAACACGCAAAACTCGAGGGAGTATTTTCAAGTGAGCTAAGCGTAAACTAAATTAATGAAAAGTTCGCTGCAGTTTTAATCTCAGCGGCAGAAAAGGCAATACCGCCAACATCTAGCCTTGTGCGCAAAAAAATGTATCCCTGGTGGACTCCTGAGTGCACAGACGCAAAAGAAGCATCAAATAGGGCCTGGAGAATCTTACAAAGATACCCGACCTATGCCAACCTCTCATGCTTTAAACAGGCCAAAGCCAAAGCACGATGTATTCGAAGGCAGGCGGAAAAATCATCGTGGAACAAATATATATCCTCAATAAACAGTTCAATCACATCTGAGCGAATGTGGGAATAGATGAGAAAGTTTCGGGGAGATTATTCACTTTACACAATACCGTTACTTGCAGCTCCAGGCACACAAACAACATTACAAGAACAGACAGATGTACTTGGCGAACACTTTTGTGACGTCTCCAGTTCAGTGAATTGTGCAAAGGAATCATTAAAGTATAAACAGTTTGCTGAAAAGCAGAGGCTGCCCACTACTGGCGCATCAAATGAACTGTACAATTCTCCCCCTCACATAAGAAGAAATAAACAGAGTCCTTTCTGCAGAAAAAAAGAAAACAGCGGCAAGTCACGACCACATTCACTACGCCATGTTGGCATATCTATCTCAAGCATCTGTAGAAGCTCTCCTAAAATTTTTCAACATAATTTGGAAATTGGGTATAATGCCAGAAGACTGAAAAAAAGCAATAGTAGTTTCATTTCTAAAAGCTGGTAAATACCCAGCATCCGCAAGCAGCTATACACCAATTGCCCTCACAAGCTGTTTGGCTAAATTATATGAAAGCATTTATAATATAACACTCTCATTTATTTTAGAATCGAGAAACCTTATAGATCCACATCAGCGTGGATATAAAAAGGGTTGTTCCACTACTCACCATCTTGTCCGTCTAGAACACAAAATTTGATATGCATTTTTACACAAGCAACACTGTCTTGTCTTGCAGTTTCCTTTGATTCAGAAAAAGCATATGACATCACGTGGGGATATGGAATTTTAAGTGACCTGGCTGATTTCGGGATCCGTAATAAAATGCTGAATTGCCTAACTGATATTATGCCTAATAGAACATTTCAGGTACGTCTTGGCTCTGTACATTCTCATACATTTACACGAGAAAATGGCGTTCCACAAGGCTGTGTTCTCAGCACGACACTGTTCATAGTAAAAATGAACGCAGTTAATAAGATTATACCGTAGTCTCTTATGCGCTCTGTATACGTAGACGATCTCCAAGTGCCTTGGCGCGTCTCAAGTTTAGCAACCTGAGAAAGGCAGCTTCAAATCACAATAAACAAACTTACACAATGGGCTAACAAAAATGGTTTCCGTTTCTCGTCCAGGAAATCAGTCACTGTTTTGTTCTCAGAAACGAGGGCTGCACAACGATCCAATCCTAAAATTGAATGACGCCATACTGCCGGTCAAATAAGGCTATAAGTTTTTAGGAGTAACCTTTGACACCAAACTAAATTTCCTAGCTCACATAAGAAACTAAAGATTAAAGCAAATAAACCGTTGAATATTCTTAATGTTTTCTCTCACGAGCACTGTGGTTCCGACCGCACGTGTCTATAACGTATCTTCTGGTCTCTTGTACGCAGCATTCTAGACTATGGCTACGTGGTTTATGGCTCAGCCAGACAGTCCTACATTCGACGACTTGATCCAGTACATAACCTTGGACTGCGACTGGCAAGTGGTGCCTACAGAACATCACCTGTCCCAAGTTTGTACGTTGAATCTAATGAACCCTCCTTATAGCAGTGCAGATCGTTACTCACTTTTTCCTACGTACTCAGAATTCAGTCATCACCGCAACACATATGCTACGTCATCACACAGTGCAACTCATGCTTACACTATACAAATAAACCGAACATGGTTAGGCCGCTTGTCCTGCGATATGAGGGATATTGTCGGGCTTATCACATTACTCGTGAAGTCCTCCAGGTTGCCAAAAGACCACAACGGATGCCCTCGTGGTACGATCTCACACACTTATGTGACAGGACATTAACATATTTAAGGAAAAGAGACACACCACGCGAACACATTCTACAAGATTTCCACGCTCTTTAGGACAAATATCAAAATAGCATGAAATTTTACACTGATGGCTCTAAAACAAAAGAACACGTAGATGTAGGGGCCGTAACGGAAAATTGGGAAACAAGTTTTCGATTACCGAAACGTGCCTCCGTTTTCACTGCTGTAGTTTATGTTGTCTGGGTTGTAGTTAAAAAGATCATTACCGAGAAACACAAAAATACTGTCATATACACTGATTCCTTAAGTGGCGCTTAAGAAATAGGGAAGATCGATTCGTTTCTATTGCGTACGAAGTCATGTTGGCATACTGGGTAACGAAGCAGCTGACAGATGTGCATCGATGACAGCGTACAAAGTCCTAACAAACACAACACTTCCATGTTGAGAATAAAATGTTACTTCTTTGCCCTGATATAACGTAGAAATAGACATTCTGCAGTCTTAAAAGTGAAAAAAAAAAACAGGTGCACAAAACAAAAGACAGGTGCCCAGACAAACACCCTCTAGGTTTTGTGTATGAAACGCATTGCTACATCATGCTGCAGCATTATGCACGTTAGCTTTGTGAGGAAGCTGCAGCCATGTCAATGTGCTGCATAGCAACACACCTTAGTCATGTGAAAAAGCGGCCGTTGTTGCATTGCTTTTTACTGTTGTGCTCGTCAACCTTGTGACAAAGCCACTGCAATGGCACCGTGCCGCACCACAATGCGTTCTAGGTATGCGGAAAAGCGCACTTACTAAATATTGCATGTGCTGGATTTGGGCATTTTTAATGCAAATAATTATTTCTTCATACAAAGCACATTACAGTACTTAGGCAAGTTTATGACCCGGCTAAATTCTGTCTGCTCCATTGAAAACAAAATATTGTTACGATGGGGTTCCTTTATTTCAAGATGAATTAATGAAAGAAGAAAAGGGTTGCCGCGCCGACACCGAACCGCGCCAAAGAGAAGCGCACTTCGTCGGCTTCTTCTTCCGTCCTTCCTGTCGCTCTTGTGGTGTCGGAACCGCAAGCAGCAACTCGAACTCTGAATAACAAGTGCACCAGCAAGACTACATCTTCGATGACGGCGAGAGTGTGTGAACAGGCAGCAGCTTGGTCGGCAAGAGGAGAAAGGAAGAGCCCGTCGGAACTGCAGTTAACAGTGGCACCACACTGTTGTAGGAAATCGAGCCCAATAATTACGTTGTGAGTGGATTTAGCAAGCACTGCAAATTTGGCTTGATACACGTTATCAGAGAAATAAACGTTCACGGTGTACCGACAAATAGGTTGGAGCAACTCTCCATTCACACCATGAAATGCATTAGCATTATCCCAGCGAAACATCCCTTTACGGCCTAGTCTGATTTTGAGATCCAGGCTGATAACGGAGACAATCGCTCATGTGTCCACTGAGGGCAATGTAGTAACATTCTTTACTAGAACGCAAATCTTGTTATGAGACATGTTGACTGGCGGAGGCATAGGGGCGTCTAGCTAAATATGATTGACCACCTCACCTCCATCGGCCGCGCCACCTAGTTTCCTGGCGGCGGTGACGTGAGACGTTCTCACGGAGATGGAGACCTCCGATGGCAGGAAGGCGGCGGCGTCAAGCTCTGCACAGAAGCTGGTGAAGCTGGTGGTGAGGTAACTTGCCTGATGGTTCGTCCTGCTATTGGAGTCTGAGGGCGAGTGCGCCCCGTCACCTTGCCGAGTGCTACGCCGACAAAAAGCACGGGGTCACTCATTGGACTGTGGAGGCGTGCGATGGCGATGAGGACAAAATCGGCCGACGTCGCCGCGGACATCGCATTGGAAGCAGATAGGGCGCTTACGCGACGCACTGAAATTTGTCAGCAGAAGGATAATAACTTGCACGGCTGTCCCACTCTTGAAAAAGTGCAGACGTTCTGCTTAAGTAACCGTCGGGGAACTGGTAACTGGGATGCGCGTTCATAGTAGGGTATGACACTCTTGGACAATGCGCGAAGTTGTAGGTGTCTGCGGAGACGGTGGTGATGGACGGTTTTCCCGAAGTCGCACGAAGAAAAAGCCTTTAGAACCGGAGGAGTCGAGAGGGAAACTGCCTCATGTCAGTAAAGCTCTTCGCGCACCACTTGCCGAATCACTGATGCGAGGTCGGATGGAGCTGGGACCACGTCAACAGTGGTGACTTTAGTTACGTTGGCCAAGCTGCCGAACTTCAGTGGGATATTCCGAGCTTTCGGGGCTTCAAATATATGACAGTGCTGAAAGACGTCACTTACGTATTCCGGACTATTTTCCGGCGAAGAACTGCTACGCGTACTCGGCGATCCTTTTTAGATGACCACATTTGTCCTCTTCCATCATCTGAGGAACCAGGGTCTTGCACAACTTAAGCACTTGCTTGATGTACGTCGTGCAGGTTTCGCTTCGAACTTAAGCTCGTTGTATGAGCGTTTGCTGTGCACGCTTCCTTTGAGGTACCAGATCTCCGAAGCACTTCTTGATTTCGTCTGCGAACTTCTGCTACGTTGCCAAGCTTTCTTCGTGGTTTTCACGCCCCACAGACGCGGTTTCCTTGAGGAAGACAACGTTGTTAAGCTGGCAGTAACATTCCAGCCATTGAACTGACTAGCTCGTTGGTAGAATCTGAGCCAACCATCCACGTCTTCCCATGCTTTCCCGGCGAAGGTGCATGGCTTGAAGCAGGGCTGCCATGGAACGCTGGAAGAAGGTGGCGGGTTGTTGCCGTCGGAAGCCATCTCTGGTGGCAGACCGGCAATTTGATGAAATTGGCAAAGATCCATGGATTGCTTTTCTGCGGTCGGTTCGTCGTGGTTCTTTGGAGGCGCTGTTGTTTTACCCAGCACGTCCATTTATTACGATGGGGTGTGTTTGCTTAAAGATCAGTTGCAAAGGCGAAATGAGTTGTTGCGTCCACACCGAGCCTCTTAAAAGACAAGCGCACTTCGTCGTGCTCTTCTTTCGTCCTTCCTGTGGCTCTAGCGCAACAACATGACTGATAGTGAGCCAGAACCTGTCTTCCAGCATAAAAACCCGACGCTCTAACCATTCGGCCACTGTCGTGCACATACTGCTCACTCGCCAATGCATAGCTAGGTGTATGGGATAGTGGCACGTGCATTATGTATGGCACATAATGCATGTCAGAGTATGCGCGCGTGTACAAGTTGCTTATCAAAGTGAGAGGGCATCAGTCTTTCCCATTATTCCTTGGTGGCAGGACTTTGAGGTGCTTAGACGGCTCCGCATTTGGGATTCGCCTAAATTTCTCAGCCTCTTCATTGTAGCCGCTGTTGACACTATACGCCATTGCACTAACTTCAGGCTCAGCCTACGTTGTAATGTTTCTTCACTGGAGTACAAAAAGAAATTATACAGATCCAACGTACCTGGTAGTATCTATGTAAAGTGGGTAATCAGAATTTAGAAAACATGCATATCTAATACAAAGTTACGATCTAAATGATGGAAAGCTTGTTCTCTCTGGTGATGTAGCAGTAGCAGATGTCACAAGCGCTCGTTCTGTGTCCTCCCTTGTCTGTGTTTTTTGGCGCTGTTTTAAATATGAGTCACAAGCGTATCATGTTGGGAAGCTGTCTCATCGCCTGACGCTGTTACCTGTTCATGAGGATGAAGGTGACATGGGGGCTTGTTGAGTGAAGAATGTTGACGAGAGGTCTATGCGCAAAGAAGTACAACACATATCTTGATACTACATGTGTGGCTTCTATACTCCTCGTGCCACGATGACACATACGCATTATAAGAGGCGGGCCAAGAATGGGCACATAATCATTTGTGCTTACCGTGTAAGCCAGGTTGTCCACTCAGCAAAACAGCAGCCACCATAATGTAGGCGAGAAGAGGCAAAGAAACCTTGATATTAGAAGCATGTCATCGCCTTCGTACTCTCCTCACAATGGTTGTCTCATACACGCTATCACTCGCCATACACAAGCACGGTGGTCAACGCTGCAATGCTTGGCAGAACCCCAACCAATGCTATATAGCCATTTACCTGCAAAATGCTTCCTGTAACATAAATCTCCCAAGTGTGTGGTATCTACATATTTTTAATTTTGTCACTTATTTTGTGGGAAGGGCCAGTGTGTTACACAGAAATCCCGCTACACTGTCGCATTGTTCAGCATGTTGAACATCTTGAAGGGCCAGTGCAATAAGACGAAGAAATAAGGTACGGACACACAGGACAGCGCTGACCTCACAACTAACTTTACCACGTCTTCCCAGAGTTCAGCGTTGTCCTGTGTGTCCCTGCCATCTGTCTTCGTCTTATTGCGCTGCCCCTTCAAGATGTTCAACCAGTACCAACTCGCCCAAATGTTGATCCTTCTTCAGTATGTAGTATAAGGCACACATTTTGGCTTTAAGTTGAAGATAGAAATTATATTAGTAGTTAAAATATAGTAGCCAGTATGAAGCTACACATTCAAGGCTGAGCTACAGCATGAGAACATGGAAGAGCAGATACACATGGTGGTCATTCGAGCTGGCATTCTGTGTATACTCACCAAGCCCAGCCATATGGTTCGTGTGCGCACTGAGTAAATAATATTATGGGGACTGCAGGACAGCTGTTGGCCAGTGGCATAGCGTCAACCTTTTATAGAGGAGGTACTAAGTGATAAACCTCGAACTGCCATGAATCTCGCAATCAACCCTTATTCCTCTGTTTGCAGCAGCTGCAGAGCACTTGGCCACTGTAGCAACCACACGTGCTGTATATTTCAGGGTGCTAGGAATCACAACATCCAGACAGGCTGCCATTAGAACTCCCTGCGGTCAAGTGATACTTCAGATGCCTCCAAGTATTTCTATATTTCAATATATAGACCTTCATTGAATGAGGAACTTTTCAAGAGCCAAGTTGTTGCACATAAAACTACCACTAACTAGTAACCAGTTTCGTTTGTAAGTAAAATGAATAGCGTGTATTAGAGATTGCTTACTAACTCTTATCTAGCTCGCCGATACAATAACCATAGTGATTGTAGTAATGATATCAAATAATATATATAAAAGGTTCATCTGATCAGAAAGAATTGCCATATTGCCAGGGAGTAGAATGGAGGGGAATTCGCCATTCCTTTCTCGTCTGTGTGATCAAGTTGATCAACGCAAATACAGAGGTAAACACCCTGCAGTCCCCGACATTCGCATGTGTTTTCAGACAAAGCTATTGTGCGCAGTGATACTTGTGGTAATGCGACGCAAGGTAAATGCTTTATCGCATAACTCTTTCGTAATATTGGTAAATTCTAACTAGTTGTGACCAATCTCAATCTTTGGCTGCGCTTTATCAGGTTCCTGGTGAGTTCATGCAAGTTCAGGTCAACAAGTACCTTTTTCCTGTCACGTGAATATACTCGATAAAATTTTTCTGTGAGATTCTGCTCAGAGCACTAGCAGCTAGCATCATACAAGCATGTGAATTGAGATCATGCGTACACGATACAGAATAGTTCCATTTTCACCTGTCTTCTTTGCTTTATGACTGGATTCCTTGTTAAGAAGGTAGCAATGAACAGATCCACAGCTTCCTGCTCACAGGCGGTGGCTGTCTCGGCGACGCCTATAACTCCATTTTTGTGAGAGACAATGAAGGCTAGTCTTTTTGCGAGCGTTCCGCAAATGCGGCTTGCTTTCTATACCTCGACCTTCTAGATGTAAAAGAAAGTTTACAAAAACAAACGTCCAATATTCTTTTTCACCTTTCAGTAAGCTTGCCATATAGTTCAGTGTTAGCATACAGTGCTAACATACAGGCTAACATGCAGTGTTAACAGACAGGCGAGATCACAGAAAGCAAGAATAACTCGCAATAAACATTTTCGTGGATGGCAAAACATATGAATAAGATCATCTTATTTTTGGCAACGACTTTTTTTATACATGGGCAGCTAAGCAAATGGTGATGTAGCAAGGCTGTGAAGACTGGACAAGATGGATGACTGGCTCTGAAACAGCAC
Source organism: Dermacentor variabilis (assembly GCF_050947875.1). Classification (NCBI taxonomy): domain Eukaryota; kingdom Metazoa; phylum Arthropoda; class Arachnida; order Ixodida; family Ixodidae; genus Dermacentor; species Dermacentor variabilis. The sequence continues at coordinate 45,002,002 of NC_134576.1, read as the reverse complement.
ATTTGTCGACGTTGTACGAGCGACTTTTCTATGCCTTTTCACTATTTGAGTCAAACAATAAGAGCAGCGAGGGAGCACAGGCAACTTTTCTGGTGCTTTATCATGTGCGTTCTGCTGCCGTGTTCCGTTTATTCTACCCTGATAGGACAGACGAAATTGATCGAATTATACGGTAGGCATAATTAAACATGATGCAAAAGTGCTATACACCGGTGACGCATTTGGCAGTATTTGCTTGAGTTTATCTGGCCTCCAAAACAAACGCCAACTTTCTATTTGTCAAAAGTAGAGAACTAACATAGAAATGACCTAAAACTTCGAACCAAAGTAGAAACCTAACGAGCCCACAATTTCTTGGAATGGCAGCCGATTTTCTAAAGTCAGCTTCGCCGCAATACAGATCTGTTATGCGGTAAAGCGTATGACTGCGCAAACGGGGTTTCGCACTCGATTGGCTAGCGCAGGCAATTTTCGGATAAATTTCTTTCGTAAACAAAAGGCGCCCATTAGAATAGAGCAAATACCATAATAAGATATTGTAAGCTACCGTTAGTGCTTGAAAATCTTCCTAAGGTGGGTCGAAAATAGGTGCTTTCGACGGGAAATCACGTTAGTTTAATGCATTCATTCTCCTAAGCTGAATGTGTCCCCTGACTGTGTGTTGCCGCAAAACGCTGCCACAAAAAGGGGTAAAGGTCATGGAGGTCAGGTACATGCCGGCGGTCTCGTAAAGTTCGGATTTTCCGGTGAATTCCAATTTTAGGATCGCAATAATGAACGTTTAGGCCAATATATATGTATGAGTGACGGCCGGGATCGAATTAACCGAAAAATTAAATTAACCCGAGTCAGATTAACGGAAGTATACTGCATGTAGTTTTCTGTTCCACAAGGAGTTGCTATTTTCATATTGTAGCTTCCTTCTGTCAATGTGGCAATGGTTCATTTGTTCAAATTATCCATTGTTCAAATTAAAAGAATAAGTTACAAAGGATGAACACGCTTTGAGATTTGAAGCACTTGCACATATAGACATTAAGAGCTGTCCAGTTAACGTAAGTTGGCTTTGTTATGTACATAGCATGTGGTTGCTTTTTGTGAATGTGGTCGTTTTGTAAAATAAAGGAGCATTTGTTTAAAATAAATTGCTGAATCTACTGCTTGTGGGTTTTTCTGTGCTATCTGTTCTGGTCGCGCCTTTGAAAGCGCAGCGAGTGAATGCAGACTTAAACGCGCAAGACTTCGCTGTATCATGCTAGGTAGCATTTTGGCTTGACAAAGAAGCCTGAACCCCTTTCGCGCATACTGACTTCTTTGTGTATCGACAATTCAAACGAAAGAGACCAATCTTCTTTAAGGGACTTTAAAAACTGGCAGTGTTAAAAACAGAGCGCCACTTCACAGATGCAATTTACTTTGAGTATTGCTACTAAAGCCTCTCGCATGCAAATAATATGTGCATGTGGTGGTGGGTATACTGTAGTGGCGCGACTATCGCCTACAAAGCAGGCGCAGTAGGCAATGGGCTCACGTGCAGGTAGCGCGAGAATACATCGCGCTAGCACACTCGACCTGAGCGGTCGCGGTGTCGGCTGCTCCCGAGATCCCGCGGCACCATGGCTGGACGACCTAAATAAACAGTGGTCAGAGCGCATACCTCTTTGTGCCACCTCCCACAAATTGACCCGAACGACCGCTATCAGTCACGCCAACGTCAACGCAGCGACTCTACCATGGCGAGTGACGTGGCCTCAAGTAGGCCGCCAGACATCCCGCGGTTGTAGGGTGTTCGGGAATTCTACATCGACATGCCGGACATCTGGTTCATCCAGCTGGACAGCCACTTCCTTCCCAAAGAGGTTCCAGGCTCTAGCTGCGTTCCAGGCTGCGGCTTTTAAGCCCCGGCCCCGACTTCTACGCGGGCTTCTGGCCATCCGTCCTTGCTCACTACGTCACCTCGAGCACTCACTCACAACAGCTCTCGCCATGTGAACTGTCGCGTCATTACGCGCCCTGTCGGCCCACATCGCGTGCCTGCACCTGTACCGGCCCCAGCATCAGACCTCTGCTCGTTTCGTGAGCCTCCTCCCCAGCTCAAAGGCAGCTGCGCGACGACTCTTTCCAAGGAATTCACTGGGCCAAACGTAAACGCTTTCGACTATTCTACGGCCCGCCGTTCTCCTTCCTTGGACGTTCCCGCAAGCTGTTCGCTTTCCGTTCAGGGGCACCTCGCGCATCACCGATACAGACACTCTCCCACCGCATCCACTAGGCACAAATTTCACTCCCACAGCCACGGCAACGCCACAAGCACAACCTTCGTGGTGCATTCAGCGACCACCGCAACGCCGATGCTATAGACAATCGAGATTTCACCGCAAGCAGCAGCAGGCGAACCTTCCGATGTTCTGTGCTCACAATTTCCGCGGACGTATGGCCTACCGAAACTTTGCAGGAGTAGCTCTACCATCTTGTTTCTGCAGCTCGAGAATCACTTCTACGTCAGCAGTTTGAGTGACAAACACTTGCGCTATCTCCACGCAAGTCGCGAGCTGCCAGACGGTCTTTTTCGGAGCTCCGACTTCTACCAGGCCCGTGCATCAACGAGATCCTGCGGCAGGTCATGATTTCCCACTACGGCATCGCTGTGGCTGCGACTCGCTTACAACCTACGCTGCTGGTGCTGCCTGCTATATCTCTGATTGAGTGAACCCTACACTACCAGCGACGACACCACGTGCACACTTTACCTGGAGTTTACCATTGGACTTTATTTCAATCGTGCTTCGCACTAGGAGTGGGGAGGTACTGTTGCGCTGCGACTATTGCCTCCAAAGCAGGCGAAGAAGATGGGCTCAAGTGCAGGTAGCGCGAGAATAGAACATGCTAGCGTACTCGAGCTGAGCTGCCCCGGTGTCGGTCGCTCCCGAGATTCCGCGGCACCATGGCTGACCAACCTAAATAAACCGTGGCTACGGCGGCTACCTCTTCGCGTCGCCTCCTACAGTACCTCATAAGAGCGCTGGAATAGCTTTCGCCTCAGTGATTGCTACAGCATTGCTGTGTTTCCCAACCTGAGAGCAAAACTACGATTCATCTCTAGAACGTGAGTAGCACAATCGACAGGTATTTCTACGCGTTTGATGCACTCAAGCTTAGGGAGCTCTCGTCCTATAAGCAAACAGATGGACGCCTGCGGCGGCATTTCGGGAACAGAACAGTATGCCTCGAAACCTCCTCGCACTGCTTCACCAGGAAGTTTTACCATCGAGAGTAGAGAGTCGCACAATAATTTGACTTCGCATGGTGCGGCGAAATACGGGGGCGTTTCGAAAGTAAGTTTCGTCATTTATTTTCACACGGGAACTTTATTGCTAAAAATAAATACACCATAACAACAATGCGCTCATACGCAAAGCGTACAAGGCCGCACTCGGACTTCTCGACTGCACAAGCACCGACAAGTTCCTGGCCCTGGGAGTGCATAATACCCTGGAAGAAATCGCCGAGGTGCAGAGGACCGCGCAGCTCGCGCGGCTATCGGAAACAAGAACGGGCAGACAAGTGCTGCGTGACCTAGGCCTGGGGACAAAGGAAGGGGGACCCGAAAATACAGAACCGCGCAGCTCGCGCGGCTATCGGAAACAAGAACGGGCAGACAAGTGCTGCGTGACCTAGGCCTGGGGACAAAGGAAGGGGGACCCGAAAATACAGAAGTGCTTGTGCCGGACGCAATTAGTAGATGGCTACGGGTATGTCCGGTGCCAAGAAACATGAACCCTGAGTTTCGCAAAGAGCGGCGGGCGGCGAGGGCCAAGGCGCTCGTCGATCTCCATGCCAAAGACAGGGGTGCCGTGTTTGTGGACGCGACAGAGTATCCAGATGACAGCAAGGCATTCGCCGCAAAAGTCGTCGGGGCATCGACCGGTGCAACGAAAACTGCGGTGAGTATGCGGACTGCAGGGCGCATCGAGCAGAGGAGGTGGCCATTGCCCTGGCCATCGCCGATCCCGAGTGCACGACTGCGCTCTGTGATTCTAGGACGGCATCGAGAAATTACGCCAGCACAAGGGTGTGTGGTGAAGCCGCGCGTGTATTGCGTGCGGTCGATATCGCGAGTGAAAATCGGTGTGTCGTGATAAAGTGGTTTCCGGCCCACATGGGCAGTGATGTGTCGGATCGCGGCAACGCAAAACACAACGAGATGGCGAACGCGGCGGCGCGAGGACGAACTAACCGTGCCGCTGCTACTGCGGTCGACCCGTCGTGGTGGTGGGGAACCAAGGACAGAAAGACCTCCTACAACGAAATTGTGAAGTGGTACAAACTAGTGAGAAGGACTATGCCGCCACCTCATGCGGGCTTGACCCGTAAGGAAGCGGTGTTATACCGACAACTTCAGACGGGGTAGTTATTCACCCCAGTGCTGATGAGGCACATGTTTCCGAGTGTTTATGCTAGTGACCTGTGCTGTGTGTGCCGAAAGGAAAGAGCCACTGCAGCTCACATCCTTTGGGACTGTGCCAAGAATCCGCACGATGCTGCAACGGTGACAACGATCCCGCCGCGCTCGAGGCCGCAACGAGGTGCTACGATCACGAGGTTTAAGCCCAGGCCGTCCAGCAGATCTCGGTGGCCCTCGAAAGGCAACGACTGAGCGAAACCGGAGGGAGGTTGCCACCCCAGAAGAGGGGCAGGCACGGTCGACCAAAGGGAGTAGTGCGGCCGCGGCCGGAGTAGAGGCGCCACACGCCGGGAAGACGTAATGGCCGCGTCAAGGTGGCGACTCCCTTACAGGGGAAGGCTAATCATTCTGCAGGCATTCCTGATAAAGTTTCTTCGCTCACCATGGCATTATTAACACATTGCGCTATTTTCCCATAAGGCATCGCTACAAAATAGCGGCCCTGTTTCCTGCATTCAAAGCGGCACTCTCGGGACGTCGCTTCCAAAACAATGCTTAGGTGGAGCAGGCTGTGGGACAATTCCTTGCATCGTATGGTACCTTGTTTTACCAGAGTGGTTTCTTTAAACTCACTGCTTTCTACGACAAATGTCTCAATGTCGGTGGCGACAGTGCATTATTCTATGCCATTCTTATCATCCACCACACACGGCCGCCTGATCCCGTTGATAATGTGGGCAGACCGTCGCTCTGACCACTGGACAAGCGCGAAAAGCCTGAAAAAGCAAAGAATCGAAAAAGGCGTCGCTACAAAATACTGGCCCAGGTGCCTATTCATACTGAATAACAACACGCACTTCCACTGGCGACCACGTTGCAAGCCCACGTCTGTCTGCTATCGTTATTTCTACTCGAATAACTTCGGGCGTGGCGGTCTGCTGCTACTCACTTTTCTTCGATGCTCTGCGCATGTACTATTCCTCTTCTGCTGACGGTCCTCCCGTCGTCGAACCAGCAAAGGGCAGTAATTCTTATTACAATTGTTTGTCTTACCTGGTGTACGTTGTTTTTTTTAAATGACGAAACTTAACTTTCGGAAAGTCCCTCATGCCTTGAAACGCTGCTGCTTCCGGCACCCGCTTAGGATGCCGTGCTTGTGGACCTCAACATGGAGCAACTCCACTGTACTAAAATTTACTTCTGAATTAATCTACCACATGGTGTGGTATGGCTATTTATGACTGCATAATAAAACCATGACAAGCATTGCACGTCTAAAGAGTACGAAAGCTGGCATTGCTGTAATGAGTGACCTGCAGTCTTCAGAAACGTGTATAATCTTAAGAAAGGGCAAATCCCATTTAAAAGTTGCAGAGTTTAGGTAGTCAATTTCTTATGCGTGTGTAGCAATCCGTTATTTACACTATGAAGTGATGAACGGTACTAAGTAATAGGCATTCATGATTGTATTGTGCTTAATATTTTACTGACAGAAGAACTTGAAAAACGAACGTAACAGAACAAGAAATGGACGTTATAGCCGATCATGTTATGCCCTCTTTGCGTCACAACATCGGCCTTTTCCTTCTGTCTTGCTGCACATTTGACATGCGATGGGAGGACCTACTTAGAAGGTGATAATGATGCTCCATGTTGCGCTGCGTACGTCTGTTTCTTGTCCGTTTATGTTCGTTCTTCAAGTTATTCCGTCAGTATAAAACTAAGCGCAATACACCAGTGAACACTACTAACTTGCAGTTATTTCTGTGCAGAACAAGTTAATTATGCTTAACGAATACTTTTAAAAATGGGCCAACGGCGGCGTGGCTCCGTGAACTGGTGACATCATGGCATGGCAGATCATGAACAAGTGATGCATTCTTAAGTTCTTCATAAGTAAACCATGTCATTCTTAGGCCACTGAAAACCGAACTTGTTAGGCCTTCTCTGCGCCACAACACTGGCAGTTCCTTTCTGTCTTGGTACAGATATGACATGCTATGGGAGGAGCTACTTGAAAGGTGAGAGTGATTCTCTATGTTCCCTAAGAAGTAGCAGTAGAATCGTTTGTAATGCAGACTTATTTTTATTTTATTTTTTGCTAAGCTCAAGGAAACGTCTGCGAAACATTATTCTGCTGACGTTGCGGGTTCGATCCTGGTTGTGGCGGTCACATTCGAATGGCGGCGGAATATAAGAATGCTTGCGTACTGTGCATTGAGGGCACATTAAAAAGCCTGTGGCGATTAAAATTAAGCCAGAGTCCAAAAATATGGCATGCCTCGTAATTGTGTCGTGGTTGTGCCTCCTAGAACACGAGAATTAATGTTATTGCAAATGTGTACAAACGGTCCCAAGAAACATTTTATGTAGTGAAGCAGTTCTTGGCACACGTTTAGAATAGATCAAAGCACACCCATCTTTCAGTGGCGTGGAATGGTCTAAAAAGCGGACATGTGTAACTAGACTAACTTAAACAAATTAAACACAAAGCTTCATTATCAATGCTCCTTTACATAAAAGCACGAGGGACACGTGTCCTTAAAGGACTGAATACTAGGTGATTGTTCATTGGTGAATATCAAATGGCTCTACTTATTAGGAGATTAGAGGGTGCTACTGCAATAGGAGGCCACAAAATTTTTGTTGTGCACTGTTGCAACAAGAACAATATAGGGCAACGAGAGAAGTTGAGCCTCATGAGGCATCCGTTCAAGACCCTCGCGCGTTTGGCATTTAATATTCGATATTGTAGAATACTAAATGACACCATGTACTGTTACGAGGAACACGGAACAGACATTCCAAGGAAATGCGAATTACTTGTAATTCAGCATAGCAAGGAGGAATTCACTGCTGCTGTCAACAGAATTTGGCCATTCAGAAAGTTAAGGTTAAATACAAAAAGGTCTACAGGCCCACTAAGCAACGCTTTTGCCAAACTATCCGAAACTTCAATGTGTGTAAATACACTGTGACCAGGAATGCAAAAAAAGACAAAAGGAAAGGAATTATTTGAAGGTGTAATGGAAAAGAAATGTTGCGACAATCTAGTAATGAAGTCTCTCGTCTTTCTAAAGACATAGGATAGAGACAGTCGGCGAGCACAATAACATGGGAAACATGCTTCTGGATCTTGATTTGAAGTCATCGCAGTGCTGCAGGGCAAATGCCACTCTCGCACTTTTGGGAGGCGTCAGTTGCAATACTAATTTGGAAGGAAAGCCTTGCAAATACTCCTTCAGAAGTCTGAGCACGTGACCGGTAAGTTGCTCAGCATTACTTGGGGAAAATATAATCAGTTTCACGAATATTACAACATACAAAAGAAGAGGCACATTACATAGATGTTCAGCTGACCTGTGTTTTTCCTAAAGGCCTCTGCCCATAAGTACAACCTGAGGGAACCTAAATCTAGGTGACATAGAAAGGAAAAATATAGCATCAAATGTAACACTGAAAATTCCTATGTCGTGGACATACGTGAAAACTTAATTTGAAAAGGTTTCCTCGAAAGCAAAACTTTCGCGGTCGTGACGCTGCTGCCTATGGCGAGTCGTAAGAAATAAAACTATAAGAAAAGCTGCACGATCAACAGAGACTTTATCGATATTTGAAGCAAATCGTTAGGGGATATCAAGAAATGTGAAGTGGATGACAGTAAAACACATGGTAACCGATTGAACAACGGAAGTAAGGCTCATAACATACGTTTTTCACTATTTGCAGTGATAATGTAGCTCGCATTCCGGCAATTAAATCGCCCGCTATGCGCAGTAACCGCACTCCATTGAAGCCGCCTGCGCAGCGACGCGCTACCTTTTAATCCAGGTCGCGAAAATCGCACTATTCACCTATAGTGACGGTTTACTTGTCGGCAAGCCGTTAATTCACATATGACGAAAGCAAATGTCACGGAGTCGAAGCCCACGGCTGCATAAGTCAAGCTGCGCTTGCATGAATATCGCGCACGCTTTGGCCCTGTCGACACGCGCAAAAACGTGCGCAGAGGGTCTTGCAGCCGACACCCGACATGGCAACGACTAATCTACATTCGCGAGTACCTATTTTAAAAAATTAAAAAAAAGAACAACCATGTGACGTCACATCCTCTAAAGGAGAGTTGTTCTGCTTTTTCACCTTCTCTCAGCTCGCGCGTGCGCAGAGATCGCGGAGCCCTCGGGGCCAAAGCTCGGGTACGATAGCTGTAGTCTTATACCTTAATTGATGAAGCACTGTACGCGTAATGCGGAATATGCGAACTCGGCTCCCAGCTGCGGTAGTTGTCCTTGCGTCACCTTTTATTTTTCTGCGCCTTATTATTTTTATGTTTAAATTTTAACCCCAGAATTCAATTTCTGATTTAAAATCCCTGGCTTCATTGTCAGATTTCTTGATGTGGTTGCAATTGACACAAAGTTGAGCACCTCGAATCGCCTTGTTCGTCTCGCTCATTTGGTGACGTATCACAGAGGCTAAGGACGGGAAAATACCCAATTGCACATACCCAGCAGCCCAACATTACTACACAAATAGATAACATAAAAAAAATAAACACAAGAAATATATACCTCAACAAAGATATATAAATAAAATTACGCAAATTTGTAATATGATAGAAAAATATTTTGAGATATCGAAAGAGCAGTTCAGTATCACGCATTCTATTGCACTATTCTCCTTTAACTTTCCATAATGAGGTACGTATGATTTTGCAATACTTATGAGACGGCATTTATATGTAAAGGGTGTAATATCGTGAATTGTTTTAGTATGCCTAAGTGAGTTGTGCTCACTGGCTCTGCGGGGACAGTGAAAATTAAACCGCTCCTACAGGCGCCACATACGAAGAAACCAGGAGATAATTCCCAATAATTTTCCTTCTTATGATGTTGACAGTTTCGCCCGAATAGCGGAACATGGAGAGCGATAGCACGGTTTATCATTGCGCTTTAACGCATAGGGCGGTGTTCTCGCTATATACGTGGATGGGACGTATTGGCACGACACGTCACACGAGGTACCTCCTTCTGTGCAGAAAGAACAGTGCCCCGACAGCTACCAGGCGTCCCACAACGTCGGCTTGATGATGCGCGCCGCCAGAGGCGTTTTAGACTTCCCGCATGGATGGTGTATGAGATGAGACCGACCGTTGGCTTTGCTCAGCTCCAAGCAAAAAATTAGATAACGTTAGCTTGAAGACAACTACCCGTTCAGCTCAGACCAGTGACATTGCAGCTCAGCAGGAACACTGGTGTGCTTATGTGTGCATTCGTCCAACGCTCATGCGAGCAGCGAAATATAATGCTCTGCCCCGCCTCCGTTCCCAATGCGATTGTCAGCAGTGTTGACGGTGCGCCAACTTCGATTCATCCTCATTGTAGCCAGACGCACTCCGATTCCATGGAAACCCTGGTTCTAATCCTCTGCGCGCACGCTGCGCATGCGCCGTAGAGCGAGAACGCACGACAACGACGGTGACGCCGACGGCTGGAATGCCTATAGCGTTTATATGATTGCTATGGTAAGGAAAATGAACACCGAAATAGACAAGACGACAGAGACAGCGCTGACCAAGCTCCAGATTTTATTATTTGTTATACATAAAATATGTCATATATAAGTATTACACGTACAAGAGTAGAAAACAACAACAAAAAAAGATTTTTTTCACGTACACAGAACCATACTTCCATTTCTCTTCACCCTGCCACCTTTTTAAATCTGCGAAACCTCGCGTACGTATAATATAACCGCAGTGCTGGGTTGTGAAATCTTTTACTTTTCCTATCCTTGTCAATTCACCATCTTCTCGCAATAAATACGGTTCTGGGTGTGTATAAGGTTCTGGGCGAACAAAGATCTTCCTGTAGTGGTCTGCTTGCTGGTTCTTGAAACTAATTGTCATCTAGTGGTGACGTGCCCAAGTTCGCTGCCCCACCAAAGGTGGCGACGTGTCGCGTTTCGAGGGGCACGCAAGTCTCGAGGGGCACGCATGACAAGAAAAGTCCACGTTTACTATGTTCGTGACGCCAACGCATGCGGTCAAATGTAAACTTCAGTTCTGTAAATAAAGACTGCTGCTTAACAAAAGTTAAGTAGTTTGTACGCGCTACTCCATCTAAGTCAGAAACACGTGAAAGAAAAAGGTATCTTGCATTGGTTATTGCCAGTTGGGTTGTGCAGTAAATGACTATAAGAATCATCAGCAAAACCAAACACTTCTGCTGCGCTTGGCATTTAGAGGATTGACAAGAAATGCCTATATTATACCACAACAAGCTAGCTATTACTGAGAATTGGATGATTGACAATGAAGTTGGATGTACTTCCTTAGGTCTTTTTAAGGCTGAGTTAAGGTCAACACTACGTACCTCTGAAAACGTGTAGCTCTAGTTGTACTGTATAGCCGCAGCCTTTTGTTGTCACCAAGAAAGGGCCGCGAAACATGTGGGTGCCTCTGTTTCTAATCTTTGGATGACCTGTAACCCAGTTGAAGTTCTGCTAAATGGCTCTCGACATATCCTGAATATTTTCTCAAGCGCACTGTTCAAGTAGGAATGGAAAAGAAAAAGAAACACATCAAATGCTAGAAATTATTAACAAAGACGCCATTCCCATTTCAGTTTAACTATGAAACGTAAGCAAAACATTCTTGTTTTGTCAGTTAGACTGAACGATAAGCAGTTGTGCCTGCCTCGTAATACCGTTATGGAAGGGGCTAGCATATTGTGAGGAAATCGACCCGCCAAGGCTTGGTCACATTATTACGGCCCTCTAAAATGTGTCGATTAAAAGTGGCTTGTTTATTGCATTAGCTTATAGTACATAGCCTCGAAAAACTTCGTTAGTGCCAATCGTGCCAATCGGGGAGATTTACTTGGTGCCATTGAATCCTACTCGGTGCTAATGTCACTAGATCCGAATAACCTTGGCTGACGCCTACTTCCAATGCGCCACAATGTGAGAAAACATTTATAAAAGTTAATGAATGGTTGGGTGGAAGGTAGGAGCGTCCCCTTTGAAACGGGGTGATGGCAGTTGCCACCATGCTCAGCTTTTTATTTTTGTTGACCTGTGTTGTGTGTTATTAAAATTAGGCATTTTCTTTAAATACGTCTTCCTACCCTTTTAACCTTATGTCTCCTCTCTGCTTTTGAGCCACCAATCCTCCCATCGCCTTTTGGTAACTTCTATTGCATATTTATTTACATGACTGTTGTTATCTCTGAACCATAGGGCCTCAGTAAGCGTGACTGTGGCCGCATCGACATTAGGATGGATACAATCACATTTTAGTATGAGGTTTCTACATATTTGCCACACACAGTACATGTGTCTTCTTCTTCGTCAAATTTCTTTTTATATCTCCGCGTTCTAAGATATCCTGACCTAGCTTCAAATAGTAGGGCACTGCCTCTTGAGTTATCATAAAACGCTTCCTTCCTGATCTGCTGCTTCCAGTGTCGATTTAGTTCCACACTATGCCTCTTTTCTATTGAATTTATCCAATTTTTACTTTGGGCGTTTTTAACCTGTCGTTTAATGCTCTGTCTTTCTTCGTCCTCGTGTCTGGCATACTTACTGGTTAGCTTCCTAGTTCTTTTCCGCCATTATGAGGCAACGCTCTTTCTGTATAGGTATTTAAATACCTTAGCTGCCACCTGTTATCATCCAATTTCTTCAGGCGTTTTTAGTACAGGATTTTACTCTGAGCTTCCCGTGCTTTGAACTATGCACAGCCCATATCTCCCTGTACCGTTTCGTTTGTGGTTTTCCCGTGGGCACCTAGTGCTAATCTCCCCACAAGTCTCTGATTCACTTCTAGGCTCGACTGAACCTATGCCCTTAAACACAGGACCGCATTCCTGAAAGTAAGCCCCGGCACCATTACTCTCCTCCAAATACCTCTCAGTACCTCATACCTGTTGTACCCCCACAATACCCTACGTTTCATAATCCCGGTTTCTCTTCGCCCTTTTGCTGTGAGAGACTGTTCGTGCTTTTCCGTGCACATCTGCCCTTTGTTTATCCATACCCCGAGATATCTGTATTCGGCCACTCGGGGTATTTCATGGCCTTGTATTGTAAGCTCCTGATCAGTTGTATCGTTGAAAAACATCCCACCGGACTTGGCTGCACTAAAACTGAAACCTAAACTGTCCCCTTCGTCTCCAGAGTAATTAACCAGAGTTTGCAAATCTTCCTGGCTATGTGCTAACAGTACAGTATCGTCCGCATACATTAAACCCGGTAGTCGTTGCTCAACAACCTCTCCGCCTAATCTGTACGACAGATTATACCAGAGATTGCTTCCTTGTAACCTTCTTTCCATACTTATCATATAAACCATGAACAGCAGCGGTAACAACCTTGCCTTAATCCTCGACAGTTGTCGTACTCTTAGTTCCTTCCCGTGTTATTTCAACATTATTTTCTCGATATAATTCCTGTAGAAAATCAATTACCTCATGACCGATACCTTCATCTTTTTTTATATGTTCCACAGGAGTTCCCTGTTCACGTTGTCGTATGCACCGCTTATGTCCAGGAAGGCAGAGGCGGAAACAGAGGTCTGTTTTCCGCCTTAGCTATTTCTATGCACTGGGTAAGCCCGAACAGGCTATCATCTAGGCGCCTACGGCTTCTGAACCCGTTCTGAAGTTCTCCGAGTATTCTATTACTTTCTACGCATGGCTGCATCTTTAATTTCACTGCCTGCATTGCCAGCCTATATATACCTTTCCCTTTGTAAATCAAATTCATTTTACTCTGTTTACAGCTGGGCAGAATTTGCTGATTTGTTTGTTAAAAGGTAACATCACGCCCTCTAGAGGTTTCTTTTCGCAAGGGCTATCGAAGCATATTGTGAACATCGAAACATATTTGGAAAGCGCATGTACGATTCTGATATGAATGCTGCCACGCGGTCTCGGAATTCGTGACTTTGATATGTTCGGTGGTCATGGTGGTTCTACGCCCTCTTATCTACTCCTAACTGTGAAAAGCTTTTGTACTCTTTGGGGTGTTTGTGTCCCACAGCAACAATTGTCACATATCTTGCGTGTCTTTCCACGAAGAGCATGCATCTACCAGCGTTACACAGCATTCTTGACAGCAAAGTAGCGACTGCATAGTTTTTACGAAAGGAAACGCAATCTTGACATTTGAGAATTATGTTGCAGCGGAGAGATACTGCGCGAAGGGTGTAAACTGTTTTGAGAGGGTAGATCGATTGCGTTCGTGTAAATTCTTTTGGTTTGATGTGCCTGACGCCGCCAGAGCTTCTGTCGTCTATTGTGCTTGGCGACAAAATAGCAGTTTTTCTCACCATATGGCCATAATCTGATTGCAGCGCCACGCATGCCGTAAGTCTAAACTCGGCGGCGAGAAGCTGAAAAGCTGCTCGCTGGTCGCCTGCGGGCGGCATGCAAGCCTAGCCCTGATCTGTAGTGTACTCTGGCAGTTGGAGTGCGCAAAAACGTTGTAAGATTTGCAGGATTTCGCGAAAACATTTGCAAAGTACGAAGCGCTGCCTATCTATAAAGCATCACGAAGGACCGGCAGGAAAACTCGCAAAAGTATATGTCTTTAAGTATCTCCATTAAATATCGAAGAATAGTATAGCGAGTAGAAAAAAGTGCTAGCTTGCCCCAGAAATAATTATTCGATATAAAAGGTACCCAACAAATGACATACACACGCTTTTTTTCACCCCTTAATTTGCGAAGCCCTTCCTCTCGTCGAGTAATTAATTACTGCCCCTGTACCGCGCTCTATCTGTAAGTATAGTATTCTTCAAGGTCACAGCGCCGTAGTGCTCGTGCTGGACAAATCTTCTCCACACAGAACGCCAGCCTCGAAGGCCAGGGCGTGGAACGCAGAGCCCGGGTCGTCCAGCAGCGCCGACACTGCGCCGAACTCTAGTACTCTGCCATCTTCCATGAGCAGTATCCTGTCGGAAGAGGAACAGAACATTACACACTGACGTTACGTGGAATGAATCAAAGCAATGCGCAGATGAGATTAGCGTCTGAGGTATATTGTGTGCACCAAGAAACAGGTATGAATTTGTTTGCCGCCTGAGCGAATCGCTGGAATTCGCACTCAAAATTCGCGATGTAAAATTTTTCCAGGTTGTTTTCCTTGGCACCTTGTTCGGACGCAATGTGCACAAATATAGAGCGGGTAGACCAGAAGCACCCGACTTTCATGGCGACGCTAAGCCGAAAAAGAATTCCAGCTGAAACCATCTCACGATGGCTGTTAACAATGATGATATTAGCATTTAAGCAATGTATCGGCGCACCGTATTAGCATCGTTGAAACGCGTCACGTAATTCCTGAAGGAATTATAATATGGCAAGGGCAGCCATGGGTTCGCTAACTGCCATTGCGTTGCTTTATCTTTTTGTTCAAAGACAACAAGTGTGTTACTGGCTTTTCTAACATGTCAATGAATCGATAATCAAGACAAAAAAAAAACATCGTGGTGCCGCGCCAAAGCGTCGGGCTTCTGGGGAACCCGCGTGACGCGGGTTACAATCCACCCGAAACCGGGGGATTCCCTTTATTTTTTTTTCTATTGAAGACCAAATGATGTGAAGAGGCTAGACAGACATAAAAGGAATGACGTAGGCTAAGAACGCCAACCACATTAAATGTAATTTTCGCGTGGCAAAGAATTAATGCTGTCGCTCTAAGGGGTTACTGGGAGGGTGTACATGCACCCGAAGAGAGCAGAATCTTGCGAAGTTTCACCATGGGCGCGAAGTGAACTATTGTAATGAAAAGCCCCGATTCACCATTAGAAATGGTTAGTGTTTATGGCAAAAGAGGCAGCAAGGAAAAAACATAGCAAGCTACGTTTTTTTCTAAACATTAGAAACATCTAATATAATCACGGTTCCACACAGCTCAATTTTCTGCATTGACTAGCTCAGTTTACTTGAGCCAGGCTGTACAGCCTGGCTCAAGGTTACGTAACCTGTAGCAATATGTGCACGCTCGACTCACTTTATCTGGAACATTCAAGCATGCCTGATTAGTAGCTGCATTTCTAAAGAGCGCCAAAAATAATTATAACATGTCTTCATCGTGATAATAAAACACCTCGCGTGAATGCGACGTGGCTTTCGGCTTCATGGCGCGGAAATCCGAGGCGGTGGTCGCGTGGTATCAGAAATCGCTGGCAGGACGGTGGAGTAGTCGCCGGCCATGACGTTGCCCTCTCATCGGATAATAGGAACAATGTGGCGAGCAGCGCCAGCAACGGGGCAAGTTACCGTCCTGTTTAAAAGCGCACGTGTGGAGTAGGTGTCTGAAGAACAATAGTTGGCTCGCAATAATGATTCGATCATTCGGTAGTGAAGATCGTGGAAGTTGCGGTTTTCATAAGTATTTTAGCGTTAACGTCTGTTAATAACACCTAATCACTCGCTTTTGAATGTACGGTTGTATGATTGGTCATCCGCCTTCATCATCATAATCATTATCAGCCTATTTTATGTCCCCTGGAGGACCAAGGCCTCTCCCTGCGATCTCCATTTACCCTTGTCCTGCGACAACCGATTCCAATCAGCACCAGCGAATTCCCTAATTTCTTCGCCCCACCTAGCCTCCTGCCGCTCTCGACTGCGCTTCCCTTCGCTTGGCACCCATTCCTTAATCCTAATGGTCCACCTGTTATCTAACCTGCGCTATACGTGACCTGCCCCGCTCCATTTTTTTTCTCTTAATGTCAATTAGAATATCGGCTATACCTGTTTGCTCTCTGATCCAAACCGCTCTCTTTCTATATCTCAGCATTATGCCCAGCATTCTTCGTTCCGTCACTATTTGCGCGGTCTTTAGCTTGTTGTCAAGCTGCTTTGACAGCCCCCAAGCCTCTGCAGCCGCCTTACTGTCTTCTAACTGTATGACGAGGTCTGCACAAACTGCGCACCGGTTACAATTCCCCGTTTTTGTTTCTATGTTTTAATGCGAAAGAACTATACGGCTCATGAAACGGAAAATCTGGCGGCGTGGCCGGGGATGGTACGAAAAATCACGTGGTCACAGAGACGCGCTCGTGCCACTGCACGCGCGTTCGTCTTCCACCACCTGGCTCCGATGCCGTTCATCGTGCCAGCGTTCCCATACTGCCCTTTAGTCTGCGAAAGCGCTGACGGCACTGGCCCACTGTGAGTCGGTGCAGTCATTGCGGTGACTTCTGTTGTGCGTTCCAATGGACGAACCTTAGGCTTCTCAGCCAGTAGATGCTACCGGCACCTTTAGACGTCTGCATAAGTACGCAAACGAGGCCGAGGCGCGTGATGCGAGATATGGTACAAGGTGATGTGAAAACAATACTTTTACGTTTCATAAAACGAGTGGTCATCGCGAAGGTGTCGCAATGTTTTCGCATTCATCTATGTAGGGATACCTAAGTTGCCGGGACTTTTTTTTTTTGTCGCGCAATGTGCTAGCAAACATTTGCGCAAGGGGCATTGCGCGGATTTCAAGACTTGGCCTGCTGTATGCACTCGAAACCATTTTTATTCTTCTGTATATTTCCTTCTCATGATCAGGGTCCCATGTGAGTAATTGACATAGATGAACGTACTCCTTTACAGACTCTAGAGGCTGACTGCAGATCCTGAACTCTTGTTCTCTTGGCAGGCTATTGAACATTATCCTTGTCTTCGACATACTAATCTTCAACCCCACTCTTACACTTTCTTTGTTAAGGTTCTCAATCATTTGTTGCAATTCGTGCCCAGCGTTGCTGAACTGTTATCTGCAAACTGAAGGCTCCTGACATATTCGCCATTGATCCTCACTCCTAAGCCTTCCCAGTTTAATAGCTTGAATAGTTCTTCCAACCGTGCAGTGAATAGCATTGAAGAGATTGTGTATCACAGGCTTTTCAGCGGTTTATCGATGAGTTCAGCCGGGGCTTGTATTTCTGCTATGCGTAAGTCGACGGCATAGTGGTCGCTAGCACTTCAGCTGAAGAACTTGCCACTTACTTATGGCAACTATTCTTTCGCCTTGGCGAATACAAACTTGTGATCAACCCAGAGAAATGCCTATTCGGAGCTGCACAAATCGTCTCTTCGGACATCGCATAACGCACGACGGTATACAGCCATTGAATGACAAAGTCCCAGCTGTTCCGTCTGCCGTCTGCCGGTTAACAAGCGAACACTTCGACAGCTTCATGGGCATGTTAATTTCCATTGCCCTTTTATAACAGTTTGTGCTCACACACTGAAGTCGTTAAACGATCTTCTTTCAACACCCAGACCAAGCGCAGCACCGTTGGAGTGGAAGGATGAAGCTCACGTCATTTTCAACACAATCAAAGATCATCTGGCGACTGCAGCTCTTCTCACTCATCCGCTGCCGGATGCACCAACCCGCCTCATGGTAGTCGCTTCCAGCAATAGTGTGGGTGCCGTACTGTAGGAATGCATTAAGGATGAATTGAAATCTCTCGCATTCTTTTCAAAAATGCAAACCCGCTACAGCACCTACGGACGTGAGTAACTCGCTGTCTACTGGTATACGGCAGTAAAATGTTTTCGTCACTTTTTGGAGAACAGGTCAATTCTCATTGGTCACAAGCCATTTACCCACACTTTCACGACGAAATCAGATGGATTGCCATCAAGAGAAATTCGAGAACTGGAATTCATATCAGAATTGTGCACTGATACTCGCCATGTCACCGGCTCTTAGAACGATGCAGCTGATGAAATCTTTCGCGCTTAAATGAGGAACGTAACCTTATATTCAAATTCCATCAACGTTGACAAAATGGCATTGGAACAAAGGGACGATGAAGAACTCTGAGGGCGAATAAATTCTTCAAAGACTGTCGTTTCTTCAAGATATGCCCTTGCAAACATGTACGCAACTACTTGCATGCGACATGCACACTGGCTCACCAAGCCGATTTGTGCCGCAATCCTTTCCCCACTATGTATTCGACTCTCGACACTCTCTTTTACATCCGGGAATCCGTTCAACGTAAGTGTTTGTGACCACGCAATACCCGTGGCCAGGTGTGAATAAAGACATGAGACATTGGTCGCGCACCTGCACTCAGTGCCAAAGTTAACAGATACAGCCTCGCACTGTGACTCCGTTGTCAACCTTTCTGCCACCAGGCGCCCGGTTCAGAGAATTCTACATCGACATAACTGGCTCTTTGACACGTTCTAAGGATTGTTGCTGCATTCTTACTTGTGCCGATAGCTCCGCTCGCTGGCTGGAAGCCGTTCCTATGCGAGATATGTCTGTTCAGACCGTCGCAAATGCATTCCTGCAGACATGGATTGCACACTTCGGAACATTATGCTCCATCACAACAGACCACAGACGCCAATTTAAGTCTGCAATCTTCAAGGAACTTCTCGCTGTCGTCGGCACACATCGTATTCGCGTCACCGTGCATCATCCAGCACCTAATGGCCTGGTTGAGCAAATGCATCAGCGGCACAAATCTTCTGTAACAGCGTACGGAGAACCATTTCGATGGACCGAAGTGCTGCTATTTGTTCTTCTCGGCATGCGCACAACGCTGAAAAGTGACTTGAAATGCACTAGCACTGAGTTTCTCTATGGCAACACCCTTCACCTCACTGGCCAATTTAGACAAGCGAGCCAAACGAGCACTTTCCCGACCCCCTCCAGACGTGTCTCACTTGCGGACTATGATGGACAGCCACCGTCCCACACCGACTCGAGCGAAGCAGACTAGGCTTGTTTTACGTGCCCAATACATGGATAGCGGCACCCATGCTTTCTTGCGCCGCGATGCTGTGAGGGAACCCCTTCAGCCAGCGTACGAAGCCTATTGAAAGCACTTCGTCCCAAGTCAAAAACTTCCACAATTGAAATTCGTGAACGATCCCAACTGTAGACTGTAGACTCTGTAGACTGAATGGAACCGGCGCACGCAGATGAACAGCTCAATGACACCGAAACCAAGATGCGCCCAAGACTCACACCTCCGTGGACCGCACGTTCAGGAGGAACTGTGCGTTAACCTGAACGATTTGGGACTTGACTGACTGTTCGCCTATACTTGTGCTGCCGATATCCGTGCCTAATATAGTTGTCTATTCATTTTACGAGGAAGGGGAGTAGTGTGGGAGCGCACAGCCTGGCTTTAGCGAGTTTTGGTGTCGCCGCCGGCGTCTGGCAACCACGAGCAGCTCCAGTATGCCGTCGGAAAGCCGAAAGTGTCGTGTCTGCTCCTGCGCACATATATATATATATATATATATATATATATATATATATATACTTTCGCCACTTTCGACACTTTCGAGGCGAAGAAACGCGCTCGTGGGACTTCTGCCACGCAGTCAGGTATGAATATTATAATAGATAGTTAAGCAGTTCAACGTGACCATATAATCATACTCTACAGAATTTTAAACTGAAATGCGAAAACACCCGTGTGCTTAGATTTAGGTGCACGTTAAAGAACCCCAGGGGGTCAAAATTTCCGGAGTCCTCCACTACGGCGTGCCTCATAATCAGAAAGTGGTTTTGGCACGTAAAACCCTAAATATTATTATTAGAATTTTAAACTTCTTGCCTTCGGAAAAACAACGCGAATAAAATCGAGAGTAGCCTGGCCGCAAGGAACCTACTCACGGAGCCGTATCATTGATAACAATAGGCAGTTTAATTGAGATTCCGCAACCACTCACGTACACAGCGGGCGAGGCTGTACGTGAGTAGGCAAAGCGTGCGCGCGCGATACGGCAATAGTTGGCCGAACGCAGAAGTTGAGAAGGCGATTTCTGACTTGCACGCGTAGGAGCCAGTGGTGTGCTACTCAGCGCCGCCATAGGCCACCTTATGAAACTGTGTAGCTAATATCAGCAGCCACGAAGCCAAACCATAAGCCCTAGTCATATCTTCGGCAAGAGCGATATCGAAAAATGCGCTCTCGTGGACACGCGAGAACACGCGAGAAGGCCCCGCAAAGCCCGCTGAGCCCGCAGCGGACGCTACGCAGCTTTTGAAAAGCAGCGGGTGCACGCAAGCTACAGTGCGTGCTCCTGCGTACTGCGCATGCGCACTGACGCCTCCACGGGTTTGCTGCGTACGCAGAGCTGCTGCGGACGCCCAACTAAAACTGTCTAATATCACAAAAGGCCGGGTGCGGTCAGGTAGACGTTACTGACGATCGTCTTCCGCGTCCGTTACGCTTTGAGATATCATTTAATGGCAAAATATTTGTTTGAATCTCCTATAGGAGCTTGTTGAATAAACATTTATTGGCTCAGCTACACTATCTCGAGAACGCGATCCAAACCAGGAATTTGCTTTTGCCACCCAAGATCAATTATTTAAAACTTAATTAACGTAGTTTTGTTAATTACGCACACAGCTGCTCAAGGTTACCATCCTAACACTGGAATGATAACAATAATGGCAGCAACATTTGCGCTGGTCTACTTTTTATAATTTGGTGCCGTTGAAAAATAACGTCGGAATATTCATTGTGCAGTACACTTCTGAAAAAGCAGGTGCGAATGCTTGGACAGGTTTCGCTGGCGCAAATCAAGTTCATGAGCTTAAACGCGTGTGCCCATCCGTGCACTTCTGCCTTTAAAATGAGTTTCACACGCACAATACAAGAAGCACTTCAGCGCTACGATACATCACACATGTTGAGGGAGAACACTGTACGCGCTCGCTATTAGATTTCTGAGAGTTTGTGGCATCAGACTCGGTTTCCTGCCGTTATGAGGAATAAGGACAGCTGCATGGCGGAAAGCAGTGTTTATTTTTTTCAGTACTTTGTAACAGACAGAGCACCGCAGACATGCGCGTTAAGACAAAAAGTATTGAAGTATTGGGATGACTGCTTCTTGGTATGTGTTTTGGCTGTTTAATGTTAAGACCCAAAGAAGAAAATACAGGGTATTGTGATAGTGCTGGCAGACGAACAGTAGCGTTAATTATGGGCTCTGACGTGGCGCCTGTGGTGGAAGTAGACCCGAAGCCACACGGCTAAATTGGCAGACGAAATACTGCTTTCTTATCTACCAGTAATTGGAACAGTAATTCGGCTCTTTAATTTTTGATATGCCGGTGCCGCAGTGCAATCTTTGGGGACCGTTCAACCTCGTTTGAGGTAAAGTTCAAGCGAGTGTACTACATTTCTTTTAACTTTTTCCGCTGACCTTTCTTCAGCGTCCAACCACTGTTAGAATGTTATCGTCTGGCGCAACATGGGTCTTCATGTATACGAAATTTTCAAAATGTTGTCGCATAAGTTCACAGCTAAAAAGTGTTATACGGTCAAAACGCACCCGTGAAGCGATTACTTGCGTATATCCCCGATCAAACGCAAGAGCCAGCGATTGTGCTGTAATGTACGATTATTTATGTCTGGTCAACGCACGCTTTTAGCTACAAATCAGACTCCGACAACTGACGGCAGTTCTCGCCGCTATCGTTGTGTTGTGAGCGCTGTTTCTTTCCCAGGGCACAAGTGCGAGAAATATGGAGTTAGATTCGCGACTCAGAAATGCTAGTTGCTAGTTCGCAAGTGCTAGTTCGCCGGGTTGCATCGAGGAACGCCGACGCTCAACGCAGGTACGGGCGTCTAAAAGCTGCGCTCTGAAAGAGGAAACCATAAGTGAAACGAAAGATAAGAACAGTGAAGGGATAGGCAGAGTGGACCTACTCGAAGAGAAATGACCGCTCACAATCGCGAGCGTTCGTATACTGTGTGCAGTCGTTTTCAACAAGCGCAGTTAGTCTTGGTGGCCTCGAGCGTCTATTAGTACTTGGGAAAATTTCTCAGGACATCTTTTTCCCAGCGCGGTCTGCCATCTGAGCGGCTAGTACTAAGGTCCTGGAGCATCGAGAGTCCAGCGTAGAGATTCCGGCCTCCAAAGGTCCAACGAGACGCGTCGGCATAGAAACGACGTGATGGTTGCCAATGAATTGTGTTGGCTTGGATATGTTTGTCACGAGACCCGGGACAGCACCCTGTCGTCTAACGACTTTCTATGCCTGCGTTCTGGTGCAGTAAACTCAATCTTGAAGGGATGCGCACCGTATCATGCTACATAGTTGCTTGCGTTTAACCAATGTTTCAGGCATTCCCGCAATCGCAAGGGTAAAAATAATAGTTATATTATGTGCTTTTACGCGCCATAGCCCCGACCTAATTGTGAGGCATGCCGTTGAGATGGACATCGGAATAATTTGGACCACCTGGAGTTCTTTAATTTGCACCTTAATCTAAGAACACCGGTGTTTTCGCATTTCGCCCCTATCGAAATGAGACCGCCGTGGTGGCGACTTAATCCCGCGACCTCGTGCTTAGCCGCCCAGCACCCTAGAAACTAAGCAACCATGGCGGTTAATCGCAAGAGTCAGGAGTATGACTTGGTCTCTAAGTTGCAAGTTGTCGCGACACCGCAGTTGCAATTCCCAGTGCCTGCCGCTAAGAAATACGCTTCGAGGTATGACCGATGACGAAGTACTTGCCACGAATGATATTCAGGAAACGTTTATTACCATGAACTACGGGCGCCTATACAACTGCAAAGGACAGATGCTGGGTGGAGACTCCAATCATTTGCTCGCCACAACATATCTACAGTGGTATTCATCAAAGACCGCTTGCATTCTCTCGACCCTTCATTGCGACTTCGCCTGCCGCCTGGACCCTCTCCTTTCCTCTCTATGTCCCCCGCCCCTTTCCAGGTTTGCTGAGACGTGCGTGCTTCCAGTCATGTTTGGTCCTCCTTTTTCTTAATGAAGGCCACAAGCGCACTTCAGCGCTGCCTGTCTGCATGCTACAACCTTTTTATGTCCCTGCGTAATCATTCTTCCTTGTTGGCATTGACCTTCTAGGCATTGTCACTACGTACACTTCGAGAAATAAATGGGTTGCGGTCGCGATGGACTACACCACGACCATTGCTATCACCAGAGCATTGCCGACAAGCTGTTCTACCGATGTCGCTACTTGTCTCCTCTACGAGGTCATTCTCCATCATGACACCCGAGATGAGCTGCTCAGAGACAGTGGTAAGTACGTCTGGCTACGAGTGGTAGGTAACATCCTTCGGGCTTGCCCCACTGAACACTGGCTAAGCACAGCCTATCATTCACACACAGGCGGTCTGACCACGCGCCTGAACTGAGCGCCAAATGTGATGCGGTATATCTACCCGTTGTCTATCACAGTGACTGGGACAGAAGGATATTATTTGTTACGTTTGTTATAAATCGTAACGTTATGACAGCAGAAGATACCCAAGTTCATTTACTGCTTGGCTGGCATACTGGAGTGCGATTAGATTTTCCTTTCTTGAACTGGTCACTTGTCACCGAATTCGCCAGTCACGTCATTGACCCAGCCAGTACAGCGCGTCAACTAGACCAAAATTGGTGCTCTGTGCAGAGGTATGCCCATTAGACACGCTATAACAGCCGGCAGGCAAGCGGGCACTTCGCTCCCGGTTCTCTCGACCTTTCGTCGTGGCAACGCCTGCTGAGTCATATGCCCTTCTTAGGCCGACTTCTGTTGTCAAGGTAGAATTAATAACTATATAATCTAACCAATGCTATACTACCTCCACCAGAGCCAACAACCGAACGCTTACTGCAATTGTTCTAGGCTCGGTAGGTGGCGGGAGGCAGAATGAGACTCACGAACGCCACTGGTGGCGTGTGTACGACCCATGTTGCCACCATTGCTGTAAATGTTGAGGCCAGGGTTACAACTAACCCTATGCAGTGCGAGTTGTAATCGGGGTTATAGTTGGAAACAGTGCCACCTTGCGATTCTTTTTATTTCTTAAAATAACTTTTACAAAAAATGCGGCTGAATACTGTCGGCTGTAATGCATTAGCTTTAAATGAATATTGACACGTATAATTGTTTATCTTTATCGAGTGACACGTTTCACCGCCTAAGAAATGTTATCGCGCAGCGCAGGACGCACCTGCGTGTATCGGAAGTTTTCGAAAGTTATAGATGGTTCTCTCCGGCTGCTCGTTGTCACCTGACCTTGTGTAATCTGATTGCATGTATGCGCGACGCTAATGGTGCAGAACTTTCTGGAAGACACGCGGGCACCAGCGATTACTCTGTAACCTTCGATGAATGATGTATAAAAGTCGACGCACTTGACCCGCTGATCAGATTTTCGACGAACGCCGATTGTGTTCACCGCTGTCGCCGTTCTTTGAGCGTAGCCTGTTTTTTGTGGGCACAAGTTCGACCAATAAAACGACAGTTTTGTCATTTCCAGTTTTGCTGCTTTCTTCACCGTAACTACCACGTGACATCTTGTGGAGGTGCTAGTGCGTTCATGTATCGAACGCCCCCGTAAAGCAGCGATCCAAGCCCAAACCACGAAGACAACACCACCGTCGCCAAGACCAGCGAGCTGGCCGCAGACTACAAGGGCTGCCCCCGGAGCACGGACTTGTGCCTGATACGACCAGGAAGACAGTGGCCACCTCGACAACCACAATGGCAGCCTCAGCGTCCCCTATCGCGTTTCATGAGACGAGCTTGCGTTGCAAAAAAAAAAGGGCAAATACTCAAAGCACAAATATGGCTGCGCACAAAGTTGTCCTTCCTCAGAATATGATCTACGGACCAAGACATCGGTTCATCAGACTTGAATTCTTGTACCGTTGCAGCGCAGTCGCGGAAGGTCTAATGCGATGGGAATGTACGCCAGTATTTGCTTCACGAGCTCAATATGATTACATAACGTTCTTTGGCTACTGAATACGTGGCAACAATCAGGATACTTGAAATACATGCAGACGCGTCTTCAGCCAAGCGATAACTTGGAACCCTGGTTAGACGTTAAGAAAAGCTCACCCAAATCTGAAAAAAAAAAGGTAGAGCTGCTTTAAATATTAGTTGAAACATAGTGTATAGCCGCGAGCACGTCTGTGTAGAGTGCGCGAGCAGCTGGCCTTGCTCTGCGGGGCGCCGCCTTACGGCAGTTGCGGGGTCCGACGAGGTGTGCCAAGGAGCATGCGCGGCCTAATATACACGCAGATCGGCACATGCTGCTTTAAACCAGAAATTATGTTGGTAAGCGGACGTGTTTTGCCGGTTGTGCGCATTACCCGAGGGCGCCGTCTTACTACGCGCGATGACAAGGGAATTGCGCACGCGAGTGATAACGCGTGTGATTCTGTCACGGCACTTGATATGAAAAAACTGTCTTCACCAATCCCAGATAATGTTATCGGCCAATGAAATGACAACGTCGCATGCGTGCTCCCTATATTAGACATAGAAGTCAATGCTTTTCGTAGAATCTATTCACAATGGCTCCCCAGCGGACGGGCGACGCACAATTGCTATTATGGAGCGCACAATGTCCCAAAGAGCGATATACGCAGCTACCCGGCCCCCTATGCGCACAGGTAACAGGGTCCTCCAGGCTGCTTGTTATGAAGGATGAATTAGTGATGCTTCCCGTGCAAGTCGACAGCGGGTGACATCAGGAGATGGGGACCGTTTAATCGTGGCAGCAGCTGTGACCGATCCTTACCTCAGCGCCAGAGAAATAAGGGATGAATTTTGACTTTCCACACTCAAGAGACGGCTTCATGAAGCCGGTATAAGGAGCAGAGTATCAGCGCAAAAAGTGATGCTGGATGAAAGACACCGCAATGAGCGTCTTGAATTTGCGTCTGCGGTGGAGTCTTGGTGCCCGAACAACTGGCGCGCGGTTGTGTTCACGGATGAGGCCTCGTTCTGCACCCGTTGGGACCAGCAGAGGAGGGTGTGGCGTCCGCGCAACTGCCGGTATGTCACGTATTCCTGCCGTTGTTACTGGCTGCGAGCGCTGGGTAGTTCCCCACTTCTGTCAGGAACAGCCTTGCTAGGAAACGAAATCGCCTTTTGTGTAATCTCAAACTTCTAAGCAGTTATGACATGTACTGCGATAATATTTAATAATATTTGGGGTTTTACGTGCCAAAACCACTTTCTGATTATGAGGCACGCCGTAGTGGAGGACTCCGGAAATTTTGACCACCTGGGGTTCTTTAACGTGCACCTAAATCTAAGCACACGGGTGTTTTCGCATTTCGCCCCCATCGAAATGCGGCCGCCGTGGCCGGGATTCGATCCCGCGACCTCGTGCTCAGCAGCCCAACACCATAGCCACTGAGCAACCACGGCGGGTACTGCGATAATATTTAACTTCAGCATTGCAACTAATACTTTCTTTTTTTTTTTTTCTTCCTGCATGGTCTCAGAGTTCGCCTTACTCAGCGAACTTTTAATTGACATCAAGCCCTTCCCTTTCTTTTTTTGCAACATGGTCCATGCTGATTTACCGAGAAATGTCAACGCAATAGCTGTTAGTTTAATGCATACGTCGATGACACATGTCCCGCAGGTATGACTACCGCTATGTCTTGGGTACTCGTTCAAGCGGGCGCACCACTGTTCACGCGTGGGCGCGGTCAGTCACACAGGTTTGGGACCATTGCATCGATTGTCAGGGAAGATGATCTCTGAAACGTAGATGAAGGTTTTGGAGACAGTTCTCATTCCACATGATCTCAATGGCTCCTTCCCGGATGGACTTTACTGGCTACAACAGGACAACGCACCAATCCACACATCAACGGTAGTGCACCAGACGCTGGACAATTTAGGTGTAACAAGGCTAAAACGGCCTGCAAGAAACCCCGATTCAAATATCATAGAAAATGTATGGGGAATAATGAAGTCAAATCAAGCCAAAAAAGCAAGTCTAGCCGCAGTCACCACTGACGAGTTTTGGTTAGCTATTGAAGAGAAGTCACTTCCGACAGCTGCCAGACCTTGTGAATCAGCTGTACGACTCGCTTCCCAAGAGGATCGAAACTGTGAAGCAGAATCGTGGATGACCAATTTTCTATTAGAAAACGCGCGCTATTTCTAGTTGGATATTTTCGCATAAATAAAAGGTGTTCTTTTTCTCAGTGTTTCTACGTTTATCTGTAGAAAGTACAAGCCGTCGTGTAATCCTACTGATCCAACGAAGCGGTCATTGCTGCTCTAATGGCTATGGCATTGAGCATAATGCAGTTTTCTATAAAGAATGGCAAGGGCGCCACAGAAAGACGGAGATTCGAAGTAGTCCGCAGCGACCTAACAAGAGGAACCTCAGGAAGGTTTTAACCACAAGTCCTCTTGTGGAAACGTTGTCCGTAGGGTGAAGCTTCTCTTCTTCGGCAATGGCGGAACACGCCACGTCCTGTAATAAATAATATTGAACCAAAATACAAAATAACGCATTATCTATAAGCACCAAGGGCAGGCAGAAGACGGCATCAAAAAATTAACGCCTCGATTTTTTACGCCTTTGTTGGCGCTATCATTTTTTCGTATCACCGCCTAACCTGAATGGCCAGAAAGCGCGCCTAGTTTGTTGTGAGAGTCGGGTGCGTGTTATCAGCTGAAACGCGTAATATTTTGGCATGGAGATACCGAGAGCGCCCTGAGGAAGCGTACATATGTGGTTAAGCAACGGCCCGTTTTAACGTTGCCACTCGTGCAATGCAGGTGTGCATGTATATTAGGCCACGCATGCTCCTGGGCACACTGCGTCACATCCTGCAACTGCCGCAAGGCGGCACCCCGCAGAGCAATGCCGGCTGCTCGCGTGCTCTACACAGACGTGTACGCGGCTGTACGTGGTAGAAGAGGCATGCGAGACGGCCGCAGGGAGACATCTGCGTACAAATACTTCAAGAGCTGAACATTTTCGAGGCCTGGTATTTATTAAACCGGCATGTCGTGTGTCACTAGCTCTGTAGTGCAGGGGCCAGTTCCGCCAGGAGCACTGTGTCGGAGCCCACATTTCACGTGATTGTACGTATGTAAGCATTAGTTGTTCCAAAAGCGCGGTATTCTCTTTTATAGGTTTGACATTAGAAAGGAAAAATGTATGCCGCAAGGCACTGAACCTAAAGCTTCAGCAGTTTTCGTTCTAACACAATTGTCTGCGCTGCTCCACCTGTTATGAAGCAGTGAAACATTTATGAAATGCTGCCCCCCTCCCTCCCAGGCAGCTGTTCTTATTCTCAATGACGCCAAGAAACCGAACCTAATGCCACCAACGCATAGAAATCTAATGCGGAGCGCACACAATGTTCTTACACGCATTGTGCAATGTACCGTAGCGCTGGGGTGCTTCTTGTGTAATGTAGGAGAATCAATTATAAAGGCAGAAGTGCACGGTTCGACACATGTGTTTCAGCTCACGAACTTGATTTGCGCCAAGAAAACCTGTCGCAGCTTTCACACTGCTTTGTAAGAAGCCTACTACTGCACCTTCAATATGCCTGCAGGTTTTACCTGTACCAAATAAAAGTGTCAAACTACTATAAATGTTCGTGATATCAGTTCATCATTCGACTTTTCAGATTTGTAACCTCTAGATACGGAGTAGGCTGATCAGTTGCGTGTGTAATTAACGAAGCTACGTTAATTACCTTTCCAATAATTGAATTTAGGTAGCCAAAGCAAATGAATCGTTTGGAGCCCGTCCTCGGGATTATCTAGCCAAGCGAAGAAAGTTTTATTAAACATGCTTCTGTAACAGCTTTTCGAACAAATATTTTCCAATTAAACGCCCTTGGAAAGCGTAAATGACGCAGAAAAGAATGTCTTTAAGGCCGACTTGCCCGCATCTAGCTTTTTCTGATATTGTCATCAATCGTATGGCTCCTGAGCATGTCCCTTGTGGCCAGTTCGCTTGCGATTTTCATTCACGCTATTTTTCCAAGTCATGCAGTTTAATGTTTGAACATTAATATAGAAGCGAACGTGTGCTGCCGCATACTTGCTTGGCCCGAGAAACGATGAACAACGCACTGATAGTGCAGATTTAGCGCGTCGCTGATATCAAGATAAAGCGCTGGTGCCGAGGGAAGCAAGGTAATGAAGGTGAACAGCTAGGGATTGGTGCTTCACGGAGCCGTGCCCATGGTGATGGCTCCATGGAGAAGAAATCCGGGGCGGCGATCGTGGCTTCTCGGGTGCCTTTTTTTGCCTCGGATTTGCTTTCAGAAAGAGATAATGCTGTAAATGCTATGTCATCCGTTCTTATCTTGGGGGCTTAAATATGAGTTAAAAAATTTTTCACATTCGTCCCCAACAGTAGGAGTAAGCAGGATAATGCTCTCTCTCACACACACACATATGCGGACACAAGCACACACACGCGCACGAAAGCACGCACACAAACACACACAGATACGACACATGTTCGCCCACACCCGCATTTACATGCGCCCATGCATGCACACACGTAGAAAAATGTACAGACGCACATGGAAATGCAGGCATTGAATCATTCTGCATACAATCTACTACTAACACGATAAACCGGACACGGGGACCCCTCCCTGAGTTGTACGCAAGCGCATTACGTCTTCCGACGCATATATAATAAAGACCACCATGCATTCGCTCATTGTGAACAAGGCACCCGTATTGGGCGCCGAAACGTCAATCCGTGTTTTGAATATTATTTTTTCAGTTGGCGAGTGTACGTTTATTCAGCCAGGCATACACAAACGCGCGTATGCTCGCACACCCAGACGCACTAGTGCGCACGCAGATTCAAATACAGACACAAACACGCGCGCACACGCAATCGCAAGTACACACGCACGCTCGTTCAAGACATAGAAATGCATATATACTCTTTATCCTCCCTCCTTTCTCTCAGAAAGCTGCGCGTGGAAACAGTCTGAATGACATTCGCTCTGCCATTACTTTTCCAACGCCATCTTTGTTATATCGCCTTAGGGTTTAAATTTGGCGCTTCTTGGTGATAATGATGACTATGACGAGTTATTGGCATCCAATTTGAAACGTGGCGGTGAAAAATAGTCACCTTGACTCGTTGATTTAATCAGGTATGCTATACATGTTTTACAGCGCAGCTCTTAGGCGCCCGTTCCTCCGTTGAGTGTCGGCGTCGGTGTCCCTCGGCGTAACCGAGCTAAGGAGCACATCGAAGGATGAAAGAGCGTACGCGGAGCGCAGCAGGGATAGCGAAGAGACCGTGAAGAGTAAAGCGGAGAACGAGAGTATGGCGAAGAGGTGAGGAGGAAAGCGGGGTGCCGCGCGAGACGAGCTCTGCGGCGGCGACCAGGGGAAGTATTCCGTAAGAGTCCACCTAATGGACATGTCCATTGTCCATTTCGTGTGCTGTTGTAGTTCTGATTGGCTGGGCTGGGCTGCGCGTCCGCAGCAGCGAGGCGCCACGGCCAATCAACTAGGACGTCGATACTCCAGCTATCCGCCAGTAACATTATTGCCCTTGAGCCCATGAAAGCAGTATCGGATATGATATTACGACGTCGCGTACACATCACAGTGTTCTACGAGGGAATAACTCTAAATAATATTCTGAGCCGATGAGCAATCTTACGGCGTCTGTTGCAGTCGTCTCGGTTCTGTCATCCGCAAATTGTAGCTTTAGTTGTTTCATTTTCTCGTTGAGTTTCGGATTTGGAGTCGGAATAGAATTGTCAGATATGACGTCGACTTGTAGAGCTTCGATTACCGAGGCTGGTTTGTTTTCTGGTGTTGCTATAGTTACTTTCACAGCGTTCATTAATTTGAATTTTTCGCGTCCTCCGAAAGATCCAATCGTCACCCTTTCCTGTTGTATTATCTTTGCAGCAATTTGCAGAATGCAGATTCAATAAATGTTCACTGGCTTCCGCAGTGCAATAACCAACGGCAATGTCGGCCATTTCTCCTTCCCCTATCCAAGCCACAGAAAAGCACAAAATTATGCGTTACATTTTAGTTGTGCGTAGAGTAGGCGTCGTCGCTTCCACTCGCTGAGTTTGGACCTGCTCTGCCTTTTTTTTTTTGCCGCACCGTTCTGCGCACTGATATAGCATGCCATCTTTTGCATTGCATGTGTTTCACTCTTGCTCTACAAATATGTGCAGTGTATTTTGGGTGGGTGCATCTGAAAGATGCTCTATTCTCTCTGAGAATGCCCTTTTTCTCGTCATTGGAATGTTCCGACGAGCGACCTCAGTTACATGGTTGTCCAGCTTGCAGACCAGGTAGATTCTGTTTCCTGAGCAATAAAAGCTCGAAGTTGTTCGAAGTTGTTTGCTATTATTCCTTAACTTCGCAAGCATTCCTCTCCCGTTCACGCTGTGTTTCTTCGCGAAACGATATTGGCTCTCGCAGAAATGACATAAGCCTCTCCAGCTTTTCCTCACATTCTTTTCCTATTACGTTGCTTTGCGCATTAGCTTCAATGGCTGAACTGTTTCTCATTTCTTCTTTTGACTTGAACTGCACTGATAACTCCGGTGGAATTTCTCTTGAATGCTGTCAGCAACATCTGCACGAAACTCTCGGTTTCCACCTTCAGTGGTATAAGTGCCAGTGTGCACTAACATGCCCAGTTCATCAGTTTCTTGCGCCGAGGTCACTTTCTCTGCGCTTAATAGCTCGTTTATGTGCAGCTCTACTCATTGTTCACGATTTCCGAAGGCTGTTTGCAGTATTTTTATCGCACCATTATTTATATCGGGAGATCGAGCACTGAAGCTCTTCTATAGCAGACGCTACCTTTTCGGTTAGAGATGCCAATAAACAATTCAACTTTTGTTCTTTGCGTATGCTACGTCTGAGGTGAATCGCTGACTCGTATTGAGCCCAGGAATGATTGCACTCCGAATATTTTCGGCCAAACTTGGCCATGTTTAGTTTATTTAGTTGAACTAGTTCCCTTGCGTCTTGTTCTGTGCTTGGTGAGGCCACCTGCCTTGTTCTGTTGTTCAAATCCAACTGTACAGGTTCTCGAATTCTGGACTCTATTGTAGATAAGATCGTCATTATTTTCATGTCGTACTCTATTATTCTTTCGAATTCAGCTTCGGCAGTATCTTCGGTCAGAAAATTTTCCATTTGTTCGCTGGCGCTCTTGAGGCTTTGGTTTATTCCCCTAACCTGTGCCTGCATTGTGAGGAACTGTTCTCTGTTAGCTCCTTCATTAATTTTCTGTTCGGCTGCGTTGATGAGCTGCTTGATCTGGGATAGAAGCACTTTCTTTTACTTCATTACTACTTTGTTAATTTCTAGGCAGTTAACATTGATGCCTTACTAGTCAATCAGCCGTTCCGACGCTTATAATTTTCACTTGGGTCTCGTCGCTCGATCCAGGTCGATTTACTGCTCCAGCGCCATTTTCTTCTGTGCTGCTTTTTTGCAGGTTGACTTTCCTTGTGAGCGGGGAGGTAGTATCCTGGTTCACGGGACCATTGTTAAAACGACCGAGACCAGTGGCTGCTTCGAACACGAACTGTGTATTGATGAAGTAAAGCAGCACACATTCGCGAGGAGGAGCCGTTCTCTTGCTCTTTGGCTTCGAGTGCCTTGATGACGACATTTACAGGGCACTGCCATTTTTGTTATCGTACAGATTTTCCCTTCTAATTTCTTCCTGACCATTCTTATAATTCTCCATGGTCCTTTTCGTTTTCATTCCTTGCATCGAATTCACTCTTTCTCTTTATCTCGCTTTCTTTCGGATGACTCATGGTTGTCTATTTACCCTTTCAGTTACCCTGTACTTGGTTGCCAGCTTTCTAGTTCTTTTCATACGTTCTGTGTCCACGCCTTTTAGGTAGATACTTATGCACTTTCACCGCCAATTTATCTTGATCCATGTTCCTGAGTTTTTCTTCAAAACATATTTAGCTCTACGCTTATTTTACTTCAAAAACTCCCCTACCCGTGTCACTTTGCACTACCTCATTTGTGGTTTTACCATGGGTCTGCAAAGTCAACCGGCCTATTGATTTTTGGTTAACTTTCTTCCCTGGAGAAGATATCTGACTTTATTCATAGAATGGCGTTTGCGGACGTTAGCGCTGGTATCATTACTCCTTTCCATATTCCACGCACCAACTAATACTTATTATGACGCCAAAGTCATCTATGTTTCAGTATTGCTGCTTTACATTTCCTTTTTTATCTTCAGATTATGTTGGTGGGTGCTTGAGTAAGTCATTCCATCGTCTATGTATAAGCAGAGGTATTTATATTGTTTGACTATAGGTATGGCCTGCTGTTGAATTGACACACTCGAATTACTCTGCTATTCATCAAGAATTATAATTCCTGATTTCTATGTGCTAAACTTAAGGCCTATATTTGTCACTGCGTTTCTGTAGACATTCGCAAGTGTCCGTAAATCTCTTGCGTTGTCCGCTAGCAGCAAATTATCGTCCGCAAACATCAGTCCGGGATCATCTGTTACACCATTTGTCCATTACACACTTGGGATAAACCAAACCCCAATTCACTGTTTTCCAGTCGCCCAGCGCGCTCGACGCCACTGCCATTGCGGCGGGATCGCGCATCCTAGCAAGCTTGGAGCGGCCGGTTTTCGCATCTGCCAGTTCTAGCCACCCTAACGTGACCGACGCGCCAGGCGTCTCGAACGATATACGGATTCCACGCATGTGGGAATCAATGCAAGCGAAGCGCAAGTATTTTCCGCGCTCCACTAGCGTAGCTTCCAGCGATTCTAGCGCCCCTATTCGCCGAGCACCATCACGTGGTCAAAATGGGCTCCCGTGCGCTGCGGAGGAGCAACTACTTCGCAGGCGATGCCACAGGCCCCGCACACTCTCAAGTTCAACAAATGGCCACAGAGGGCGAAAAGTCAATTGAGGCGCGTTTCAGCGTAAGCGCGCAAGTGTAGCTACTGTAATTTGGTCGAATACTTTAATTTGTGCTTTCTCTGCTAGGGGCGCTGAACATGCCGGATTTTTTACTTTACCCAAACCATTGACATAAACAATCGAGGTGTCTAAGGACGTTTTGCTACCTCAGACAAATAGGCAGTTGATTTTTTTTAAATTCGATTGTTGAAGCTGCTTTTTAGTCATAGCGTCAAGGTTTTTGTACTTGATTAACCACCGACAGCCGACAGCCTATTGGTATCGATGTGTTTCCTGGCCGTTGGCGTTCGAATACTACGGCGGTAAAACATTTTCGAAAGCATGCTGGTTTCGTCTGCGAGTCATTACATAGACTTGCTGTAAAGAGGTCTACTCTTGGCAAAAAATAGTGCCTCATTTTGTTTTCGGCGTTGATTATCATAATGAATGCGGCGGAGGTTGAGGGAGTACGCTTGACGGTACGTTTTTATGCCGTTGATCTCCATAACACCGTAAATACGCAAACCCATGTCGCAGAACACCCGATGCATCATTGTGTGTTCTCCGTCATCGCTTGTTTGCTGTACGCCTACTAATTCTTTATTTCTTCTTCAAGTGTTGTACCCTCCTTTTGTCCTTGTTCTCTTGTGCTTCACTTACAGTATGTCGTTCCGTCAGCTGTAATGCGCATTTGCAAAACCAATACGTTTGATAAGACGCAGTGGTTATCATAATTTTACTACACATGTATTAAGCTGGCACATATGGTTCAGATACAGATGCCGGTTTGCGGACTTGCACGACGTTGATGCGGAGATTAGGATAATTATGACACCCGTAAGGAAGAGGCAGCTGACGGCCGTAAGCTGTTGCGTTCTTTCCGCCAAACTACCCGGCCTGGTAGTGCTGTAAAGATGCTGTACAAAAGTGACACGCGGTGACAGGGAAATTATTATACTTAGCAGCCGACCGTACGTTTTGTAGCTTAGGCCTTCTTTCTTGTGCGCTTGTGCTACCCTTATTAATGAGCCATTTCTTGACTATGTTCTTGACTATGTAACCGCGTTTGTGTGGATGCGTAGACGTGTGCTCTTTGTTGTACTTGTAAAATGCAAATAAAATATTTTGAGGCTTACTCAATCTTTGGTGTCGTGTGCGTTTATTCCAGTCGAGGCCATCGTGCCACCTGGAAACCGCATTCTGTCAGTAGCCCTACACGAAATGCAATAGCTGGAGCGCGGCGGCACAACTCGGGGTAACGGCGGCGTAATAAACGAAAACCCGCTCGGGATGCCCTTAAAAGTCAGTTCAGAGTGTGCCTCAACTCGATATGACTCAGCGCTACATGTATTCTGCTGCGCCTCGATCGTGCTACCGCCAGTTTGGTTGCTGTGTGGCAAACGTAGCGCCTACATATATATGTAGGCGCTACGTCTGCCACACAGCAGCTAAACTGGCGGGTGCACGATCGAGGCGCAGCAGCCAGAAACCCAGTAAAGCCACAGAACACCTGGTAAAGCCAACGACCATACTGTGCAAAAACCCCGTTTCCGTTTCCTGTTGTACAGCGCCACCTGTGGTCGCATACTTTAATTCACGACGCCACCACTACGCTTATTTCTGTAGCACTGTGGAAGGTACAGTTTCCCTTCTCTAAGTTTGTATAGGTGTTCTGTGATGCCACCACTCCCCAGGAACCAGCCAACCAAGCGCAGTTGACAGCGGTATTGTTCTTACTTTTGTAGCTCTTACTGAATGCTGCTGGTCAAGAAGCAAGTATTCGCAGGTTTCTTCTAGGTTAAATTGAAGAATCAATGTCGCACGATGCACTGACACCTCTTGCGCTATGACAGGATGTAAAAGAACGTGCTTTTTTTCTCATCTGAGCCCGGCGCTGCAGAACTTGCACAATTTAATGTAACCACGACAAGTTTACTCATACAGTAAGCACATAAGGCATGGAGCCTTAGTCAACGTGTGAGTCGGCTACGTATGATACCGGTACCAGGGCTAAATATATACGTAACGTTTAAAACGCAATATGGAGACACTTGAATAGTTAGAATCAATATAACGGTACATAGGTGAGGGGAATTCTTCGCGTGGTTCACCTGTAACGCATTTAGCTCCCTTACTTTGCATACACGAAGTGTGGGACGTGACAGCGCTATGTTTGGCATACACGCATCTTTCAGATGTCGCGAGCCATGATCACATCCATCCGGAATAAGGATTATAGCTAATCTAGGAAAGCATAGGCTTATATTTGACGCTTTGCACAGAAATTGGAAAGGCTCACAGACGTTGACGCCAACCGGCGTATGTGTTCGTCACACGCTGCATTTTGAGTAAAGATGAGATAATAAGGAACGCAAGCGTAAAAAATCCAGGTTTGTTTAGCTGAGTTTATCATGAGTTTAGCTAATGAGTGGTACTTGCCAAATAATAAATCAATAAAATGAAAGCTAAAGAAAAGCGCTGCTTGCTTTGCCATGCGAGGGTGTCTCCTACGCGTACGCAAAGTGGCTTTCCCGCATAACTTTGGAGCCCACGATGGCGTACCTCGGCGCAACTCTGGCTCCTTAAAGGGAGCTTATACAGCAAGTCTACTGCCACGGTGGCTACAGGGCCATAGTGATGACACCGCATACTTTGTTCTAGGATGTGTTATTGTTAAGCCACTTCAGGGGTTAGTATATCTATGGCACGTGTGCGATGACCCACTTGTCGTAGTCCAGCACTGTGTGCAGCCGGTGCGCGATGGTGAACAGGGTGCACTTGGCGAAGCTCTCCCTGAGTGTCCTCTGGATGAGGCTGTCCGTGTCGCCGTCCATCTGCGACGTCGCCTCGTCCAGCAGCAGCAGACGTGTGTTTCGCAGCAGCGCCCTCGCCAGGCACACCAACTGCCTCTGGCCAACGCTGCGTCCAGTTCGACAAAAACGGGGGCGAAACTGCTCATTACCTCTACAGCGCAAAGAACGAACACTAAATGATGCACCAGTACGTCAAGTAATGGATGACTAGAAACTCGCCCAATTTACTCTTCGCCAAACTGCCCAATGTTGTGGTTTCGGAATCAAAGCAAGTGACCGCAGAAGCTATACGTCTCGTAGACCACTTCAAGACGACCGGAAGTAGCCATACTTTAACAGTATCTGCTGGTACCTTTCCAGCTGAATTGTGGTGTCGACGTAGAAATCTTCGCTGTCGTGGGTTATGTAGCTCGTGGTCGGTCGTGGCCTAATATAATCGTTATCATGTTGCACTAAAAGGGAGAAATAGCTTTGACACATCAGCCGTTTTACAATACCGGTTGTTCTCCTAATGCTGTAACCAGTGGCCTTCTAAGCCGAGATGGAAACATTCTACGCCCGTGTGTGTCTTCTCTGTTTGCATCTAGTTTGCGCAGTGGTTTAAAGGCTCTGCCCTGCTGATATCAGGACCACGTTATCCGAAGGCTTGCGCTACGGTCAACTGCGCCGCCAGGAAGCTTTTGCTTTCTTGAGCAAATTAATTTTACAGCAAAGGCAATTGAAAACTTGTGAATGCCAATGAAAACATATGGTTACGGTTGCATTATTGATACGATTGCATACAATCGCTACAACTATATAGGCGGAGGAAGCTTCTCTTTGGAGACATTGGGCTGTGGGTGGCCCTGAAACCTGTTGGCACTTTAAAAAAAATTATGATGGTTTACGTGTCAAAACCACTTTCTGATTATGAGGCATGCCGCAGTGGAGGACTCCGTAAATTTTGACCACCT
Organism: Dermacentor variabilis; assembly: GCF_050947875.1. NCBI lineage: Eukaryota > Metazoa > Arthropoda > Arachnida > Ixodida > Ixodidae > Dermacentor > Dermacentor variabilis. The sequence continues at coordinate 44,964,119 of NC_134576.1, read as the reverse complement.
GGGGTTCTTTAACGCGCACCTAAATCTAAGTACATGGATGTTTTCGCATTTCGCCTCCATCGAAATGCGGCCGCCGTGGCCGGGACTGGATCCTGCGATGTCGTGTTCACCAGCCCAGCACCATAGGCACTGAGCAACCACGGCGGGTCCTGCTGGCACTTGGGCCTGGGGATCTACATATCAGAACTCTGGAACATGTCCTAAATTCACGGCTCCTGCATCTACGGCGTTTACCTTCTGTGGCCGTGGCTGGGTACTTATAACAAAAGACACACAATAGACACAAAAGAGCCCAAACCTAAGCTTAATGCTACAAGAAAGTGCTCGCCGCAAGATCTAACTATAGGTGGCAGCACCGTCTCTGTGTTAGTGTGGATAGGCGGTCGACAGCGGGCATTGAAATGTATGCGACGGCGTTCCGCTGTGAAAAAATCTGTCCCAATTTTCTCGTGGAAGCGCGCTGACTGCACTGTGCTGACCTTATATTGCCCTCCAATGCCACATTTTTACCGGAGATGCGCGCGACGTTTCTGTCAAGTTGAAAAATGCGCAAACTATCATTCCATGGGGGTCTGGTACTCAGCCACACAGTCTGCTTCTGCACTTTCTCGCCACAGTTTGCGTATATTTGGCTTGCGTTCCACCAATTTTGTTAATATTGCAGCGCCAATGAATTAATACTGCATGCTCTGCGAATCCTGTACTGCTTCAAAAACGTCTGCATTATTGTACATTGAAGGTAATGTAGCAAGCTATGCACACTGTACATCACCAATTGATGCGCACTCTACTTATCCTTTTCTTTCTTTTTTTTTGCTGTGACATGCAAACAATTAATGAGTCAAATTAGGTATAAGGTAGGCCACTGTGAGTGTCAGTATGTTATAAGGATCATCAGGTTGCTTCAGAAGAGATTATATTTATCGCCCTTGAACGGCTACGCGCAAGACAGCGACTTGACAAAGTTGTAAATACTTGAGAAGCTAAAATCCTGAAGTAATTCTATTTCAGCCAATATTAGCCACATTCTTCCTTTACGCTAACAACGACACAACGAAGAGTGAAAGAAAATTATGATATCCACATTTCAACGCAGTGTTATGGCGTCTTCCATCTAGATACTGCCGTGTATGAGAGAGAGAGAGAGAGCGTAAACTTTTATTTCAAATCAACAAGATTTGAGTCCGGCGTCTTTTTAGTGGGTCTGGGCACCCGCCGCGGACGCGGTTCCGAGACCTTGTCTCGAAGCGGCTTCCTCGGCTCGCTGGACGGCCCAGAGTTGTGCTGTCAGGTCAGAGCTGAGCAGTGCGGTCATCCAGCGTTACTGGAGGCTGGCGGTGGAAGAGACGGAGGGGTCAGCACTGCCCGACTTGTTTGTTAGGTCCCGACACTCCCATAACACGTGATTTAGTGTGGCAACCTCGCCACACGATGTGCATCTGTTTGTAGTGTACATGTCTGGATACATGGCGTGCATGAGTCTAGGGTTTCTGTAAGAGTCTGTTTGTAATTGTCTGAAGTGTACTGCTTGCGTCCTGTCTAACCTAGCGTGAGGGAATGGGTATATGCGTCTTTGTAATTGGTAGTGTGCCGTGATGTCGTGAAAAGTGGTCATACGATCCTCCCATGCCCAGACGTTTGCAGTACCCCGCGGGGGCTCGTCCTCCGATGCCGCTCGGTGAGTCAGGCCTCGAGCAACGCCGTGAGCCGCTTCGTTGGGGGTGCTCATTCCAGTGTGTGCCGGGATCCATAGCAAATGCCTTCGGTTATGAACGTCGGCCTCTCCTTGGTGTATGGGATGTCGCTGGAGTATCTGATACGCCTCTTGGGAGATGCGCCCATTTGCAAAATTGCTAATTGCCGTTTGCAAGTCGCAGATCACGTAAGTAGCTGTGGTTTGTGTGAGGGCCAGTGCTATGGCCGCTTCCTCTGCCGCTTCGGCATGTGCCGTGTTCACGGTGACGCTCGTGAGGTGGTTGCCTCGGTGGCTAGTAACTTTCGCCACGAAACTCTTCCTGTCTCGATAGCGGGCTGCGTCGGTGAAGACCGCCTCCTTGTCGTTAGAGTAACTTTTGTTCATTTGTTGTGCCCTGGCTTTACGCCTCTCCGTGTGGTATTGGGGGTGCATGTTGCGAGGCAATGGGGGTACGTATAGTTGCTCGCGTATGGGTCTTGGAATGTCTACTTTGACGCCGTGTTGCGAGTGGTATGTAATGCCGAGATTTTCAAGTACGTGTCTGCCCGGGCGGGTCTTGGTTAGGCGTTCAAGTTGGGACACTTGTTGCGCCTCCACGAGTTCTTCGAGCGTATTGTGTAGGCCTAGTTCCAAGAGCTTGGTGGTGCTAACTCCAGGCGCAAGTCCCAACGCACATTTGTACGCCTTGCGTATGAGCGCGTTGAGCTTGTTTTTTTCCGCAACCGTCCAGTTGTGAAACGCTGCCGTGTACCTTATCTGAGAAATGACGAAGGCTTGTATGAGTCGGATGACGCTGCCTTCGCGCATGCCCGCGTGTTTGTTGGTGATGCGTCGAATGAGCTGCATCGTGCTGGTGGCCTTTGCCGTTATCTTGCGAAGTGCTTCGCCATTGCCACCCTTATGCTCTATCATCATTCCTAGTACCCGGATTTTCTCCACTATCGGGACGGGTAGGCCATTTGATGCCGTTAATTGGATAATTTGCTTTTCCAGGGGGGTGTAGCATTTAGGTGGGCGCCCCTTTCTGACTGGTCTATATAGCAGCAGTTCGCGGATTTTTCGGCCGAGCAGGCGAGTCCCGTGCCCACGAGGTAGTTTTCTACGCACTGGATGGCCTGTTGTAAACGTTGCTCGATCGCTCCGTCGCTGCCCGTTGTCGTCCAGATCGTAATATCATCCGCGTATAGCGTGTGATGCAGTCCTTCGATTTGAAACAATCGGTCGGGCAACCCCAGCAGGACGAGGTTCAAGAGCATTGGCGAGATCACCGATCCCTGCGGGGTGCCCGAGCTGCCGATGTTGATTTGCTCTGACTGTAGTTGCCCCACTCGCATGCGAGCGGTTCTTCCCGTGAGGAAGTCTCGGACGTAGTTGTACGTGCTCAGGCCGAGATTTAGCTTGTCTATTTGTCGCAATATGGCATCGTGGCGAACGTTATCGCAGGCCCTCTTCAGGTCCAGCCCGAGGATAGCTCTCGTCGAACGCCCGGATTGTCTATGATTTGGTGTTTTAGTTGCAGAAGGGCGTCTTGCGTGGAGAGATGTCTTCTGAACCCAATCATGGTGTGTGGAAATAAGTCATTGTCCTCGAGGTAATCCGTGAGTCTATTGAGAAACGCGTGCTCCATTAACTTGCCCACGCAGGACGTGAGGGAGATGGGGCGCAGGTTCTCCATCTGTAATTTCTTGCCGGGTTTCGGTATCAGTGTGATATTTGCTTCTTTCCATTGCCGGGGTAGCTTGCCGTGCGCCCAGCACTCGTTAATGTATTTTGTTAGTTTCTCGATCGACCCGTAATCGAGATTGCGTAGTGCCCTATTGGGTATTCGATCGGGGCCAGGGGCCGACTTGGTGTTCAGCTTTACGAGGGCCGCCTGGATTTCGGCAACGGAGAATTCCTCGTCTAGGGTGGCGTTGCTTTCTCCCGAGTAGTCTGGATATATTTGCGGTGGCGTTTGGGATATGTAAAGGCGTTCCGCATCCCGTAGGAACTGTTCTTCCGTTCCCCCGTAAGCGTGTATGATTTTGTATATGCTTTGCATGTGTGTGGTCTTGGTGTTGGCGGGATCGATCAGGTACCGCAGTATCTGCCACGTGCAACGCGTGGTGAGTTGACCATCCATCTCCGCGCATTTCTCTTCCCATTGTTGATGTTGCAGGTTAAGCGCGTGCTGTTCTTATAATAACCTATCTTAGCTTTCCTTTTGTAGCAGCGAATCAAATTGCAAAAGCCCCCGATTTAATTGAGGCAAAATAATTCACCACAGTGTCATCAGAACCAGTTATTAAAAAACTCCTTTGATCGCGTAACCACGAAGCGAGAGTCATGCAATTATCGCCATTACCCTAATGAATTTATTTATATAAAGTGTATGACGCGATAAGACGTGCGTGGATGCTTACGACACTTTCTTTTTTACTTCTGAGTGATGCTCACACCATCCGTTCATGCTTCGCGGTATCACAGACATTGCGAAGTTATCAACACATCGTGACGAGTCACTGAAGCGCGGCATTCACGTCGGACTGCTGCATCTTCATTTGTTTAAAATAAGTTAAATAGGCTCTTTGTGATGTTCTCGAAACACGATGTGATTATACGCATAAAATTCATGTGATGTGGCGAGCGGAAGGTGCGACAATAACACACCGCGCCCTCTAACGGGCATTCACTTAACTTACTACAGCGCAAAAGATGACAGCGTAAGGCTAAATGCATGTAGATTTTATGGAATATATATCAACTCTTTTAGGCCTTTTACAGCCACGTCACATTAAGTTCACAGAACCCATCAATCAGTCCGCTGCAAACTCATTAACACTAGCATGGCGTTCTTTGGCCACACCTGGCCCTTGTGCCATTAAACATCATATATTCATTCATTCAACGCTAAGTGCCTTTGTGAACCGCCAGAAAATGACGACCAGCAGTTACCACTGGGCCACTAGCCGCCACTGCCACTACCACTAGCCATGGAAGAAGCCGCCTTTAAAAAGATTCACGCCGTACACGCACATGTAAACAAGTAGTGCCTAGGAGAGGACGTGCGGCGCAATCCACTCTCTCCGTAGTTTAGCGAATGCCCGCCAGGTGGCGACACTGCTAGATCTCGCGGCCAATACGCATTGGGTAACTGACAGCAAGTGCGCTTGTTACAGTACCTGTATCATACAGGGCAACATGCGCTTATTTTGTTGTGTTATGCTATGTTACACCACTGAATTATTTTATTCTTGTTACGTTTATGGTTATTTGATTACTTGGTTATGGGTGCATGCGCCATTGATATGTGCCACTGGGTGTGTGCCGCTCTTCATAATAATTATTATAATCTGTGAAATATATTATCGCCAAGCACTAGCAGCTTGATTGTGATTTCGGGGCAGCCGGCCCTTACAGAGGCTTATTCCTTCCCCTTTTCTACATATAAAATAGAAAACCACTATCCTTATAAAAGAGATGGCCTCTATACCATGGTTCCGCGGCTATTCACGCCTCCTCGCTGAACTCAAGAACATAGCAACGCCACAGAAGAGCGCTTCTCACCTGAGATTCGATCCGCCATCGCCGGTCTCTAGCAGCAGTTTCTTGGAGTGGCTTGTCACCATGTTGACCAAGTGCGCCTGACCCAGAACTTTCCAAATTTGCTCATCCGAGTAGGAGTTCGTGGGGTCCAGGTTCGTTCGCAGCGTGCCCCTGAGCAGGCTTGGATCCTGCGTCAACGCAGCTTGCTTGCTGAAACATGCCTAAAACGTAAGATAAATTCGGGTAGGCTAAAGAAGCGTGCTTATATCTCATGGCGAGCGAGTCGGTAAAGACTCATGATTTGAAGAAAGCTGAAATAGCGCGGACAGACGCAAAAGGACGACGACAAATCAGTCGTTGATTTATCAGCTGAGAGGCTGCATCGTGCTGAAAGAAAATTTCCATATTATCTGGCGAAGACACCAGCAAACCGTAAGTATCGCGAAGACTTTACGAATATCCTGAGTTCAGGCAGGGCAATTACTTATGAAGAATTATTGAAGACTCATAGCACTTGTGCTCGCACAGTCTGTGACTGATTGACTGATTAATGAGGTTTAATGTCCCAATGCAACGCTATGGTTAACTTAATTCAGGAATAATTTGGTCAGCTGGAGTTCTGCCATGTGCACCTAAATCTAAGTGGGTGACAGCTTCTTTCCTTCTTTCTAAAAAATTTTGTGCTCATTGAAATGTGGCTACATCGTCCGAAAACTGAGCTGACAACCTCCTGTTGAGCGGCAGAGGCTAATACTGCCTACAGCACGCTTCTACCACAAACTTCGATGCTACGCACGCACGCGCGCACACGCCCACATAATCTGTCATAAAACATCAATGCATTATCGCCAGAAAGCGCAACTTCCACTCGTAAATTACAAAAAAGGGGTGCCTTGTTGTAGTGCATTTTAGAATCGCACGAAGAAATGCAAAGGAGGAATGAATAAAAAGCCAATGCTATTTTGTGTCCTTGATAAATAAGAGAGAAAAGGCGCTGCAAGGAATGACGACTATCGGCACTTTTTCTTTACATGTGTTCAATCCTTAAAGAAGAGCTGAACAGAGAAGCGGCGGTGGTCTCACCTGCGGAATGACGGTAATGCTACTGCGGAGTTTCTTCAGCGGGACATCCGCGATGTCGACACCGTCGATCAGTATCCGTCCCTCCGATGGCTTCAGTACTCGCAGCAGCGCCAGCACGAGCGAGGACTTTCCAGCACCGGTCCTGCCTACCACTCCCACCTGCATGCCACGGAAAGGCAATGATGATCATTCGAAGCAGCACAATTCGCATGGAACTGCAACAGCTCTACTGCAGTGACTCTGTCTAGATAGAATGAAGTAAAATCAGAACTTCTGCAGTCTCTCTTTTTCTGTGCAGCAGAGCTAAATTCCTCTATGGCCTCTACTCTGCGAAAGTGGTAGAGTTCGTTTACGTTGCTGTTGATAGAGTGAATGAACTCTAGAAAAAGCGTTACGGCAAGCTGCTGCTCCACCATAGTATCACTTTTACAACCTGGTGACACCCTTTGTTAGCAGAGCGTACGACATGTACATGAAAAAAAAAAAGACGCACTTTCCCCAGAAAGGCGAAGCATCGGTTGTAATACCAAATTAGTAGACAGCTAACCGAAGTAAGGATAGCAGTTTTATCGGTCGTATAACTGGTTAACAAACATTTGCTTAGTAACTAAATTAAGGAGCATGGTGTCACGCGCGCACAAGCAAGCATGAACACATCTCACTGGTTGATCGCGGGAACTCGCATGAGCAAGTGTGGCAGCAGCAGCGGGTAAATAGACCTTCGTGCTGCACTTCTATGCGAACTAAGCGACGAGAAGACAACACACATTAAGCTATCAGCACTTGGGGCACTATGTGCCCATTGCAGATCGCATTCATGATAGGCTCCGCGAGGCCCCGCCATACGCAGTCGATGTTGCAAATGAGAGAAAAAGGTAGTGCGCTGTTTATGATGGTTGCGCCCGCCCATTCTGGCATGGTTTTTGTGAGGCGACTTACTTCACACAAAATGAAAAGGAATGACAAAGCCAGGCACACGACGGGGACTATTTCCACAGCTCACCAGTGAACGACACTGAAAGTCCACCTGTAAACAACTACGCTCCTAGTTTGAGTACGACCATGGAGATTAATATGCAACATCGGTATTTTCTGAAGTGTTGCTGTCGTATGGCGTTATTATTTCTCAATAAGTAAGGAGGCCATGCTGTAGAGAAGGTTTCAGTGTAGGCGGCTATTTCTTCTAAAAAAGGGTAGGCTGTGTAGCACAATATTTTTAACCAGCTAGTTCCGAGAGTAAGGAAAATGGGGCCTTTTTGCATTGTTTAACAAAATAGAGTTCTGAAACGATTGTAGACGATAAAACACGTTGCTGGATCAGTTGGTGCCTGATGTCTTCCCGAAAATTGTGGCGCAGCAAAGGAGGAGGGACGCTAAAGCCAACACGGACAGGCGTACAGTTCGAATTATTTTTTACAGGAGAAAACAGGCTAGAAACAAATGAAAGAGACGGTGAAATTACTTTTGACAGCGCTTATGCGCATGCGGTGCATACCCGCATATACAGCGCGATCCAGCTAAATTGTACCAAAAATTAAAAGAAATCCACGTGTGCGTTTCTGTAATACAACAAACGTAGCATTGCTTTTTATACTCTTGAGCCACTCATAATATCTTATACTATGAGCAGGCGTGAATAATTACCAATGATTATTCACCCACATTTATAATATAGATAGTTATTTAGTTTATTTGCTGTACTGCCAGTCTCAGTGAGACCAAAGCAGGTCGGCATTGTATTAGACAGTTTGACAAAAAGAAACAAACAGGTCATGCTACATGGTACAGTAAAAGAAAAAAAAGAAAAGAGAAAAAGCTTCCTTAACTGCTGCAGAAATCACCAATGATGATGTGAAATACAATACTTTTGGTTGGTATAACAATATCGCTCAGTAACAAATATAGTATTACTAGAATTGACATAAAAATAGCAAATGAATGATCCATTTAGGATTAGAGAAATTATACAGATAACAGATAACAACGCAGAAGTGACCAGTGTGGGGCTTGTGAATGCAGAAATTCCGCGCGCAGAAATAAGTATTACAGGTAAGATATGTGGGTGTGTTAAGCGGCGTCTGCTGTATTTGATGTCCCTAATAGATTGATAAACGATGAAAGTGACGGAGAGGAAACTATGTCTGAGCGGAGGAGATTCCATTCTTTGATCGTACGTGAGAAAAGCGAAAACTTGAACGTGTCATGCGAACACTGTGCTGGTTTAGTGTAAATGGGTGCTTTTTTCGCGATAGACGTGATGTGGACAAAGTGACGTACTCAGCTCGGTCTATCTTATAAATGCCGTGCATTAGTGGGTAGGTGACCTTTAAGTGGGTTTGTATGACCCCAACAGGTAGTGTTTTAAGACCTGCATCAGCCAAGAGGTTTCTAGGGGAGTCATAGTGCCTGTATTTGTTAAAGATGTACCTCACAGCTTTTCTTTGCACCTTTTCTAGTTATAAAAACAAAATATTCTATATATAATTGTAGTGCCATATTGAGAAATATCAAAAAGATATTACTGTTATGATAGCTGCAGTGGTTGGAATCTCTCCGGGCTGCAAAGATAGTGCGCGAGAATTAAAAAAGTACCACGTGACCACGCGCTTGCGCACAGTGACGTCAGTGCCCTCAATCATGCTATACCAACGAAGCACCGACGCTGAAGGCTGCCTGAAGGCATGAATAGCGGCCGTAAGAAAAATGGCGCGCGATGATCTCAGCCGTCGTCTCCGATATATCGCTATCCGCTGCCAAAACCTTATCGCCCCTTACGTGGCCTTCCAACAGCAAAAACATTGACAGAGCTTCAAGAATAGATACGTCTTATTTATCACCTTCAGTTAACAAATAACCTAATAAAGAAACGACAAAACATGCGAGTGTCTAACTCAAGAGATGAGATAGAATTTCTTGAATCATCAAAACTGATAAACAAGGAGAGAACAAATAGTATTCGAAATGATAATATCGGAAAGATTGAGCAAGCAGTAGAAAATGGCCGCAGCATGAAATCAGTGAGAATAAAGCTTGGCATAAGACAAGGCTAGATATATTTACTGAAAGACAAGCAGGGTAATTTCATCAGTAATTTCGATGATAATAGTAAAGGCAGCAGAATTCTGCACTGACCTGCACAATACCCATGGAGAGCAGCCACGCAACTTTCATTGGAAGTAGTGATGAACAGTATGCAGAGGCTTGTTCTATAACTAGCGATGGCGTTAAAAGGGCTTTGCAAGACACGTTGCGAGGAAAAGCAGCACGAGAAGACGCAATAGAGTAGATTTTATCAATGAGTGAGGGGATATACGTGAGAAGCCTGTGGCTCTTAGGACGCTATGCATCACGACTTCAAGTGTGCAAGAGAGGTGGAACAATGCGAACATTTTGCTAATACATAAAAAGGGAGACGTTAAAGAATCGATAAAATACGAGTCCATTCGCTTGCTTTCAGTATTGTATAAAATATTCAAGATATTTCCCATAGAATAAGGGCAACGTACTTCAATCAACCAAGAGAACAGGCTGGCTTCAGGAAGGGATTAGAGCACTGCACGGACCTAATTTTTCAATCCGGGCCTATGACACCAAGTTTGAACGCGGCCCAGCCCGGGCCCCTCTCAGGCCCGGGCCTTCATTAGTAAGCTTAGCCACGGCCCGCGTGTGTATGACCAGGCCCAGCTGGGCACGGTGTGAGAATCTGTTGAAGATTATTGTTAATCGTGCCTTGCCCTTTGCAGCGGGCGATCAGACGGCAAATCCGCAGTGTACATACATTGAAATGTTGCTTTACCCGCGGTGGTACCTTAGCGGTTAAGCTGTCGCGCTGCTAACCTCTAGGACGCGGGGTTCAATTCCCGGACATGACGGTCGCGTGCAAAACCACCCATGTACTTAGCTTTAGGTACACGCTAAAGAAGTCCAGGTGGTAGAAATTAATCTGGTCCCCACTACAGCGTGCCTGGCAATTGTATTGTGGTTTTGGCACGTAATACGCCAGAATGTAAATGAAATGTTGCTTATGTGATACATAAAACGCCTTTACAATAGAAGAATAGGGATAATAGAACCTAGCGAAAAGTTTTTTTAACAAAGTGTACAACTAACATCAAAAAGCGGATAGATGCAAACCCAGGGCATGCTCTTTAATGCTCTTGTCTATACTTCACGCTGGAAGCAGAAATCATTACACGAACTCTTAAAAGAGGCTGGTGATTAATAATGTGTTGGAGCAAGATAATACATTTTAACGTTTATACATGGCCAACAGCAAGCGAAATCAGATGAAATGTAAATCGTTCATATTCTAACTTCGACACATAAACGTAATCACGACGTACAATATAAATTATATAATCAAACTCTCACACACCATGCTAAAGGCTTTCCTAGATAAAGAGTTCGTCCCTGTTTTATGAGATAAAGATAGAAAATACACTTAAAATAAGAGGCAGTGACACAAAACGATTGCACGTGAAAACGATACCACAAGAATAGGACCATGCAAAGTCTAGAAAAAGGCAAAAATTTCATGTTGTTGTACAAAAACAGCGGATTGTCCAGGCTCTCCGGCTTCGCAGGTCATCCTCTCTTGTAGTACTGCAACTTGCACTACAACTGAGTTCGCTACTTACAGATTGCGCCATATGTGTTAGCCTCACCTTCTCATGGTCTAATTAGCTGCAGTGTATAAGTATTAAAAGGCGAAAATCTTTGTTTCTCCAAAGGGAACATCGGTGATCTGGTCCATTGCCTGTGGCGTTCTTTTTCCACTGGTGCGCATGCATTTACCTTGAGCATATGATTTGGTGTTATGAGGTAATTTAGCATACGAATATATCTATACACGTACAAACAGGCGAATTCACGAGCATACAGCATAAAATAAATGTAGAAGTAGAAAGAAACCCCCCTTGCGTTAGCGCTAAAATAATATATAGTATCGAGAGTGGTAACTGCAATCGCACAAGCGGTAACAGGGAAATGATTTGAAGAACATTTCTCGTATAACTTATTTTTCATTACACGGAAACAATGTTCGTTTTTGTTCAAAGGGAAAAGAAGACAATGACAACTTCATCTGCTTCAAATTTTTTTTTGCTAAGGTACAGTAAGGGCCAGGTCTCTGCACGTGTCACTACAGCGTAGCACAGAATGACTTGGACCATGTAATGCATAACGTTCGCGTGTGCTCGAATGCCCAACTTAGGTCTTTTAATGAGCAGGCCCGACCCGAGCCCAGGCCCGCGGCCTCAAGCCTGGATGCTGCCTGGGCCTGCCGGAAAACGCTTAGGACGAACCGGCCTGGCCCGCGGCCCGGGCTTTCGGGTCAGCCAGGGCCCGTGCAGTGCTCCAGAAGAGATCTTCTACATGGATTATATCTGTGTCATAGATTAGGTAATTGAGAAATCTGCGCAGCACAATCAACCTCTGTGTGTGGCTTCCATATATTATGAGAATGCATTTGATTCAGAAGAAATACCAGCAGTCATAGAGGCATTGCGTTATCAATGAGTACAGGAGTGAGTACCTCCGGAAATATACAGAAAGATACCACAGCTACCTTGTTTTTCCACAAGTGAAGTAACAAATTATATACTGAGAATGGGGTCTGGCAAGGCGAAGAACACAAGAGGAACACACGAAGAACGCTAACATAATCCTAATCCATAAGAAAGGGAACGCCAAAGACTTGAAAAATTATAGACCGATCAGCTTACTGTCCGTTGCCTACAAACTATTTACTAAGGTCATCGCAAATGGAATCAGGAACACCTTAGACTTCTGTCAAGCAAAGGACCAGGCAGGATTCCGTAAAGGCTACTCAACAATAGATCATATTCACACTATCAATCAGGTGATAGAGAAATGTGCGGTAACCAACCCCTATATATAGCTTTCATTGATTACGAGAAAGCGTTTGATTCTGTCGAAACCTCCGCAGTCATAGAGGCATTACGGAATCAGGGTGTAGACGAGCCGTATGTAAAAATACTGAAAGATATCTATAGCGGCTCCACAGCCACCGTAGTCCTCCATAAAGCAAGAAACAAAATCCCAATATAGACAGGCGTCAGGCAGGGAGATACGATATCTCCAATGCTATTCACAGCGTGTTTACAGGAGGTATTCAGAGACCTGGATTGGAAGAATTGGGGATAAAAGCTAATGGAGAATACCTTAGTAACTTGCGATTCGCTGATGATATTGCCTTGCTTAGTAACTCAGGGGACCAATTGCAATGCATGCTCACTGACCTGGAGAGGCAAAGCAGAAGAGTGGGTCCAAAAATTAATCTGCAGAAAACTAAAGTAATGCTTAACAGTCTCGGAAGAGAACAGCAATTTACAATAGGCAGCGAGGCACTGGAAGTCGTAAGGGAATACATCTACTTAGGGCAGGTAGTGACGGCGGATCTGGATCATGAGACGGAAATAATCAGAAGAATAAGAATGGGCTGGGGTACGTTTCGCAGGCATTCTCAGATCATGAACAGCAGGTTGCCATTATCCCTCAAGAGAAAAGTATATAATAGCTGTGTCTTACCAGTACTCACCTACGGGGCACAAACCTGGAGGCTTACGAAAAGGGTTCTACTCAAATTGAGGACGACGCAACGAGCTATGGAAAGAAGAATGATAGGCGCAACGTTAACGGATAAGAAAAGAGCAGATTGGGTGAGGGAACAAACGCGAGTTAATGACATCTTAGTTGAAATCAAGAAAAATAAATGGGCATGGGCAGGACATGTAATGAGGAGGGAAGATAACCGATGGTCATTAAGAGTTACGGAATCGATCCCAAGGGAAGGGAAGCGTAGCAGGGGGCGGCAGAAAGTTAGGTGGGCGGATGAGATGAAGTTTGCAGGCATGGCATGGCCACAATTAGTACATGACCGGGGTTATTGGAGAAGTATGGGAGAGGCCTTTGCCCTGCAGTGGGCGTAACCAGGCTGGTGATGATGAAGGCGACACAATCTCTGCTATGCTATTCGCTGCATGCTTAGAAATATTCAAGCTATCAAACCGGGAAGCCATAAGAGCGAGGATCAACGGCGAATATCTCGGCAACCTTCGTTTGGCAGACAACGTTGTCCTGTTCAGCAAAACCGGGGACGAATTACAACAAATTATTGAGGCCCTTAACCGTGAAATTGTAAGAGTAGAGAGAGAGAAATTTATTTACAGAAAGGCAGAGAGGTCGGCGTGAGCGATAACTTGCTCTGGCCTGCTACTCTACAGTGGAGAAAAGGGACGGGGAGAGAAAGGGCTGATGAGTGATGATGATGGTATAATGAAGAGATGCGTATATACAAATTCACAGAGTTGTAGAACGACAGCAACTGGTTTCATCCATTGCAAATATCCATAAGAGGCCGCCATCGGACTAATTCCTTTTAGGTCCTTGGCCTAATACAAACAGTGCAGCTCTGATAACAAGTGCCGCTGTAGCTTTTCTCCAAGCCACTGGGCTGGACGCACGGCTTTAGTGTAATAGTAGGGCTCAAGAATAATATGCAGAATATAAAGGTAACGTTCAATAGCATTGCAAGGGAACAAGAATTCACGATTGCCAGTAAGCCACTAGAAGCTGTGCAGGAGTACGTTGACCGAGAAAATTACTAAAAGGGAATCCTGATAATGCGTACATTTAAAGAAAAAAAAGGAGTCAGAGTGCATACGGCAGGCCTTGCCAAATGCTGACTGGGAGCTTGCCACGGTCGTTCAAAAGAGAAAGTGTACAATAATTGCGTTCTACCAGTGCTAACATCAGGGGTAAAAACTTGGAGATTACTAAAGAAACTGGAGAATAAGTGCAGGACAGGGAGAAGAGCGATTGAAAGAATATTAGGCACAACTTAAGAGACGGGAAGCGAGCGGTCTGAATCAGAGAGCAAACGGGGATGGCCGATACTGTGGTTAGATTAAAAGAAAAAAAAAATGGAGCTATGCAGGTCATCTAATGCGTAGGCCAGATAACGGCTGGACCATGAGTTACAGAATGGGTGCCAAGGGAAAGAAGCGTTGTCGAAGGCGGCAGAAAACTGGGTTGGGTGATGAAATTAGGAAATATGCAGGCGCAAGGTCGGAATAAGCTAGCAAAAAACAGGGGTAATTGGAAATCGCTGGGAGAGGCCTTCGTCCTGCAGTAGATATGAGAATAGGCTGATGGTGAGAATGACGATATTTTTGCATACTGCACCGCTTCAACCGGCTAGACGTCTCAGAATAAGAGGAAGGAAAGGCCACTGTATTCGATCCATCTTTGTTACTCAAGGCCTGTTCAGGCCTTCGGAATCACGCGCATGATCAGTCATATGCTGGTGGCCTGCTTGAAGACACATTGTAGCTGCGCTTAAATGCGTAGTCACGTGGCACTTTTTCAAATGTAACGCGCTTTCCTTGCAAACAAGAAAAAAATAAAACCACAGCAGCTGCCAGCATGGAAAGATGTTATTTGAATATTTTTCAAATGGGGGGCTCTACAACATCTACATTAAATATTACGCTTTAAAATAATATTTTAAGAGTTACTTAATTATTTATATTAATCAATTCTAAAGCTTATAGCAAAATAGCTCATAGCTGACACGTCAACATATTAAAAGTTGGGGACGACTTAGCTGCAAGAGTCTGTTTGCTTTTGGTAATAAAATAATTGGGAGTGTGCGCCTGTTCGTGTTGATTGCATCGTCCTTAATCATTTACTGCACCACAAGTCCACGAACAAGTTGGAGACATTCTTTTGTTTTTGTAGCGTCTTGTATTTTGAAAGTACCTTGAAAGAAACTAAGTACCCTTTTGTTTTTAGTAATTTGTACTCTACTCTGACACTTTACGAATATGGGTATTTAATACTTTACTGCGTAACTATTTTTTCCATAATATCTAGTATTTTGTCTTAAATACTTTTTCGAGTGTCTTGTACTTGCCTGAGCCTAGCAGCGTCAGATCAGACAGCTCAGTTTTCAATACTCTGTCGTCATGGTGAGATGAGTCTAAGCGAAAGCCGACTGTACCGTTAGTGCTTTGCAGTCGCCATGAAAAGGAAGTAGTGAGGCAGAAATTCGGATTGAATCGGGAGACCTCGGCGCGGCTATGCTGTTGCCAAATCAAATAGCCACACAAAGGTGGCAACGCTAAGTTCAAAAGACAGCATGCGTACGTAACCCGCCTAGCTCTTCATAACTTTCTGCGCATAGGCACTTTCGACTCGGTATTTTATTGCGTACTCAAGGGCTACAGAATTCTAAAAACTCTCCAGTGACCGCATAGCCAGATTTCGTGGCCACAATATTGTGCGAGGTTATGTTGAACTAGGAAGATTCTGGAAACCTGGTTGTCCGGCCTTTCTCAAAATCTAGGCGAGTACGTGTTCTCTGACAGCGAGAAAAATTAGCAATAAAAGAAAGCCAGTAATTTGAAGTAGGTTGGCGCAGCTGTTCTCGCCAGCTTAGTTATTTGTTGGCGTTATTCCGCTATTTTTTATTCATTTGAAAATTTGCCGTTAACCGTTCGATGAGATTGAGTGTATAGGAAGCTAGGTATTGGTTGCTTCTACCGGCAATATTACTCGGAGAGTCCGATTAGACAACGCGCTTCGCTGTATTACGATAATATGTTTACCTTAGGTTTGCAGCTAAATTCTCTTACATTTGTGCAGCTTTCGAGCGAGGGTGATTCAAGCTGTTCTGAAGCAATAAACAACATTGCTCACAAAAGTATCTTTTTGCGACCTTAGGGTGACTGTCTGTTCGGTTTACATTAACCTTAACTCGACCTTTTCTTTGAGAATCTATCGGATAATTGGCGAACTTATTGTAAGTATCATGCCTTTTCAACATCCAGCCAAAGTTCAGTTGGCATGGGCAGTGTGGAATGCTATGTTTAGTTCATGCGAGCTAGAAATTGCAGTTATATGATCACTCAGGCTGAGTATACTAAATAAAATTTTCCATCGCTGTCAGTAAATTTAATCGTTGTTTTGGGCAGATATAATGGAAGAATTCGTACGCCAAGTCGTCTGTATGCGTGATTCTGTGGCCTTGCAGAGTAATGCGGCCTATTTTCGATTCAAGCGGTGCCCCACCCCTCGCGCTACAGTTGAAAAACTGAATTGAGCCATAATTTATTACATGCCAGCGAATATCTGTTCGCTTGTCCACGTGCGTTTTATTCACCTATGCCAGCGTTTTGTCTGTTCATGAAAGCGCATCGCAGGTCCAGCAGGTCACGTGGTGTCGGTGTTCGAAGAACCATTCAGAGAGGCTTCATAAAGAACGCGAAGGAAACTCATCAAACTTTTCACCGTTCAAGAGAAGTGCAGCCAAGACCAAATATTTTCGGACCAATTTGTGCACGAAACAGTAAGTTTCTCCGCAGATACGCCGCACACGCTGATACCTAGGCGTACAACGTGGGACGAGTCGTATGGGGAAGTATCTGTTGCGTCTTTTAGTTTCGGGGTATTTTAATTTCTGAAGAAATTGTTGTTCCCTGAGATCTTGTGCTCCGAAAACATTGGCGCTACCTGCGTACAATAGGCTGTGGCAATAGCAGAAGCACTATCGGAGATCGTTAAACTAAATGACGAGAATTACAATGTTGTCTCTGTACAAGTCGATTCAGCTCACATGTGGCACCCCTTAAAAAAATTAACGTGTGCGTTAAGAGAATGCAACCAACTTATTATCGTCCACTGTTCTCTTGGTCAACTGAAAGCGCCTTTTAAGTATGAGCTGAGGTTATAAATTACCAATGGTTAAGCAACAAACTATAAAGTACTGTTTAATAGCAATATCTTCAATAGAGAAGTTGTAGAGCTTCCCGGTTGAGAAATATTCAAATAACTCCATTCCTTGATGAGTGCCGTTGTTTTTAAGTCTTTCGGACTGCAAAGAAAGCGCGCGAGATTTTAGAAAGTACCACGATACCAGGCGCTCCGGCGCCGCGGCATTATTGCCCTCAAACATACTTCCAAGATACTACAATGATCGATGCTGCATGCACACCGAAGGCTCATGAAGACGCCTTGAGTAACAGAGATGGATGAAACGCAGTGTTTTCGACTTCTACTCTTTTTTAGATATCTTGTCTGCTGAAACAACGCGACTAATGTAGCTATTTGAGATACGAGAAATAACGCACAGTAATTCTTGAAACTCTACTAGCATGTTTGTTGTTCACAGACAGCTTAAATGGCGAAGGGGTTTGGCGGTGCATGATGATGTATCAGATACGATGGGTCTGACCATCACCTATCATTTTTGCTTGCGGCCTATGTTGCCGGTTAAGTATGTCAGTCTATTGTAGGCGGTGGTGGCTGCGCAATATTATTATTTTTTTCTGAGATGCACACACTAATTTATGTAAGTCTATAAGGTATGAGGGCAGCATCGAATATTTGTTGGTAGCATGTTCGAGCGAACTTATTTCGTTGCGCGTAAGCGCGTATTCACGTGGTACTCTTTCAAATCTTGTCCTCTTTTTTGACCGCGCGAAAATCCTAAAATCACAGCGCCTATTATCACGCAAAGAAATTATTGCTACATTTCTCAATATGGGGCCCTACGATGTTCCCGATTGAATGTTTTGCTATTAAGGAGTACGTTAAGGAAATTGGCAATTTATTTCTTATTATTTAATGAGCTAGGCTAACACTAAAGGTATATTCAGTTGCCCAAGGGGAGAGTAAACAATACTAATTTTGTCGCATTCTCGTGGTGCACGCGTGGATTTTTTAACCCTTGGCACGAGTTAGCCGAAGCACCCTGTACACTGTTAAGTATTCAGCTGCAATGCGCATTTTTTCGGTGCTTGCCTCGAAGCACCCACTTGACTAGTGCCCGCCTACACGACTACGGAGCCCAGCACCGGCTACTGATGGCTCAACAGACAAGCTTCCTTCGAGGTGACAGCTACCGCCGCATTCTGTGCAAGCGGTAACGACCGTCAAGGCCAGTCGCCCGACCCTGGCAGGCTGACCGCCACAGAGAGCCAACGTCGGTGACTTCGTGAGAGCAGCGTTGACTTCCGATTCCCGATTGACGTGTGATTAGGTGGTGTACGGGGAGATCGCGCATCACTGAAGGTGGAGCTCAGCAAGGTAGTGCAAGCATGGACGGAATGCTGTGGATAGTGCTACCACTTTAATTGGCCGAGACACGGTCATCAACTTCCCTCGCCTAGTTACTCAGGGAAAATGACTTTTTTGAAAGTGGACATATTTGGCGCAGAGTAGTATGCTGACATGCGTGTGCCGAGACATGTAGTGAGATCAGACATGCAAAGTGCTCCGACATGGAGTGTGCTCCCATGTCCAGGGAGCATTGTGAGTTGTAAATATGTAAAATAAACCAATTCGTTTATTTCAATCCTCCCGATCTCATCTCCTCACGAACAAGCAACTGTCGGCGATCTAGACGGACGACGGCGCAGGTTCCCTTTGGCATCAAGTTAGTGCGACACCGCGGTATAGCGTAGCCCAGCTAAAGGTCGCTGTAAACATTCTGAAGGTTGCGACATATGTCCAGTACAACAGTACACAACTCGCCTATTTTCTTCAGAAGCGGCTACTACAGTTGTTACGTAGGTGAAAAGAGGAGACTGAGAGCGCGTCTCCGCCGAAAGTGGAAACAAGAGAGCGTGCACAGTATAATGCGATAGCAAGAGAGACTCAACGTGCTGAATAAAAACAAAAAACAAAAACAAAGTGAAAAGCACATGTCATTGCACAGACTGTGCGCGACATCGCTCCCGCTTATTAATGCGCACCAGTCTTGTTGAATGCAGACCGGTTTTCTCGCTGGGTATTTGACCATTTTTGTTGGCCGATAGAGAAGTGTAGCAACACACCGTCTAAAACAGCGACTTAAAACAGTATTTGCAACGCAAAGCTGTGATGAAACACTTAGATAGCGCTCAATGTCACCATGAGACCCGAAAGAGCGTCGATAAAACAGTGTGGAATCCCGAATCGCTTGGCACATGTGCTCTCAAACTTCAAGTATAGCGCACCCGAGTTAATTCTCACGCGAGGGCGTAGGCACGTCAGCTACGCACATTGATATTGCTCCGCCCTAACCGTTGAATTCACCAGTGAAATCCCTAGTGGTGTCAGCGGTGAAGAAAGCGTCAAGACCACAACCATAGGACCGATGGACATTGGTAATCATGTCAAGTGATACACATACTTATAATTCAAACCCACCCTGTAAAATTATAAAATTACACGTGATAATTATCTGGAAGACAATGTCATACAAAAATTTAATCTTCCCAATCGGTGGTGTACGTCTCGCTTCAGGAAATTGCCATGGTTCGCGAGTGCCCTTTGACTTCAATACAACAATGCTTCGCGTTACGTATCGCTGAACTAGAGCTGTGCCTCAGAATTTCTTTCCAAAGTTTGTTCACCATCCGAGCGGGCACCTCAGTCCCCCCGGGAGAGCCTCAGATTACTTGCGGGGACGGTTATTCAGAGCTGCTAAACCTATATAGGGGGCGAAGATTCCAATACCCCCCACCACACAAAGCGTTGACGAAGGAGGAAGCCGCAGGATGGCGTAGACTGCAGACGGGTTCCTTTCCAAATCTTTACATACTAAGCAGGATGTTCCCCACACAATATTGCGCCGTATGCCCGTGGTGCGGAGCAAGGCCAACACTACATCACATCACATGGGAATGCGAGAGAAACAAGACATTCCACAAACATACAACTCCAAGTGCGGAGCAATGGGAGAGCCGGCTCACCAGCTGCGAGCCAGGGGTCCAAAGGGCCCTCATAGCCCACGCAAGCGAGGTGGCCCGACTCAGTGGTGCCCTGGACTAGGGGCCCACCCGAGGCTGAAGAGGACCCAAAGTTTTCAAGAATGAAGACTTCGTCCTCAACTCGCTAATATCTTAAAGAACCAATAAAGTTTTCCATTCCATTCCAAAGTTCGAAAGAACGGCGTACCTTCTCCATGGGTAGCACTGTTAAGGTAACGTTGCTCAGCACGTTAGGCAGGATTCCTGGTCGATACGAGGCTGAGTAGCCTTTGAACTCGACTGCGCCATCAGAGGGCCAGTCTGAGAGGGAACTCAGCAGAGCATCCTTCTTCTCTTCGGTCAAGTCTTCCGTTACGTCGAGCTGAAAAAGAATACGAAGCAGAGAGAAGTATATATACTCGGAAACGATACAGTGGCCGCCAACGACGTCAAAAGGCGTCTCGTCATTAGAGGCGTGCGCACAATTTATTTAGGATGTGTGTCCTTTGCATGTTCAAAGATTATTGTTTTCTGCACTTGTGCATCAACATGAACGTTTAATATACGTATCTAGAGCAGAAATGTTAATCACGCTCGTACAGCTTGATTTGCAAAAAACGGTGGTAGCTGATATGGAAGCAGTGGTAGTGTTGTGTCAGCGCTGAACTGAAAGCGCTACTAAAGCGCTGGAAAAAGCTACCGCCCGACCACGAACTAAAGGGAAATAATGGACAATAGCATTTCGATGAGATGTCCGATTAGGAGCGGGAAGCGTCAACGTAGTTTTGCCATATTCATCGAAGTTAATAGAGGTCACAACGTCACTGCTGCCTCTTAACGGGCGCTGTAGCCTAGCCCCATCTAGCTGGTTTTCGCGATTTCGCAACGTATACTGTGCGTTTATAAGCGCCTAAATTGGGACGGCGCGCTTTAACGAAAGTTGTACACGACATTCTGGCATCAGGTGGTCTTGACTAATTTTAACCTCGTCTTTAGGAGCTGTGTGTACAATTGTGCGCGCCAAGTTAGTGCATCAAAAGTAAAGTCTCTGGCAAAAATAATCTAACGCACGATAATAATGTACAGGAAGATGGAGGCTTGAAGTGGTTAATTGTGGTAGGAAAAGGAACGTTGCTGAAGCCTACGTTTCAACGAGAATACTGACAAGTACCCTTGTCGAAACGTTGGCTTTTGCGACACTCTTTGTTCTACCACAACTAAATCATGTGATGAAAAGCAATTACATTTAAAATGTGTGGCATACACGTAAGCGCTCTTGGTTGGACATATGCTACAAGATTGAACGCTATGTGTAAAGCGTTTTAGTAGTGTCAGTGCGTCGTCATGTAGAGTGTTCATTTTTTCACTGTTTCCTAATCAGGCATACTTTTCAAGTGGATGGATAGGTTTCTACCCTGTATGCTAAACATAAAATAGTTGATGTTCTCATATCTGGTCTTCCTGTGGAGAGTTCTGGCGTGGAGTTTAAGTTCTGTGAGCTTGAGAAAGCTTACTAAATAATTGAAAATTCTAAATACATATTCTGCAGCTGTACGCTATTCCTAATTTTGAGCGTGCAAGAAACGCGGTGAAAATAAACTCTAAATGGACAGAATCAATTTGCACCTGAAGCGGATATGTGGCGGTGTTGCCATTTCTAACATAGAAGGCAACCATTACGACACCGTCATTCTTCTTTCTTTCGTGTTCTATCTTTAGCAGTGCTTGGATTATGGTACGACTGTACCATCTACAATTTTTTTGCTCGTTTCAGCGTGTGTCTTACTCTCACCTCTTTGGGAAGCAGCGAGTACTCGAGGCACCGCTCGAAGCTGACCACCATCTGGAGCATGTTGAAGAGGAGCACGCACAGGTACATCATCGCAAGCGGCACCTGCGAAGCGATATGACAACCCCCACAGCTCTATGGAACGTAAGTTTTCAGCCAAAGCCATTCTTAATACGCAGGCTGCAACACCACTTAGAGATCCGGCGGACACGCCGAAAGACTTTTCGCTGGCGAAAACATTGACACATGATGTCTAAGGACGTTTGAGCACACCAATGATCGAGCAACTGCATCCCTTCTTTCACATAAGGACTGGCGTCTGCATGAACGTAAGTTGTGGTTCTGTAGTGAAAGTTTCCTGGCTTTGCTATCTTTGTTTCTCATGTAATCTTCTCGAAACAAGTGAGCTAAAATAATGCACTTGTGTGTACTGATCCACACCATGGAGATGCGTTCTCAGACAGATAAAAAAAAAATTAAGTGCCAAAATACGATTTCTGACTGTGCTGTTGAAAATTTACAAAAAAAAATTATCATGCTGGTCGCACAGCATCGTACCATCCCAGATATATTTTCGGCTTGCCAGGCTCTGCTCTTGGTGCAGAATTCTGTCTCACACGTGAGCACTCAGCGAGCGCTGGGTTCGGCCGTTGTTTTTTCTTGTACGTTTATTTCCTTTAACCCTTAAAGAATGTCCCTACTATCTTAAAAATAACCATAATCTCCAATTATTGGCGCAACTTAAGAAAACTGCTCAATTTCTTTATGCTTTGCTACTTCCCTGCAGGCTTTCGTATAGCTGCTTCTAAAATTTAGGAGTTGGGGAATATTCCAACTTCAGACTACGGATTGAATTCTAACGCTATTGGTATCCGAATTCGAAAATAAACTATTAGGTATTTCAAACCTTGAAAATGACAATGCATTCCTCAACAGCTCACTGTTCTGGAAGTCTGGTTACTGTTCTGTGTCTCCGAAGCAAAGTATTGCAAATTATAAGAGACACAACAAGAGTTTTCTAGGCAATACACAAACGAAATCAGTAATGCAAGCTTTGTTTACGGTTTCGTCGCAAATGCATACATGAGAAATATTATTTTTTGCTTGCAGACTGTCTTTTAGTGTTTTTGCCAATGTAATCATGTATAAATGAAATATTTTACGCTACAACCAGTGATATTTTCTTGCAACGGGCCCACTTATATGTCTGTACGGCGCACAAGTCCTCCGGCTGCTCTTTTTAATCACAATGTTTGATACTTCCTGGCAACCATTTATTTATCGTTTTTGAAAAGCTATTCATAAGGCAGGCATTTATTATGGGAAAGCGTGTTTGCAAAAAGGCTCTGAGAATATTGAGAGGCTATTAGTGCGTTTCTTTAATGACAATTAATGACAGTGCATTTAAAACTGATCAGTTGTCTCTGATAGCTGTTTTTGTCTTGACCTAGTCAGTACTGACATCCTACCTAGTTATACCGAAATAAACATCTCTGTTGTAAATATATGCGTGTGCGCTTGACTATTCAATATTCCATACAAACTATTCGTATTAAAAATATTTATATTCGCTCACCTCTAGTGAAATTCGAGTCCTTCGGTTCCCCTTATCACTCTCTCTCACCGCAATTCTTCTTTTCTTATGCTAGACTGCTATGTTGTGAAGTTTGCAGTTAATGCTACATATTGTAGATGTATTATTCTGGAAAAGTTGAACAACGCACAAATGTAGTGTTCAAAGCACTTCTCCTGCGCAAAACTAGTCGCAGTTTGTGGTCAATCGGTGGTCGATCGGTTTTATCCCTATTTCCACGCTATCTAAAGCAACATTCTTCAACTATGCAGTGACCAGAAACAGAATGAATCCCTGGGTACAACATTGCAGAGAAGTGTATATACCATGTAAACTGTTCCAAAAATTTACAGATAAAGTGAATGCGAACTATGGGCGTATGGGCAAAAATTCAACGCACATACTGCAGAAACTAAAAGTGAGTACCAAAGTGGTGCATTTATTTGTTTGAATTAATAAAGGATAAATCACTCTGTCTAAAATTTCTTGCTCGAAGTCGAAAAAGTCGAAGCGCATCGTGGTAGTTCAAGGCATATCCGTAGGGCGTGGCTTGGTAAACTTTCGAGGGTACCAATGGTTGTTTTAGATCTATTCGCCAAAACTTGCAAGCTGTTCGGTAAAAATCCCACAAACAGTGCTCTGTACAGCTGCAACATGGACCGTACCGACGTGCCCCAGGTTTTTGCGCGCAGGAACACCAGTATATGTACAATAGAAGTTAGTCACCGCTTCAGGTGGATGCAGTGGGGCTCCATGAAAGGTCCCTGTCAGTAATTACACCTAAAAAGTGGTGAGACTTCTGGTATTTGACAGCCTGGCCATTGAGAGAAACAGGGTACGGTGCCATGGGCTTGCGCGTAAACGTGATTAACGCACTGTGAAGAAGAAGACGCGCCTCGCGGCACAGCCGCATCGCCAACGCGCGGCTCGTCTCGCCTCGCGCTGTTGATTGCTGGCGTCCGTTTGGACAGTGTTTCGGGCTGCTTCGCCGTTCCCGGTTGCTGTGCCTTTACATTAGGAGCCGCCAATAAACCTTTTCTCAATTGGTGGAGGTGCGGGGACTCAAACCCCGTCGCTTGAAACCCTGGAGCTGAGATCAAGAACGCTACCACCCGCCATGACCGACAGCTCCTCCCAAACGGCACCGACGCCACAGTCCATCACCTGCACCGGCGTTCCACGACAACGGGACCCCAAGGTCTTCAGCGGTGCAGACGACGAAGACGTAGAAGACTGGTTTGCGTCATATGAACGGGTGAGCGCACACAACAAGTGGGATGATCCAGCCAAGTTAACTCACGTCATCTTTTACCTGGCTGGTGTTGCCCAACTGTGGTTTCACAACCACGAAAGTGACGTGCCCACATGGTCAGTCTTCAAGACAACCTTTACGGAAGTGTTCGGCCGACCCGCTGTTCGCAAGCTGCGCGCCGAACAGCGCTTGCGCGCCCGAGCACAGCAGACGGCGGAAACGTTCACAAGTTACATTGAAGACGTCGTGGACCTTTGTAAACGAGTCAACGCCGCAATGCCCGAAGCTGAGCGAATTCGCCATATACTGAAAGGCATCGATGATGGCGCATTCCAGATGCTCCTAGCCAGGAATCCGCGCACTGTGTCTGAAGTTGTCAGCCTGTGCCAAAGTTACGATGAGTTAAGGAAGCAACGCGCTTCGACTCGGCGTCCTTTGGGAAGCGACGAGTTGTTGGCGAGCCTTGACAACATGTACGACCCATCCTCATTCTTTCAGCGGGTCAAGGACTTTGTGCGTGAGGAAGTTGCCCGCCAACTTTCTTTAGTCCCCTTCACTCAGGAGCCCACCTCCCGTCTTCCAAACTCGCTCCGCACCCTCATTTCCGAAGAGGTCGCCCAAGTTGTCCCTTCCGCACACCATCAGCCGCCTGCAGCCGCGAATCTCAACTCTACGCGGGCAGTGCAGCCTGTCGCCACGCCTCTCACCTATGCGCAGCCAGTCCTGCCTGTGGCCGCGCCTCTTACGTACGCGCAGGCAGTACGCAGGCCTCCACCGGCGTCTTTCACGACCCAGTCCCAACCGCTGCCACCGGAAGCCCATGCTACATCTTGGACCGCCCCGCGAGCTAATCCTTGGCGAACACCTGACAATCGACCCATCTGTTATTCTTGCTGCACTCCCGGACACGTCGCCCGATATTGCCGCCGTCGTCCTCAAGCGTTCGGCGACGCCTCGCGGCCCTTGCAGTACGGCAGCCAGAATTTCGCCAATACGCCGCTCCTTCCCCCCAACCCTATGCTCGTGCTGAAATCCCAGAATTTCCTTCGCGTCGCTCGCCATCCCCTCGCCGACGCTCGCTCTCCCCAATGCGTCGGCGACCCGCACCACCTGACCAGGAAAACTGAACGTCGCAGTTCAAGAGGCAAGAACTGCGCCCCATTCGAACTGTCAAAGTCCTCGCGCCTCTCCTGCTAACGTGGTCGAAATTTGTGTCGAAGGTGTTCCAGCATTCGCTCTTGTGGATACCGGCGCAGCCGTTTCTGTGATAGCCGCCCAACTGTGCCGTTCGCTGCGCAAGGTGACCACGCCGCTTTCTGGACTGTCGCTTCGTACGGCAAGCGCGCAGCACGTCACTCCGCACGCCACCTGTACTGTGCGTGTGCTTATTCACGGCATTGTTTACATCGTCGAGTGTATTGTTCTTCCCACCTGCTCGCATGACGTCATCCTCGGATGGGACTTCTTATCCAGTCATAAAGCCGTGATCGACTGCGCACGCGCCGAAGTTGAATTTGCCCCTTGTGACGCACCCTTGGACGACGATTGCGACCGCCCTTCTAAACTTACCGTGCGCGAGGACACAGATGTTCCACCTGGCTCCTTCGCCCTCGTACCCGTCTTTTGCGACGCCATCGCTGATGCAACGGTCCTCTTCACGCCGTCCGACGTCTTCATGGGCCGTAAATCTCTCCCACTACCCTTCGCGACGCTTGACATGGCTGGCGGCTGCAGCAATATACACTTTTACAATCCCCTCTGTGCGCCTCTTACGTTGCTCGTTGGTGAATGCCTTGGCTTCGTGGAACTCCTCGACTCTTCGTCTTTGGTTGACGTCCCTGGAGACTGTTTTGACGTCGACCCCGGCCAACCATCTTCGATGTCCGCGCTTGAGGAAGCGTCCAGGGTTGCGTTCTTGAATGCAATCGCCGATACCCTCACACCTGCCGAACGCGCCGACCTTCTTGATCTCCTGCACAAATTTAGCAGTTCATTCGACGTTTCACAACCTCACCTGGGCCGCCCGTCGGAAGTGCAGCACTACATTGACACCGGTTCACATCAGCCGTTACGTCAACGACCATATCGCGTCTCTGCCGAAGAGCGTCGTGTCATTACCACCCAAGTCGAAGATATGCTGCGCCGTGATGTTATTCAACCTTCGCACAATCCCTGGGCATCTCCTGTCGTTCTCGTTCGAAAGAGGGACGGGTCTATTCGCTTTTGCGTCGACTACCGTCGGTTAAATAAGGTAACGCGCAAAGACGTCTATCCTTTGCCGCGCATCGATGACGCCCTCGACAGTCTTCAGGGAGCAGAATTCTTCTCGTCCCTTGACTTGCGTTCAGGGTACTGGCAGGTCCCGATGGCTGCGGCCGATCGCCAGAAAACCGCATTCATTACGCCTGACGGTTTATATGAATTTAAGGTGATGCCTTTCGGGCTTTGTAACGCCCCTGCCACCTTTGAACGACTCATGGACAACACGCTGCGTGGCCTCAAGTGGTCTATATGTCTGTGTTACCTCGACGATGTCGTGGTTTTCTCGCCTGATTTTCCTACTCACCTGCTCCGCCTCAGACAAGTTTTGACCTGTCTAACGAACGCTGGCCTTCAACTCAACCTCAAGAAGCGCCGCTTCGCCGCGCGAGAGCTCACCATTTTAGGCCACGTTGTGTCCAAGCACGGCGTTCTACCCGATCCTGCAAAACTTCGAGCAGTCGCCGAGTTTCCGAAGCCTCAGACCATCAAAGAACTTCGAAGCTTCGTGGGCCTATGCTCATATTTCCGGCGCTTTGTTCGAAATTTCGCATCGATCATGGCGCCATTGACTCAGCTTCTACGCGGTGACGCCGCCCTCTCCTGCTGGTCCCCTGCATGTGACTCCGCCTTTGCTACGCTGCGTCGTCTTCTCATCTCCCCACCTATTCTTCGCCATTTCGACCCGTCAGCTGCAACTGAAGTACATACAGATGCCAGTGGAGTCGGTCTCGGCGCCGTACTCGCCCAACGAAAAGCGGGCTACCCCGAATATGTAGTCGCCTATGCGAGTCGCACACTGACGAAGCCTGAGGCCAATTACAGCGTGACCGAAAAAGAGTGCTTGGCTTTAGTATGGGCACTTGGCAAGTTCCGACCATATCTGTACGGGCGCCCATTCGACTTGGTCACAGATCACCATGCGCTTTGTTGGCTCGCCAACTTGAAAGATCCCACTGGCCGCCTAGCCCGTTGGGCACTACGCATCCAGGAGTACGATATTCGCGTCGTATACCGCAGTGGACGCACACACTCCGACGCAGATGCCTTGTCTCGTTCACCTTTACCTCCAGACTCGGCCTGCGCAACAACTTCCGCACATTCCGTGTCATCTCTCGACATGTACTCCTTTGCAACCGCACAACGTCGTGACCCGTGGATCGCTTCTCTTTTCGACTATCTTTCTGGATCGTCGACCATCCCTGTATCCCGAACCCTCCGACGCCAAGCAGTTCATTTTGCCATTCGTGACCAGCTGCTGCACCGACGCAATTACACTTCTGAAGGTCGTCGGTGGCTTCTGGTGGTTCCCCGCAGCTTAAGGTCTCACATATGTGCCGCTTTCCACAACGATCCGCAGTGTGGCCATGCCGGAGTCTTCAAGACGTACGAACGAATTCGCCACCGCTACTACTGGCGCGGCATGTACAATTTTGTTCACAAGTTTGTTCGGTGCTGTCTTGACTGTCAACGCCGCAAATCGCCGCCTTTACGCCCATCTGGTGCCTTGCAGCCGCTCCCGTGCCCTGCCACACCCTTCGATCGCGTCGGCATCGACCTATACGGCCCGCTTCCTATGACACCAGACGGCAATCGGTGGATCGTAGTTGCTATTGATCATTTGACACGTTACGCCGAAACTGCTGCTTTACCAAGTGCTACAGCGCGGGATGTAGCCTCTTTCGTCCTACATCGCTTCGTGCTTCGACACGGCGCACCCCGGGAACTCCTCAGCGATCGAGGTCGCGCCTTCCTCTCCGAAGTCGTCGAAAGTTTGCTTTCGGAATGCCATATTATTCATCGGACAAGCACGGCATACCATCCACAGACTAACGGGCTCACAGAGCGATTTAACCGCACACTTGGTGATATGCTCTCTATGTACGTGGCATCTGATCATGGTAACTGGGACCGCATCCTTCCATTCGTCACGTTCGCGTACAACACCGCGATCCAGGCCACTACGGGCTTTTCACCTTTCTTCCTCCTGTATGGCCGCGAGCCTACGCATACCATCGACACGCTCCTTCCATACCGTCCTGACGCCTCCGACTGTCTACCTGTTTCCGAAGTCGCCCGACAAGCCGAAGAATGCCGCCAGCTAGCGCGCTCCTTTACGGCAGAGCAACAGCAGCGCCAGAAAGAAAACCGCATCGACACGCATCCCAACACGACCTACGCTCCAGGCGTTCTTGTGTGGTTGTCGGTCCCTTTCCAAACGCCGGGGCTTTCCTCGAAACTCGTCCCAAAATTCGAAGGGCCTTACCGAGTGTTGGAGCAAACATCCCCGGTGAATTTTCTCATTGAGCCCCTGTCACCACCTGAAGACTTGCGCCGGCGTGGACGTGACATTGTCCACGTCTCGCGTCTCAAGCCCTACCACGACCCTCTGCCTCCCGATTCTTAAGGTGCCAGGATGGCTCTTTTTGTCCGGGGGGAGATTGTGAAGAAGCAGACGCGCCTCGCGGCACAGCCGCATCGCCAACGCGCGGCTCGTCTCGCCTCGCGCTGTTGATTGCTGGCGTCCGTTTGGACAGTGTTTCGGGCTGCTTCGCCGTTCCCGGTTGCTGTGCCTTTACATTAGGAGCCGCCAATAAACCTTTTCTCAGCTCATTCTTTGATGGACAATGGTTTACAGGGAACTGTGGCATCGTCGGAAATGACATTGCTGATGATGCCGCCCGGTCAGCCTATAAAGAAACCCCGACATTTCCTAGACCCTTATCAAGGACAGATGCTGCGAGGGGTCTTCATTTACTTGCTCAAACCAAGACTGAAACTTCGTGGAACACCCCGATTTTCTCCAACTGCCGTCTCCACCAGCTGGATCCTACATTGAAGCTGCAGATTCAATCGAACTTCTCCCGCCGTGGTGGAATTTTACTGTGCCGCCTCTGGTTAGGGGTGGCTTTTACGAAAGCCTACTCTATCCTTATTGGAATGTCCGACACACCGATCTGTGGCTTGTCCACTGTGAAGAGACGATCGAGCACGTGTTGTGTTTTTGTTATCTCTATGACAACGAACGCGACGTTCATCAGAGGATCTTAAACCCATTAGACAACAGACCATTTTCAGAGACTCAGATTCTCTGACCATGGCTCCACGCGTTGTAGGCTTCCAGAGCGACGCGGGCACTGTTCCATTTCATGAAAGCGACTGGCCTCGCGACCGATTATAGGCGTGAAATTATGAACATCTGCACGTACTCACACCCATAGTACCTTCTTCCCTCCCTCACCTTTATTTCCTTCTTTTAAACCCCTCACCCTCTGTAGGGTGGCAAACCGGACGTGCGTCCGGTTGACCTCCCTACGTTTCCATCCTTCCTTTTCATTCTCTTGCTCCTCCAACACTTCTGTGCCGCTTGTGGCTCGGCGTGGCGTTCACAAACTCCTATTTCTTCTGCAATGGAATGATCGACAGCCCTACTTGCGACAGCTGCGGTTGCGAGGAGACGATCGAGCCTATCCTCTGTGACTGTCCCTTTATAATGTGTCAAGAGTGCTCGTGACCACGCTCGAAAAACTAGGCAATCGCCTTTCCACAAAAGAAAGGTTCTAGGATACTGGTCCAGCCGGGTTTCGGCACTCAAGGCTTTAAGGGCTCTTCTGAAGTTTTTAAGCAGCTCTGAATTGTGCAACCGTATTTAAATGTTGTAGCGCGTAGCATCGCGTTATTGCGTGAATTTTTTCTCAGTTTTCTCTTCTTTATTCTTTTATCCCCTTTACCCATTTCCCAACACACGGTAGCCAGCTGCTACTTACACTGGCTAACCTGCCTGACTTTCCTACCCTTTTGTCTCTCTCTCTTTTGACGAATGTTATCGATAGTACTATCTACTGCCTGTTGTCACCAAAGCTTGTGTAATCTGATTGCATGTCCTACGCGAATTGTGCAGAACATTCTGGAAGACACGCGGGCACCAGCGATTACTATGGAACCTTCGATGACTCATGTATAAAAGCTATCGTGCTTGACCGGCAGATCAGATTTCCGGCGATCGCCAACCGTTGTCGTCGCTATCGTTGTGCTTTGAGTGTAAATTGCTTTTGTGGGCACAAGTTCGCCAATAAAAGTTAGCGATCGTCGAAAATATGATCGGCCGGTCAAGCGTGTCGGCTCTTGTACATGAGTCATCCAAGGTTCAAGAGTAATCGCTGGTGCCCGTGTTTCTTCCAGAAAGTCCTGCACTAATCGCGCCACACATGCAATCAGTTAGACAAAGCCTCGGTGACAACAGACAACGGATAGAACCACTCATAACATTCCAGACACTTCTGACACATGCGGGCGTGTCCTGCGCTGAGCGATAACATCTGTTAGAGGGGGAAAAGCGGTCACGCGAGAAAGGAAACAAATGCACGTGTCAATATGAATGTGTTGTACCGGCGATACAAAACAAGTGTCAATATAGAACTGTTTCTACAAAGCATTTCATGAAAGATTTGCTGATGGTGGAATAAAATATATCTTTAGCAGCATATGTAGAGCTGACTTGGAGAATTATAGACATCAGGAAAATTTCAGTTTTGCGAAAATGTAATGCCAAACACACCAAATCCCTGGTGCATTTGCATGGTCGCTGGATGTTCCTTCCGTTGGGGCGTTTCTTCAGCGACTATAATACCAGCGATCTCGGAGGGCTGAAGCGCTTAACGTCGCGCAACACAGACAGATAAGCAGTGAATGAGTTGATAAGGATGATAGGGAACGATGAGGGGATATGGATCTCATGCCGGTTGATAACGGTTCGTCGTGGATGGATAAGGTGTTAAAGAGCAATAAGGCCTTATATTGGTCGGAGCAATTGTGATAAGGTTAATAAGCAGCAATAAGGGTTGATAAGGGTCGGATCAAGTCAGAAGTGGTTGGTAAGGACAAATAAGGGTTGATAAGGATCGGATATATTGCGATAAAGTTGATACAGACCGATAAGGGTTGATGAGGCTCGGATCAAGTCCGATAAGGTTGATAACAACCGATAAGGGTTAATAAAGGTTTTTACAGGCCGCGTCAAGTTTCTTACATTGATAATGACACCTGGCTGCGTCGAGATGAGCCATTTATAACGCAAAATTTTGTTCAAGATGAATAATTTCGAAAGATATAAAGTCCTTTGAAGGAAGAAGGGCAATGATTCGGCAAATAAATGCGCCGTCAATTATTTCCATGCTGGCAGAAACGCAATATTTGCCGCTTCCCGCAGACATTAGTGCCAGATTTTTCTCTGGCAACTTTTGCAGAAAACTCAATGTTCCATTCATAGCCTCCGAGATCGGGTGGCGCACGCCACCCGACTCTTGGAGGTTGTGTTTTCACACAGAATATCTCACCGACGACGCTGAGCTCATGGCGAGGCCGATGCGGCTCGAGTCCCACTTGTCGACGAAGACGACGTTGAGCAGTAGCGTGGCGAGCACGACGACGAAGCCGCACGTGGCGGTGATGACGCGCGTGAACTTGTAAGTGTCGCAGAAGGCAGAGTATCCGCGTGTGTTGGCGTCCGCCAGGCGGCAGAAGCGGTCGCAGGCACGCCGCACCACGCCATAGGCTCGCAGACTGCTCAGGCACTCCAGTGTCTCGGTCACGTGCGCCAGGAGCCGCGACAGCACCACGCTCTCAAAGAAGCGCGCCCGGTAGGACGCACTCACGGACAGCCTCTGCGAACAGAAGGAGCGCTGCGTCCTTACGGCTCCTCGGGCGATATTGGCGGCCTAGGTTCTTGGCCGTTACTGTTACAAAAGCACCGCTCTTGCGACAAGAACGCCAAAACGCGAGAGCAGAGTGCCCTGCTGTTGCTACCGCTTGTGTTATGCCTGCTTTAGTGGTTATGCTCGTGTCCACAAGTGCGTTGTGTTTAAGACAACAATCCTCACCACGTATGCCTGAATATCGATCAAAGTGCTTCCCACAAATGATACTAGACGGAATTATGGTTTCACTGGCTACGGAAGTTGTCAGTATGTTGGTTTAAGTAGCATGGTGGGAAGGACATGAATTTGGCTTAACTGTGTCCTTTTGATCGTTTTACGTGCTGAAATATTAAAGTATCTTTCATGGACTAGTGTGTTAGCCACACTTGTAACAGAAAGTAGCGCATCAAAGACACAATTCGAAGGGAGGTATGAGGAGCAAACACTCAAAGCTGGCGAGTTCATGCTGTGCTATAGGCAAGCGAGTGTCTTATTGTAAAGCTTCGCTGTACGGGGTGGCAGTTGCTAGCTTTCAAATTCCGTTAGGTTCACAAGGTATTAGAACTACTGGCTACACATAGCTATAACAGAGTGCCATTTAACTTATGTGTGTTAAAGCCCGACAACAGATACGTTATTGACAAACAGAGGCTTTATCAATCGCTGCCAATGCGGTGAACCTAACGACAGAACACCAATTAGCTCACCCCCACAAATTGCTTAGTTTCCAATTTCCAGTATTATAATACAGCCTGGCCTCCACTGCTTGTGGGGCTTCTCTAGGGCGGGATTTATGTGATCGCTGAAGGCACAGTCTATACGCGTGTCCTTCGGAGAACGAACATCACGGTTCTCACATGTTCAGAAAGCAAGTAAATGGCTGTCTAGAGCAGCGCGCTTGAGTGCGCTTGAGCAATATTAGAATGACAACGCCATTGCACTTTCGCTTATATCGTTTTGATGTAAGCATGCTTGCATGTTTGTCCACTTCCTGCCGTGTGTGTGAATGATAGGAAGTGAAGTTTAGTCTTACAAGTGGAAGGAGACTCAATGCTAGTATGCTTGTCCCCCCCCCCCCCCCCTCCCTAATTTTTTGATGATGAACACTTATAATGCATATTTAGGAAATACATGGAATACTTCCCCATGACGGTACATGAAGGAGGAGCTTACACTTTTACGTTTATTATCCTACCTCATTCCTAATAATGCGCCTATCTTGGCACAAGACGTCGTTATCGCTTTTAACGCAAATTATTCGCCAAACACGCTTCTGTTGTCCCTTTGAAACACGGAATTGTTGTTCTGGGAGAAAAATTATTTGGAGAAACACCTTTACAAGCACCAAGGAAACATTGTCGAATGAAAAATTAAATGGGTAGCTAGGAACAAAACAGACTCGAGATAGTCGGCAAATGTAACGACAAGGCCGACATGGTTCTTCCTACTATCCAACGAACTCGACTGAATAGTTTGTTTTTAAAGGTAAAGGAGAATTTCAACAGCGTGACACATATGCTAGTGCTGAGGGTGATTTTTTCAAATCTTTCACAGCTCTTTGATATTCAGCTGCACAAAGCATTGCACGACTTTTGCCAAGCTTGTAGAAAATGTTTGCAGTCAGTATAAGTTATACGGAGCTGCTGTTTCTGTTGTCCTTTGACCCTATTTATGCGAGTGTTGGATAGTGCAAGGACGATTTCTCGCGGTGCTACATCGGCCAACTACCGTGTAATGGTTTCGTCGTATATGCTTCTTTCAAACGAAGGACGTGGGTCGGCTCCGTGTACAGGGGACGCGGGAGACATGCACGCGTGGAAAGAAATGCGCTTTAGTTAGCTGCACCGTAGAAGAGCCGCCGATGGCGCAGCCTCGCTGGAACAAAGGGGAATACGGTTCGAGCTGAATGGGAAGCGTTCGGGAAGACGGGCATGAAGAGCAAAGGACAGGGTGTGGCTGAAGCCACAGCTACCGCAATATGCCCCCGGCGTTTCCCGATATCACGTTGACATTCTCAGCCGCTATTGTAGCTTGTTTATGGGCCTCGTCGCCGGACGGGGAGGCATATTGACGGGAATTGAGTGATGTGATACACGGCCACGCGGTTTCAGTGCCACTCTTTGGCGTCCGCGCGTGGTTTTCGACAGTGCCTTGAGAAAAACGGGATATTATTTACGAACACTTAGCCGGCTGCGACCAATCGGTGGTTTTGTGCGCGACTGCCATCGGGCCACAATTACTGTGTCCCGGGAATTCAAGCGACCCGGCCCAAAGCTGCACGAAGTGGCCGAGTTTCCCCCGTGCCGGCAGGGCAGCTCTCTGTCAGTCACCGATATCGTCAGTAGCCGTGGCTTCTGGGGAATACTCTTTCACCTGGTGTACCGGCTGCTCGCGAGAGATGTTTTGCCCGCGGGCTTGTGCACGGACAAACGGGAACGACACGGGTAAATTACGGTTACACATGCAAGCTCGAGCCTGGAATCCAGCGCCGGAGGACATCAAGGCCAATACTAGGAGTCTAACTACACTGTAAAATAATGCTATTTATGAGCCGATTTGAAAAATTGTTGCGGCAGAACGCTAGCTAGAGGACACGTAGCACGTGTATAACCAAAAATTGTCGTTGCCCTTGAATGGCCCTTGAAAAGAGAAAAAGGGCGTTGACGTGTCTATAACTCGCACCCTTAGGGTGCGATTTATATAACTGACACCCTAAGGTTGTGAGTTATAGACACATTTACACCCTTTTTCACTTTTAAGGGTGTAAATTATTTTAAAATGAGGGGAGATTGAGTATGACACGTGTCTTTCGACGAGCCTATCGCCTGGCGTATAGTAAATTGTGTTATTGTTTTGACCAATGCTACGTCCTTCAGGAAAGCTTTGGTGCTATTAGTTGCAATGATGTGAACTCCCATGTGTGATTGGCTGGTTTGTGACTGCGTGCTACTGAGGATTTGGTAGTGTGTAAAAGAGCAAAGGCTCGGTCTTGGACCCGGAGAGACGGCTTGGCTTTTGAATAAAGCGTTTCGTTAGCGAACAACGGCTCTTCCTTCGCGGTGCCACCGTGCACTCGAGTCATCGAGAGGCGCCGACTTCGGACCTTAAACACATTCCCTCCTTAACCTGTGTTGAAGCTGGAAGAGGAAAAAGGGAAAAGAAATTACCTTTTACCACAGGGATCAAGACAAATTTTACACAGTTATCGTAGCCTCAGATTAGCTGTAGTAATAATGAGAAATCATGCGTAGTTTGGAAACGCACTATAGGGCATAGAATAGAAACAATTTTTAGAATGGTGGTTGTATTTAGCATTAACAATGCTTGCTACGGAAAGCGTTTTTCTTCGCGTTGTTGCTGCTGATTACCGGGCTCCACATCGGCAGTCAAGAGAAGTACTGTGTCTCGTATTCTGCGAATGCTTGGTCTGCACTACCAGAAAAAAAAGAAGATGCTCGGCTGCAAGTTGACATCGTAGCATTGATGTGCTGTACGTGAATGCGTGAAAATAGAATGCCTGACACGACATCTTTCGAGACGTCACTGTGGTCTGTGGTTTTAATTGACAGTAGCCAAACTGCACCATCCCGCAACAATCCTGCAGACATTATAATTAAATTCGGTTCATATGAATAAAAGTTTGACGCTATTGTTATGTGTCTATAATTCAAAATATTATAAAGCACGAATAATATTTAGAGAGATAATTAAACTGCGCTTCCTTTTTAAATAATTGAAACATCACACTGGAGGACATGACCAGGAGCGGAGTCATCGTGAAGGCAACCAAGAAAGTAAAAAAATAGAAGAAATATATAGGTGGTGAATTGGCGCCTGAAAAGTCTTGCACAAACTAATTTTAGGTATACGCTTTGAACGTCTTCTCGGGACAAATTAATCTTTTTATCAAAAGACATTACATCTTAATACAAAACGGACACAACCTGGCCGCTGTTTGGAAATGCTTCCAGACGTGGCGGTGGGACGCTACACCATATCTTGAAATCTAAGACGTTGAGTTATCGACCCCGACGCCGTAGCTGGGGTTCGTAAAAAGTAAGCTTCACCGTTAATCAGCCCTGATAATGATCAAGCTTATTGAGCCGAAGGAACGCGAGTAAACTTTGGAGACAAAAAGTCGCAGTTTCGCCCGAAAGGAGAAGTACCGATTACGACAGCAAATTAGCAGATAAGTATAAGAAGTAAGATAGTAGTTGTATCGGCTGTATAAACTTGTAAACATTCGCTTGCTAACAAGAATGATAGAATGTGCAAGCGCGTCTGAACGAGAACGTGAAAAAGGAACAGACGTACAGAGGCAGCGTTGTCTCTGTGTGCATGTTAGTTCTACGTCTTCGTTCGGTCGCACTTGCACATTCTGTCACGGATTTATACCAACTAGCCGGCCAACGTGTTTTAACTAAATTAACAAGCAAGGTGTCACGTGCGCACAGGTAAACATGAACACATCTCGCTCGATGAGCGCGGAAGTCAAAATGCTGGAGTGAGGAATCGCGGCAACAGCTGCGAGCGAATTGACCTGGCTGCATCTCTCGCTTAAACGCGAATGAAATGTCAAAAGCACAGCGCACACAAAGCTACCGGCACTACGCGCACTCTGCAAACATCGCCGATCGCCTTGAAGATGAGGCCCGCGAGGCCACGTCGCAGATGGGCTTTCGACATACAGCGCCCGCACGATCGCGCCTAAGCAGCAGCCGCTGAAGCACGCCCCCCTCCATCGCCTTACCCCTGTGCTCCGCGCGCGACAGGAGAGGGCGCGCTTCCGGTCCGCCTTCCTCGCTCGTGCACACGAGAATGAGCCGCGTTCGCCCGCTCACTCTCGCATGCTTTCACTCGCACATAGAGCGTACGGTGAAGATATTACCGCCTTTGTACTTTATACGGAACCTCACGGCGACGGCGATGGCGAAAATGCGCCTGGCGTGTCCATATATTTGCTATCGCAATAATATATTACACTCATTTTCATTATAGTGGACCCACACTGGACTCTCTCGACTTTCCCTAGTTGAAGGCGGCGCCGCACTTCCCTTGAATTCTGGGGTTTTACTTGTCGAAACCACGATTTGATTATGAGGCGCTCCGTAGTGAGGGACTCGAGATTAATTTTGACCACTAGGCTATCTGCCCCCCATGCACGGAACATGGGCGTTTTTGCATTTCGCCCCCGTCTAAATGCGGCCGCCGTGCCTCGGATTTATCCCGTGAGCTCATCCTTATAGAAGCGCAACACCATATAGCCGCCAACCGACCGTGTTTCTATTGGTATGGACGACCTGCCTAAACAATGTACGGTGGTTCCGGTGATGGAGAGTTGCTTGACGAACACACTTTCAATCCAGTGCAGTTATGTATGTGCTGGAAGTGTCCGAGTACTAAAACTCCAGTTGTCAACTTGTCGACTAGGTTGAAACGCTTTATTCTGCTCCTGCAGGACGCTCTTAGCGCGTAGCGGGCGTCTCCCCCGTAGGGACCGACAGGGAGTACCTAGCGGCCGCTTCGCGGTGTAACAAAAGGAGAGCTGACATCCATTCGGATCTCACTCGATGAATTTCGCAACGCCCAGTCTGGCGTTACTTCTTGCTCTCGTATTCAAGAACGCTACTTCCATCAACATTTGACCTGTACTCCAGCAAACATATTCAAGCGCCGCCGTTGCGAAGATGGGGCCAGTGCGTTTCAACAACACTCTGCTGTGGTTACTAAGCAATGATGCTGTGCTCTCAGCGTCCGTCTATCCACCTACACTGCAGTTAAGCTGTGTTTGGAGAAATAAGAAGTAGCTCGTCAATATAAGTCACCGTGAAGCGCTAATGGACGGTTGTGTCATCACTCAGAGGAACGGTAGGAAAATCGAAGCGGGGAAGAGCTTCCAGCCGAGTGGGTTTGTGAATACGGCGCTTTGTGAGTATTCAACTACAATAATGCGCATGCTGTACATGCACCGACCAGTCCGAAGAAGACGATGAGCACGGTGATCACGCCGACGGCGAGCACGTTGGGTGACTGTGTGGCGATGACGACCACCTTGGCCGCCGTGAAGAGGACGCTCTGCACGCTCTGCTTGCCGCTCAAGAAGGTGCGCGAGTCCACGAAGTCCATGTCAGCCGAGAACCGGTTCAGGATTCGGCCCCGGGGCGACGAGTCGAACAGCGACACCGGACTGCCCAGCACGTGCTCCAGCATGGCGCTGTGCAGGCGCCCCGAGAGGCAGCGGCTGCTGGCCGCCAGCAGGAGGCCCCCGACTATGCGGCAGAACACTGCAAGCCAGGCCCCGGTCGCGGATTTAGACAATTCGTTCAACAATGATGTCATTTTTTTAAATAATAATTTTTGTTGACTATATATAACGACATATTAGGGCCTAGACGAGGCGCTGGCAACTCGTCTCTGACATCGTTCTCCTTATAGTGGTTACAACAGAAACAACAGTTTAAAAAAATGCAAGCCCATTACTTCTAATGTTGATGTACGCAAAAGATAAACGTTGACAAAATATAAATGTTCTCGGGCACTTGCAAACGAGGTCTCTCGCGAGCGCCACACTGCAAGCGCGACGCTCGTGTACAGACATTTTACATTCCTCGCTACCTTCTGGCCACCGCGCTCTCCTGTAATCGAGAAGCTTATTCCTCCAGACGGGGCACGTGTGCACCTGTAACGCCGTGTGTCCGCTTCCTTCCTCGCAAAGTTTCAGCGGGTGAGGAAGTCTGTTTTAGGAGGCTACCGGCTGTGCCTTGACAGCTGTAGTTACATGGGCCTGGGGATCACCAAGTGAAGGCCGTGGAACGTGCTGCAGTGCCCAGCTCCGGCTTATTACAACGTGCATTGATCGTCTTCCGTCGCTGGTACCAGGCACTGGATGTATTACTATTATTATTAGCATCTAGTTGGTCGGCATTTTTGTTGCCGGCGTGCTTCAGCAACAATGTGGCCCGATCTCGGCGGCAGTGCAGGGGTAAAAGCAGTGGCTCCTACCCCGTAAGGCTGAGGCTTCAAGCAGTCAGCGAAGTAAAGCGAAGAGTGCATACATTCTTTGGAATCATGCATACAACATATGGAACAGCATACGTTTCAACAAAGAACAAGCATAAAACAATCATTCGAACCACATAATTGATGATAACGCTCTCTTGATAAGAATTCGAAGGACGTAGCGTTCCCCGCATACGTTTCCCGGTAAAGATTACTGTTGTGCGAGCTGCCGCGGTGACGGCAGCTTGCGACGTGGGGAGTGACGTCCCTAGCGTTTCCTACATAAAAGAACGAGGCTAGGAACTGATTTCAATGTTATTACACCACCGCTATGTGCAGCGACGTGCTGTCAAAATTACCATTACTCCCATTACTACCACTACTCTAAATTACCATAACTACCACTACTCTAAAGCAATAAAGCATAGCATAGCCCCAGAGCAGTTGCAGTGCTGGTTTTCAACAGCTTCACTGGACATCCACTTTTGCAGGGCAGGGATGGCTAGTCAATTTTTAAGCACAAGATGCTCAGCGAAGCCAAACTCAATTCAAATGCTGTTGCAAACTATATCCGTTGCATAAGGGAGAACAAATGCTCTCATTGCTGCAGTACATGCTTCACACAGTAGGGGCGCATGCGCTTATTGATCGTGCGATTTTTTTTTCAATAATATATACACAATCAAGCAAAAAACAAACAGAGAAACAAAACAAAACAAAAGGAAAGACGTTTTGTACGGTTACTTATTCATTAGTCTACTAAAATACTTTCCAGGCCCGATGGCAATACGGAAAGAAGTCGTACACGTTACAGAAAGGAGTTGCAGTGAATTTTGTAGAACGTAGAGTTCGACCTGAATAACATAACTGTGACTAAAATTTGTAAGCCATGGGCTCCTTAGGGAGCACTAAAGGGAGCGAAGTCCTTTCAGGAGCACTGCTTAGTGCCAGCTTCTCGACGCGTTGGCTATGGACTAAAAGCGAGATCGAGAAAGTAAGTAAGAAGACACGTGCCGTCGAAGATGCATAGTCCGATGAGCACCGCTACCCAGGAGGTCCGGTGGGCCTCGAGGGCGGCGTCGTCGTCGTGCTCCGACGTCTCTTCGTCGTGGGCCGATGACACGTCCGTCCACACCTTGATCCACAGCTGCTGAAGCGTAAGGAGCGTCGCGCTCAGCGCGAACACCGCGAGAGCCACCATGGCCTGCCATCCGGACAGCCGCACCAGGGCCCGCAGGATGCTGGACGCCGACTGGTAAGTCACGACCGCACGAGGGCAACAGAGGAACGCTATTAGCAGCACCGCGGATATGAAGAACGAGTCGTTTAATGATTGGAAAATGTAGAGAGGTCGGCCGGAAAATGGAGCATCTGGCCTGCTACTCTACGTAAGGGAAGGGGAAGAGGGGAAGAAAAAGTGTCACATTGGGGATGATAATGGGAGGAACGAGGGGAAGGACACATTGTATAACTGTTATCACAAGCGTGAGTCCAGGCCCGTGTCGCCTAAGAAACGCGAAAGAGCACGCATTGTCTCTATCGTCCGCCAACTGTGTGGGGCCATGCGCCTAGCAAGAGGTCCACCGACAGTGGTCTATTGCATATATGTCTCAAGGTAGCTTCCATAGTCAGTCTTTCGCGCACATACTCAGGGCACACCACGAGCACATAGATTGCGCAGGAATAATAGGGAAGACGTTCGCGAAAGTGGACGAAGAGATGTGTAGTGAAGAATTGATCAACTCGTTATACTATGCCTCACGGAAAATACATTTCACAAGATGCTGTTGCAGTATCTGCACGAAACGGGTCTCCATGCGTACATGCAATTTCGTTCGCACATTATACCCCGTGGCAATCAATACGAATAAAGAAAAGCTGCACGCCTAAGTAAGTACTGTTTCGAATAATATGAGCTTACTCGTGGATACATAGAAAAATAACGGTACTTCGCGGCTTCGGAGCAGTCAAGCTCAGCTCCAACGCTTTTAATTGATCAGCATGAATCATATTGACATGCGCAGCATTCGTTGGCACGGCAGTCCGTTAATGCGGATACACACCTTGTTCGAACCTTGTTGCTCTTTTTCAGTGACACGGCCTGCCGATTCATTCTCTTGACCTCCCTTAGACTCGGCGCTGAAAGGAAAAAAAAATGTGGTGCTGCCAGGTGACGAAGTTGAAATATTGAAGTGCCTAATTGTCCACTGCGGTCTTGTGCAAATGGCTGCTACGCCCAATCATACTGCTAGCCGCAGCGCGTACTCTAAGCGGTGATTCGGTTGCAGTGGCTTGGAAAATAAAATGAATTCAATTTTCCCAACGAAGCACTACTTGAACGTTTTAATAAATTTCTTTGGCATGAGAAAACTCCCGTGGTCCCGTAGCACCTGTGACGCTTAACGCTATAATTGAATGCATTACCATTATGATCGACAACTAAATACCGATGGAATGTTTGTTTGATTGATCGACTGGTTGGCTTACTCCACCAGTCACTGGTTCTAAAGCTCCAAAATGAAACAATGGCTATCGAAAAAGAAGAAGAAGAAGTGTATCTGTTCGGTCGCTGTTTTTGTGCGGTGCTCTGAGTTTTCTGGTTTTTGGACATTTACGGTTACCATTGACGACGATTGATTAACAAGAAGTCGGGCGAAGGTTCAACGAGCCAGGCGCCTTACAGGTACGACATTTCTTTTTTGAGGACCTGGCTATTACCCTGCCGCTACGGTGGTCGGAAGCCGAGAACATCGTCACGAGCCTTATGCTCGTCCAAACGTAACAAGCCATATGAATGATGCCACGGGCCGTAATGAAAAGCCTGGGGCCTTGCAAGCTTCACAAAGCTTCATAAAGCCGGCACGTTTGGTTCTCCACAACTCGGAATCAACTTCAGTGAATTCAGGAATGGTGGCTGACGGTGAAGCCGAGAGCAAGAAGCCTCGCCTAGAAGACAGCAAGTACGCTGACACAACATCGAATTATGAGCTAAGTAATGAAGAAGAGATGGGTGAAGATGCACCATTTACTTTGGTCACGTACAAGAAAAAGCGAGCCAAAGGAAATTCTTGAGTGGAATTCCGCACTTGTGATGTTTATTCTTTTCCACTCAAGTGCGGAAAACGTTACGTAGGTCAAACTGGCCGATGCCTGAATGACAGGCTGCGCGAGCATGGTTACAATGCCAAGAATTGTATTACAGCTGGGGGGTTTCTCGCGCAGCACTGCAAAACGTGCGGTTGCGAACCTATCTTAGAGGAATGCGTCATTCTTGGTCGCAGTCGTAATCAGCTCACAAGAGAAATCATCGAAGCAAAGGCTATCATTGGTCTGGGCCATGTATGTGTAAGCTCACCCTCATTATCATTATCAAGAAATGAATTGGCGTATCTCCAACTGCAGCCACAGGCTGTATGAATGTGTTGCCACTTGGTTGCTATCGGTTTTCTTGCTTGGTTTTCTTTGTTGATGTCACATGGTTTGCGAATGTATAAGTAGTCTTGTGTCACGAAATAAACCTCAGTTGGAAGTTAGCGCTCACCCTGTTTCCGCTCCCTTTGATTACACCTACCTCTTTCCTTTTTTGCTCGTCCTGAGCTGCGCTAATAGCCTTAAACAGTTGTGAAATAATAGTTGCAGATGAATTTTGTGAGCTTATTTCCAGACCTGCTTTTTCATCGCAATGTGCAGAATTTGATATTTCAGTAGTGTTGGCTAAGCGAAAAATTACTGCTTGCTACTGGGCTCAACATCCTCAATTAGATCATACTTTCACATTAAGCGAGCTTCAATGTGCAATTGCATCATGTCGCCAAAAGTCCGCTGCTGGGCCGGACGGAATTACGTACAATATGCTAAGAAACCTCGGACCGACAGGTACAAATACTCTCTTAGACATCTATAATAAATTATGGATAAAGGAAACTGTACCTGACTCTTGGAAAGTCGCTCGAATCATACCAATTTTAAAACCTGGTAAGACGCCCTTGTGCCTCGAATCCTTCCGCCCTGTTAGTTTGACAAGTTGTTTATGCGAAGTAATGGAGAAAATGATTGACGCGCGACTTCAATGGTGGTGTAATGAAACGAATGTGCTGTCCAACTACTTAGTAGGTTTTAGAAAACATAGATGCACA
The DNA here is from genome assembly GCF_050947875.1 of Dermacentor variabilis. NCBI lineage: Eukaryota > Metazoa > Arthropoda > Arachnida > Ixodida > Ixodidae > Dermacentor > Dermacentor variabilis. The sequence goes on along the minus strand of NC_134576.1, from coordinate 44,920,357 downwards.
ATGGATGTAATATTATATATAGTAACCTGTGTGGAGCACGAGCGTGCACGTGGCAGCATGACTATAGCAGTATTCCTAGACATCAAGAGGGCATTTGACACTGTTAGCCACGTTCATGTTTTGCTAAGCATGTTGGAACTTGGTCTGTCAGGCAGGTCCTTGCGATGTATTTCTGAATTTCTATCAGGTCGCAAAATATTTGTTCAGACGGGTGAAGGAAAGAGTACTGAACATGTTGTCAAACAGGGAGTACCACAGGGAAGCGTACTCAGCCCCTTCCTTTTTAAATGCGTCATGGCTGATTTAACAAGAAGGCTGCCATCACAGTTAAAATTTTCACATGTATGCAGATGATGTGTGTATTTGGACATCTGGGTCTAATGCTCAACTACTTCAAATGGCATTGCAAGACGGCATAAATATAATCAACAAATGTTTGAGAGAGAGAGGAATGGTACTATCACACGCAAAGACAGCTGTATTGCCCTTCACTCGAAGGCAGTTAAAAAATTTCACTCTTAATCTGGAAGGACACCCTCTAATGATTGTCACACAGCATCGATTTCTAGGCATAATACTTGATAGGCAGCTATCCTGGGCACCCCACATAAAGAAACTCGAAAACGAGGTCAATGCCGTAGTGACTGTACTTCGCAGACTTGCAGGCACATCATGGGGCGGATCAGGATCGGCCATGCTGACTGTTTACAATGCATTCATACGACAAAAGCTTGCGTATTCCGCGCCCATCTTACACAGACTTTCCCACACGTCAGAAGAGCGACTTCAAAGACTTTTAGCTAGAGGACTACGCCTATGTCTAGGAGTTCCACGAGCGACTTCTAGTTCTCTTGTAATAGCTGAGGCTCGCCAATCACCATTTCCAGTTATGCGAACTACAGAGACATGCCGGCATTATTTCCATCTTCAAACCCAGCATAAAAACCACCCATTGGCTTTATACATAATAAAACGAGTTATGAACAAGTTATGTTCATATAGAAATTCAAGAAAATCTTCACATATTGCCAAGAAATGAATTTTGGAACTCAGACATCGAATATCCTCCGTGGCTGCTTACAGTTCCAAAAATCGAATTGTCAGTAGGTGGGATATTCAGCAAAAGAGACATGTTCATTCTAGCTGCTCAACAATTAGCGCTGTACCAGATATATATTCGGTATTCGGGATACACACACGTCTTTACAGATGGCTCCAGTACAGCAACCTCTTCAACTTCATCCTTCATTATACCGCACCTCAACAAACAAGAATCAATTAAGTTATCTCGTGCGACTTCGTCTACAACGGCTGAACTGTTCGCGATCCTATGTGCGATAAAATTTATATTGTCAGTAAGAGATGCGCAAAAATGGGTAATTTTCAGCGATTCACAGGCTGCTTTAACATCACTCTGCAACACAAAGGGGAAAACATTCAGTGACAGTATAATGTATGAAACACTTAAAAACCTCACAAAGGCAAGCGAAGCGAAACATGCAGTAGCATTCCAGTGGATACCGGGGCATTGCGACATTCCTGGCAACACAGCAGCCGATGAAGCAGCACGACAAGCGCACCTCAAAGATGATATGGCTCCGCTCCCAATATCACAGGATGAATTACGCTGCATTATAAGGACAACGTCTCTCAAAATGTCTAGAAACACTTGGTTTGACCAGAATTCTAAGAGCTCGGACTTATACCATATTGATCCATTTATTGAATTCAAATTTTCATTGTTATTAGATAGAACTATGGAAACCCTTATTCATCGATTAAGGCTAGGCACTGCCTACACAAAGCATTTCTTACACAGTATTGGCCGTGCGGAAACCCCCGAATGTGATTGTGGATTTGTAGACGAAGATAAATATCACCTCCTTCTAGATTGCCCACATCACGACACACGAAGAAGCCGACTTAAATCAGCGCTAATTAAATTAGACCGCAGACCTTTCAGTTTAAGGAAACTTTCGGGCCCTTGGCCAACAACGGCCTTGCAGAAGATTGCTTTAAAAGCACTAAAGACTTTTCTTGAAGACAGCGGCACTGCTGGACGTTATTAGCGCTTTCATTGTTCCCTTCATTTCATTGTCACTGTATATATCCATCTGTTTGTGAATTATGTTGTGTTGACTGTACTGTTGTGACTGCATGTGATAATGCATTTACACGATGTATGTACGACCCGCTGACTAGACAATGTGCTATTAGGCGACAATATCTTTTGTACTTTTGAGACTTTCATCTACATAAGTGTGGAGACATTTACATTGTATATTGTATGTACCATGTGTTCCTTACGTCATAGTCTTCCTGTGGAAACGTTGCGTGATAAGTCCTGGAGCTTGTGTGAAAAGACTATTTGATATGTAGCCTTGAACCCTGTGGAAACGTTCCGTGATAAGTCCTGGTGCTTGTGTGAAAAAACCATTTGATATGTAACCTTGAACCCTGTACGATGTATGACGGAACCACTCAAGAGATGAGGAGTAGCCGGCGCCTAAATTGTGCGCCAACATCTCCTTATATCATATCAATAAAAAAATGGCTATCAGAAACGTCGTAGTAAAGGTATATGAATTAATTCACGCAATATGAGGGTCTTAGACGTGCAGCTGCAACTAAGTACACAAGCGCTGGTGAACGGATTCCTGACTGGCCACTCTGCACAAAAGGCCGTAGCCATGTGCTGCGGCGACGTGTATAAAACAAAATTATTAAATGAAGCCACATAACAAGCATGCGATCCAACGAGCAAGACGAGCGTAACATTACCCTTCGTCGTCGCACGAGTGCATGGCTTCGGCTCGCGCCGTGTCCCTGAGCGTCTCCGGCGCGTCCGGGTCCGCGAGCAGGTCGTCCACGTTGGTGTAGACGCGGATGCTTCCGCCATGCACCAACACCACCTTGTCCATGTAGCGCAGGTAGCTGCCTTGGTTGCACACCATTATGCGGGTCTGCGTTGTGCAAACCATGAGTCGATACATGGAGAGTCACTCGTTACTACGGATTCTGTGATTCGGCAGAAAACTGCATCCACAACTTAGTCGACTGACAGCCGCTGCGCACTCAATAGCTATTTCCTTATATTTAAGCAAAATAACTGGTCATAGACGGACGACAAGCTTTATTGAGGAAGTGTGTCAATAACTGTGGAAGGAGTGAGGAAAGAAAGCGTTAGAAAAGCTCCACTAGGCCTCACTCTCCGCAAGGTCTACAACACTCGTAGAGATGGCGCTATAGTTGCTCACTTTCATAACAGAAAGCAATATGAACAACACCGCAGAGACGTAATGAAAACAAATATAACGAACAGACTTTGGTACGTGATACGTTGTACTCGCACCTATGAAATCATCCACGCCTTGACAAAATGCATGCATGGGGAGCCTATGGAGCATCCCAAACATACCCAATCTCGATCGACGACATTCAGGTCACGCTCCGGTTCGACCACAAGTGAAGTGTCAACGGAACAATGACCCTCAGAAGTACACAGCCCCATCACGTGCACTCAAGCGACAACCGAACACTTGATTCAGATAAATATACGTATACGAACAAAGTGTAGCGCGTCTACGGACTCTTTGCCATGACATGAAGTTCAGCAACTCAGTGAATGCTGCAAGGAAACAAATACCACAGACAAGCACTGATGTATTTGTTTCCTTGTGTCCTCGTCTTTTTCGCGCTGTTTCACCTCAGTTCTAAGTATGAACCAACTAGCCCTCATCAAGATCTTCCTAATGCTGCAAGGCCGTGCGCTAAGCACTATAGCACTGGAAAATGAATGAGCATTAAAAATTGGAACAACGTTTGTTTGAAATCGAAACAGAACTTGTTTTTACAAGCATGGGGTGATTTAAAGTTCGGAAAGCAATAAAATAAAACTGAACGCGTAAAGAAAAAAAGAAGACTGTAAAATAGAGAAAAAGCAAACGAACGCTACACGGTGTCGCGGTATTTAATGTACAATTTGCGCTACTACTGTACCTTTAATGATATTAAGCTCTTGAAAGTAAACTGTTTGAGTTCCATAATGAACTGGTGGAATGGGTGAATATTCCAATATTCAGGGCTCTTCATGCGATATTTTGTGGCAGATTTAAGCGCAAGCCTCCTAAGTATAGTCAGAACATTGATCTATAGATTAGTTCCAAGAATTATAGAAATGCATAGCTGATAGCCATATGTTTTTTTCTACAGGTAACATACGAAGACGAAGAAACAACGTTCCCACAGGCAAATGATATGCAGAGTGTGCAATTCTCTCACCGCTTTTCTTTGAGGCCTAGGCAATTTATTTTTGCTGACTGAATTAGTTTTAACCCAGGCCAACATGGCAGTAGTTTAACTAAGGGAATGAGTGTGAGGTGTTCAAAACCAACATTAGAGAGAAGGTAATTGCTGTGTCATTAAACACACGAGAAATTCACGATTCATCTTTCTGTTTCTGTATACGCGCGACAGACAAGTCTTTTCCAAGCATTAAAGTGAGCTCGTGAAACAAAATGTGCCGCTCGACTAGCCGAGTGGCACTTTTTCTTGTTTGGAAAGCACTTGGAAAAAAAAAAAAACCTTTATGTGGCTCGCATTGATCAACAAAAAGACTGATCACGAATCTTTCATGATGGCCTACAATTTTCTGATTGAAAATTTTGCTACGATTATAATATTTGTTAATTAATAACTAGATATGTAGTTAGGCGAAATAAGAAATGAGTATTGTATCACTAGCTCCAAGGGACGGCCAACAAAACTACCTTAGTTTTGTCGAGTTACAGGCCACTCGCGTATTTTTAGGCGCAACTTACGTGAGACTGCCTGTAGAGTATACAACCGTGTTACAACTGTGCATGCCGTATGGATGGATGGATGGATGTTATGAGCGTCCCCTTTGGAACGGGGTGGTGGGTTGCGCCACCAAGCTGTTGCTATTATACTGCCCAATGTCTTACCTAGGTCCCAGACGCCATCTGGCGTCTGGGAACGCGTGCACTCCAGAGCGGCAGCGGCCGGGCGGCCGGTCTGGAGCGGTTCGAACGCTAACGTAGATCAGGCAATTCTTTGCTTATCAGGTTCGAGCAGGCATGAAGTACAAGCAAGGCATTAAACTGGCACGCGTCCGCTGCTGTTCAGAGAACTGTCTCGTTTTCGTCGCTGCCCGTGCGGTTGGCGTCGGCACAGATCTTGTAGGAAGCCGAAACAGCCGCAATTCCATCTGACCAGCGCCCGGTGCCCATTTGGCTGTATTCAGATGGCGCCGTATGTGGGCTCATGACTTTGGACGTGGTGGTGCCATCTCTTTGTCGCCCCTAAACATAGCCGCATGCTGCCGTGGCCACCGAAATATCAGGCCGTGCCACTCTTATGGAGAGCGCCTCGTCAGCGTAGTTCCCTCTCTCGCCGCAGTGGCGTTGGACGTCGAGCCAAGTATATGTACAGGTATCTGTTGAAGTATCTGTACAGGAAAAACAAAAACATTGATTCACAGTGGAGGAACAGGATTAGGAAGCTTACCAGCAAGTATGCGGCCTATAGGGTGGGCAACACAGCAACAAAGAACGTCAAGCGAAAAGTCAGAGAGGCCAAAATAATCTCATGGGTGGCGGCAACGGAAAAGAAACCTGCCATGAGTAAGTACTTAAGAGGAAAAAAACGAAATCAGGACAGAAACAATTTATGATAATTCATAGGGAAGCTCATTATTTTTCGAAGCGAGATTTTGATTTTTCAGTTTCCTTTTTCGTTATAACCTTGAAGCGGTGACGGCAACCCGACCAGTTTTGTGTGTTTAAATTTTATTCTAAAGCTACGAATGATGTAGTTATACTATTAGAACAATTAAATGCGTTACCTTTTGTATTTTCCTTTTTTACGACATTGACGTAACTAGTTTTTTTTTTCTAACGGTACCATTCATCGACTATTGCACCATCATAACGATTACATGTGTTAAGTTCTGTATTTCCCTTTTTTTTCTGTTAAAACCTTGACGTGGCGACGGTGACGTAACCACCGTTTCTCCTACGGTGCGGTGCGCTTCAGTTCCACAACAGCGAGAAAACGGGCATGCAGTGCGCTAAACCAATCTACGTACGGGTTCGCACCTGTTAAAATTGTGCATATAGAACAGCCGTTCAATGGATGCTTTACTATGCACACGACGTAGAAGAAGCAAGACCGGATTGATGGTAGGTCTACAACAATAACTAGCGCATGCGCGCTGCGCACAAAGTACCTTCTCATAGCACCGCATCTGTTAAAATTGTGCGTTCTCCTAAAAATAGGTGAAAATAAAATCAGAATGAATATACAGAAAATCTAATGAAGGCATGCAAGGGGGCTAAAATATGCACACTGCAGCTTATAATTCGTCCTGGCAGCGCCAGCGTTCCATCGTTTCAGTCAACTAATGAATAAACAAAAATGCAATAACATTGCCTGTGTACTGTATACTATGCACATGACCTAGATGGTGCAAGTCCGGTGCACTGTAGTTCTACAACAATCACACAACCTTGGTCGAATTTAGACTGATATAGTCAATACCACGGATAAAACAAATGTACCGTGATATGTCAGATATATGCACAGGTATGCAATAAATATGCGACTGATGAGATTACGTATCTACATAGCATACTTTATCGGCTAACGCAGAAATAAGTAATTCATATGTGCAGGCGACGACAAATGTGGTATACTCCCCGCAGTCCACGCAGCGGGAGCCGGAGCCACGGCAAACTGCATCGCAACGCCAACCATAGGCAGCATCTCGGATCATGTCTGCCGATAATAAAGGGCACCCATTGGCTATCTCGATCCCAGATGCCGCCTGTAGATGGCGTCGTGATGCAGTGTGCCGCTGCCCCGGCTCCGCTGCGTGGACTGCGTGGTACTTTTGTCGGCGCCTGTGCATCCTTGGATTGTTCTAAAGAGGACGCACGAGCATTGACCGCACTATATGTCAGTGGTCTTGCGGAGGTGAGGGGCACTGTTTAAGTTAGCAGTGCAACAGAATACACTTGAACTGGAAATGAACGTGCACGCCCACGCTTAACGCCCACGCAGACGCCGAGGCCACGGGGTCTGTTGCCACTGCAATGACGCACTATAAGGACGCTCGAGGCGCATTCAGGCTGTCGGCGGGTGTCGTACGGTCCCGATGCACGGCTTGAACGCGAAGGGTTAAGAGGACATAGAGGAAAGGATAAAATTAAAAAAAGGAGGCCCCAATTGTTTCGGCTACTTTGCGAAAGGTTGCGCGGTAGTGACGTAATTTTTAAGCTTAGCTGTTTATGGGGCAGGTAGCAGCCGTTGTTAACGGCTCCGGCTGATCATCGCCTGCGATGTGGAAGCGCGAAACAGACGGCACACCTTAAAACATATCAACGCCAAACGGACGACACTCATGACTTGTACGTACCGTATGTGCAACTGAAACATTAGAAGGGGAACGCCGGCGGGATGAGCGCTGAAAGTGGCGTTGCAGGTATCACACCTCGATTGGGGCAACGAGATGAGACACACGACGTAAATCAGAACAAGTGAAATATTAGATAACTTTAGCTTGACGTTCAGTGCGCGGACCAGAGCATGCACAACGAAAGAAAGCGTGAAAGAGGGCATGGTTATAGCGTGCTTGCTGCACAACGCTCCTAGAAGCAGCGGTAGGCAGAAAGCGGCCCCTGCACCTAGGAACATAGCCGAGAGGAGGGGCGTGGGACACTATTGCGCACGTGCCCCGAACACTTCCCCTCCCCCTCTTTCAAAATTTCTGTGTGCGAGAGATACCTTGCGCCAAGCGACGGCTGAGCCCACCTGCCTGCTCCGCCCCTTCCCGCGGTGAAGTGCGTGCCTCCGCCCCTACCTCTCCCCTGCACGCCCCCCCCTTTCCTGGCTGCACCACTGCTTTCACCACCAACGAGACGATTGAGCGTAACGCTGAGGATGTGTCCACTTGCTTCATCGTTTTTGCAGACAAAAGCACTCCGCGTTTTTTGAAGCCCTCCGCACGCGAGACTCGTATGCGCCTTCAGTAGGACAGCAGGACATCGGTGGCGGTGTGAAAGCATTCGGATTCCTGGTTCATATAGGTGTTAGCGCAATAAAGGAAAAAAATAACAACAAAAGCGAACGCTAACTGCCAGTACTCTAAAACTAGCTATTTTCCGACGAGACTGGGTGGAGGGACAGCCGGACTGGCACACCTGACATTAGAGAAAGAAAGGACTTGTTTATCAACATTACTGAGCGAAGGGGGCCACCGTTGTCTTCGTGAGGCTCTGCGTGTTCTAACAGTAGCCCTGTGTATAGATAGTTTTTTTGTGACGTCATGGGCGCAACTCCTCGCCATGCTAGTACTCGAACATGGCGGTCAGTCCTAACAGCGACGCTCCGCCCACGTTGTCAATGGGATCAGCCGGCCGTGTGCGCTGGATGATAAGAGAGGTAAAGAATCGAGTTTTATGTCTCGCTGTATTATATCAGCCCGTTCTCGATTTTTTTTTCACGCTGCTTCTCTCTGTTCCGGGGTCTCAACATGGCGACCATGTTGACGTCCATGCAAGCCATATATAAAGCCAGACAGGTCACGTACCTTGTTGCCGAGCATGCCTGTGTTTCCGATGACGGCCTGGAAGATGCTGTTGCCGACCACGGGGTCCAAGGCGCTCAATGGATCATCGAGCAGGTACACGTCGCTGTTGCTGTACACTGCGCGGGCGAGTGAGATGCGCTGCTTCTGGCCGCCACTCAGGTTGCCGCCCTGGGGGTGGTTGCCGCGGGGGAGCCAACAGACACGTATTGAAGCAAAACGAATACGTGTGCGAGCTGTTATAGTACGGTGATCTTATAGAAAACAGGCGCCTATATCACAGCTGTAGGTTTTGTTTGAAAAGAACAGCAGATGGAGTACTTTGTCCCGAAACCAATGTAACCAACGGGGAACAGTTAACCACGCGGTGGCTATCGGAAACAATTACAACGGATAATAAAAGATTATAAACAACTACGTATGGTTATCGCGCCTAATTTTGACACGATAAAGACATTCAAATTTGTTATCCGACATTGCGAAGGACGCTTGGCCTACGCACGCGTCCTCCATTCTGCTGATTGAGAGAACGTTCGATTATTTGCTAACCTGTTTGATCTATGTCTCTATGCAGAACCTTAGTGTCATAAAACAATAAAGACAAACAAACATGCATCAAACGAGCATGCGTGCGGACGAAGGCATCCGCAAATGGAAATCTTCACCGCTCGTCTTGTGTTCTTGTATTCATCGTTATTTGCTAGCCCGCAGTGCACAAAACGTGACAACCATACCGCTACCCGAGATGACTATGAACAGTATAGTGGGTCTCAGTATAAACTGAAGTAGCTAGGTGGTATTCAAGCAATAAGTGAAGTAGGAATGCGAGCCAGAGTATATTCATCCATGCCTGGTGGTTAGACGGCATGTTCAAGAATTTCATCGTCGTAAGGTTTTAAGGTTTCTATACACCGCGCCAAGCCGGATACATGAGGGGCCTTGAAGTTTCTCCATCTAACTAATTTTGTCTTTATCGGGAGAAATTGTGTTAACTACTAGTTCAGCCAGGGAAAGTGCTTAGTTATTTGAAATGATTCTGTGAACGAGCCCTTCATTCGGGAACCTTTGAATGCCAAGAGACCATTCAGAATCAACAGCCTTAAGCGGTACGTAGCTTAACCGTGTTTGCTGTCCTGGCTTATAATGTCCTGGCGTGTTTGCTGTCCTGCCTTATAAACGTAATATACGATATATTCACACAGCCCCTAAAGAAGTCGGCAGAAACAATAACCACTCCACGCTGTGCAAAGAAAAAAAAACATTGATGACAACATCACCAGTTGCCGCTGCTGCTGTGTGCGCATCTTTGTATTAAACATCCCCAAAAGTGTAAGGCAGCGTCACAAAATGTCCCCTTCATGAAAAGTCGCCTCTGTCAGCATCTCCAGCCTAAAACGTCGGCGAATGACACCCCGTATGCGCTGATCATATGCACATCTCCAATGTTTAAACAGTATCGGCGATGGTCAGGCACACCGCTCCGTTGCCGCGTCGTTTGTTTCGCGATGCGATCCCCAGCACCACAAATAGGCAAACGACTTCATAATGCATTTTAAACGTCGTTAGTAACATGTTGTGGTGCAACTGCTGGGGAAAACGTCGCGTAATGCCGCGTTGGCTGTGGCAACCTGCTTAATTTCCTACAGCAACCTGAACATCGGGGCTTGTCATGGTCCGCGTGGGCTGCACAAGAGGCGTCCTTTAAGGAGAATAATTTTAAATTCAATCGGTAGTTTAAAGCACGAGCTGACAGTTCCATCTTTTGTGTGTATAATATTATAGGTCCCTTTAACCTTGCAATAACAAGCTAATAGACGACTGTGTCACGTCCCCCTTTCAGGAGCATTTCAGGTGGTGAACAGTAAGCTGGAGTCCCCCGCTACAGCGCCTAATGTACTTATCAATACCATCTATACTGTTCTATCACGAGTAATACGGAAGCTTGAAGGACCTTCATGGCTCCCGTGTGGCTCACCTTCTCGCCGATCTCCGTCAGGTCTCCAGCGGGGAGTCGATTGAGGTCGTCGATGAGTTTGCAGCAGGCGATCACTTCGTCATAGAAGTCGTCGTCCATTGCTTTCCCGTACAGTATGTTGTCGCGAACTGTCATGTTGTGCACATGTGCGAGCTGCGGCACGTATGCGATGCGACCCTGCACGTAAAAATGCAGAAGAAATTTAACGGCAAGTGAAAAGTTTACCCTGCTGTAATACTGTCTTACTACATTGATTCTTTAGTGAATATATGTAATATACTCGTTCTTTTTTTTCTAATTTGGAAACTGCAAAAAGGCTACTTCGACACTTTCGTTCAAGAGCTCCGAGTAGTTATTTATTTTTAGGTTAGCAAATCTGGCCAAGCTCAGAATATTGCGCTGTTTACCGCGGGAACCCCCAAAACATACTTATTGTCGTTTCATCAGCACAATTTGGCAACCCGCGCCTAACATTGTGATATGCGTTTTCCCCACCCACGTCACTATTCGAACTCTGAAGCAGCACGTTATCCCAAACGATTACACTCGCGGGCCTAAAATCCAGCTTGACTTTATCTTTCTGTCCCATAATTGGGGATTGCACTTATGTGAAACCTTACAAATTGTTGAAAAAGTTCGCTATTCCAAGAAAAAGAAAACTCCTTGACTCCCCAAATTATTAAAACTCGAAATTTTCTTTGCAGTGCATGAAATGGTATAGATATCGGTTCAGCGATTACGCAGGGTGAGAAGTTCGTCGCTTCTCAAGAATTTGAGTAACGGAAGCACAGCTTACCCCAGTTTGTTGCTTCATCTTCTTAATAATGTGTAATGTTAAAAGGCAAGAGAGGGTTGGTAGACAAGTTATGGGGCATCTGGTAACAGCCTACGACAGCCTCTAGTTTATTCGCGTGACATAAACTGCAGAAACTCGAGTGACTTTCTAGAGTACATAGAAGTCAATAAAATGTTTGTAAAAAAAAGTAATTTTACCCCAAGTTTCTGCGTACCGTCAAATATGTGCCTCCAAAGTATAATTTTGACAGGAGCCCAATACGTGTCTGCCTGCGACGGGAACGTCGCTCGTAAGGTTCTAGAATGTCCCTAGAGGTGACCGTGGATCGAGAAAAAAACGGATCCACAAATCGGCGTTCCTTCGTTGTTCGTAGTGTAGCACTGAATCCAACGTTTACACATACCTTATAAATATTGAGCGAATCCCCGTTCTCTTGGAATCGATGACTTTAACGTCGCACGCACCTTGCAGCTAGCTTACAAATATCATTTGTGCATATGGTGACTCCAAAAAAATCCGCTTAGATATGGACACACTCCCTCTGGAACGTTCTCTCGCGGAGTTCTGCACAAATAAGCGTTTCAGGGTGCTATTCTGGATGCGTCGAATTTCGCCAGAATGTCAACATCGCCATCTTGTTTACCATAATGCCCATAGGTCTGTTACGGCTTCTCTGATTAGCTCGAAGCATCAGCATGGCGGCAATTGACGCTGCCCTGAATAGGGCACTTCCCGGACTGAAAGAAACGCCAGACGCTGATCCCTTCCACGTCGCAACACCTATTGCTTTGACTGTACGCGGCCGAAGGGGTATGAAACTTGTGTTCTGTTTCCGCCCGTAGGGTTTCCTACAAAAATTACTTGAGGGAACTGTGGCACCAATGTCTGTGGGAGCTACAAGCATGGGGGGCATCAGCCAGCACTATATTCATAGGGTGGTACTGTAGACATAGGCAAATTGCACCGAATCGCCACTTTGCGTAATGATGATATTCTGAGCCAATCAAATAGTTCGTAACAGGCATCTAGGCCAGCTGTAGCTGACATCTAGGCCAGTCGTAGCTGACAAAATGGCGATTTCGACAATATAAAAGTCGTATATGTGGCGGGAATGGCACCCATGGTTGCCATTTATCTGCATAAACTTCGTCCTTGTAGCTTCAAACAGCTTTGTGACTTGGTCAAGGAATCCTTTTCGGCGAGACATTGTACTATACATGCAACATATCGGAGTTATTATGCATGTTCACAAGACTTATTCATTTCTGCGTTTCAAAAATTTTCTTTATTCGAAATATCGCCGTAAATAAACTCACACGACATCTGGGCCACAAGCACGATAATCAGGCAAATACATCTTGAAATTTTCAATCCAAAGCTTGAAAATTGTGCTTGGCGGTATTGTGACGCTCTTACGTGCATAGTGGGTTCACGCCTCAACAAACAGTATGCGGGGGCACCGAAGAGTGGTGAACGAAGAGGACGACATGTGGCTGGCTGGCTGAATCTCGACAGGCGCTCAGCTGATCAAGGCCATCGCATCTAACTCTACCCGGCTTCAAAGTAACGCCTTTTGTGGGCGTAACAGAGTGGTGGAGGTGCTGGGTACGACAGAACGTACCATGGAGTCGCAACATCTAGAACTTCGCCGGAGCCGTCGTCTTGCCGGTCTCTTGCCAACGACCTTCCCTATGGCTCAGGACGGAGGTGGGCAAATGCCAGCTCTAGTTTCACCTTCTCAAAGGTCAGCGCCAGTTGGACCTTTGCAGCACTACATGGAACCACGCTCGTTCGCGGGAAAAGAGGGCGAAGACGTCGACGAGTGGCTGACGCACTACGCAAGGGTGAGCCGCTACAACCGTTGGGATTCTGTCACTCACCTTGAATATGTCGCTCTCTTTCTGAGTGAGACAGCGCTGATGTGGTATGAAAACCACGAAGACTCCCTAAGAACGTGGGAGCACTTTGTCGAGGAAATTAAGAAGTGTTTTGGCGACACCTACGCCAAACAAAAACGCGCCGAGAGAACACTTGCTCAAAGGGCTCAAGCTCCTGGAGCAACATGCACTATATACATAGAGGAAATCCTCAAGCTGTGCAAAATCGTAAATTCGCAGATGTCCGAGGAAGACCGAGTCGGACATCTCCTCAAAGGAATTGCAGAAGATGTATACAATTTCCTCATAAGCCGGCAACACGTTGATTCCGTCTCAGATGTCGTGCGTCATTGCCGTACGTTTGAGACCTTGAAAACACGTCGCATTGTGGCAAAACTTGGACGCCTGGCGAATGTGACAACCGTTGCCAGCGTCGATGAGAGCCCGTCCGCCGATGTTTCGTCTACTGTACGGCAGATCGTGCGTGAAGAACTGCTGCGGCACCAGGAACTTGCGCGACGTCATAGGACAACCTGATGCTTATTACCCGCAACACATGGCGCCTGCCGCACGCTGCGCTTCCTGGCAACCGGCGGTATGTGTCACAGACGTCAACCACAGAGGAGCTCCATGGCCACGTGAAGACACATTTACGCCCGAACGCCGACCTGCAGAACACCCTCGGCTCAGCAGGTTTGCACGCAGACCGACCGTTCCTCCTGTGCAGCAGGCTCAGCCGCTTCGCTCTGCTACACGACCCCCCACGGCTGAGCGCTTCGAAGGGCAGTTCATCGATCGTCGTTTACCTGTGTGTTATAGCTGTGGCGACTTGGGTCACATTGCCAGGTACTAAAATCGCCGCCAACCACCGAGGTTCGACCGATCGACGATAGTCGGTACCGCGCTCCTCTAGGCGAAACATATTCGCCCTCGCACACATACTTAGGAAGCTTGCCTCACCAGCACCCGGAGCCGCTGCGGAACCGTTCTCCAGCATCAGATCGCAGCTTGACACCACCACCCGCTCCTCGTGTAAGCCGCTCGCCCTCTCCGCGGCGTCGATACCCGTCGCCACCTCCGGAAAACTAGCCAGCGCGGCCATTGGAGGTGAGGTCGCTGGGCAATCTTCGATGTCGACAGAGATACCTCCAACCATTCGTATGTTTAAGGATAAGGTGTTTTTATTAATTGACGGGGTTTCATCCACCACCTTAGTGGACACGGGAGCAACCGTTTCAGTGATGAGTCTTCCGTTCAAAAGCCTCCTAGGACGAAAGGTGATGTTTCGCTGGAACCGTGCCGATACGTTTCGTGGAGTGAGAGGGGAGTTGTTGTATCCTGTGGGCGTGTGTAATGTAGACGTTACCTTGGGTGGTCAAATATTTAACGCGGAGGTCGCTGTTCTGCCTGATTCTACGCATGACGTAATCCTGGGCCTTGATTTTTTTAAACTGTGTGGTGCCACCGTCGACTGCAAAACGGGTGAAATCAGTGTAGGTACGAGCTTTTCTGCTGCCTTTATGGAAGGCCCACCGTATAGTGAAAGTGTGCTTTGCGTATCCGGGGATACAGTTGTGCCTCCGTTATCCGCAACGTGTGTTTCAGTCGCCTGTTTCCCCACCACCGACGGAACGTTTGACGCTACCGTGGAGCCCGTTCACCTGAGTTGCATCAAGAGGAATGTACTGATACCGTATTGCATGCTGTCAGTTGTTCAGGGACGCACCAACTTATGGGCCGTAAACTGTTCGAGTGAACCTGAAATACTACCACAGGGTGTGAAACTTGCCGCCTACCATGAAGATCAAGTGTTATCGCTCGCCGTTCTTACAGAGGCCCTTGATTATGCGGATGAGCGCCATTTCGTTAATGTCTGCCCTGCGGCGCACTCCTCATTTCTGACTATGGTAAACAAGTCACTCAGCACCAAGCAGCGTCACGAAGTGGCGAATATTCTGCTAAAACATTCCCGACTGTTTGACTTCTTCCTGCAAGAGGGACCACCATTGCTTCCTCCTTCTCGTATACACCATCGCATAGATACGGGATCTGCCCAACCGTTGCGACAGAAACCATACAGAGTCTCCCCATCTGAACGCAAGGTGATCAATGACCAAGTCCACGAAATGCTAAATAAGAATGTAATCCAAGAATCCTGTAGTCCATGGGTAGCGCCAGTGATTCTGGTTAGAAAGAAAGATGGTAAAAGGGGATTTTGCGTTGACTACCGCCGCCTCAACACCATCACTAAAAAGGACGTATATCCTCTTCCGCGTATTGATGATGCTATCGACTACCTCTCATCAGCTTCTTACTTTTCGTCTGTTGACTTGAGGTCGGGGTACTGGCAGATTCCTATGCACAAGGCAGACAAGGAGAAAACGGTATTTGTAACACCAGATGCACTTTTTGAATTTAATGTGATGCCGTTCGGGCTCTGTAATGCGCCTGCAACTTTCGAGCGCTTCATGGACAACATCCTGCGTGGTTTGAAGCGGGAAGTATGCATGCGCTATCTAGACGATGCAGTGATTTTCGGGCGCACGTTCAGTGAACACAACGCACGTCTCGATCTTGTGCTAGACTGCTTCGACAAAGCGGGTTTGGTGCTCAACTCGAAGAAGTGTCATTTTGGAGAGCGCCAAACACTCGTTCTGGGACACCTAGTGGATAAGGACGGTATACGACCTGATCCAGCGAAGACTTCTACGGTGGAAGCCTTCACGTAACCTCGCCATGTAAAAGAGCTACGCAGTCTTCTAGAGCTTTGCTCGTACTTTCGCCGGTTTATTCGTTGATTTGCCAACATCGCGTATCCGCTGACATGCCTCCTCCAGAAGGGCGTTCCCTTTGAATGGACTCCTGAATGTGAAGCTAGTTTTCGTGAGCTGAAGTCTCGTCTGACGTCTCATCCCATTCTCCGACACTTCGACCATGCGGCTCCCACAGAAGTTCATACGGACGCTAGCGCTATTGGCATCGGCGCTGTCCTTATTCAACGCGTCGACACCAAAGAACACGTCGTCACCTATGCGAGTCGTTCTTTAAGTAAGTCCGAGCGTAACTATACCGTTACAGAGCAAGAATGTCTTGCAGTTATTTTCGCAATACAGCGCTTCCGGTCGTACCTGTACGGGCGCCCCTTCACTGTGGTGACAGACCATCATTCTCTCTGCTGGCTGGTTAATCTCCGTGATCCGTCGGGCCGGCTTGCGCGTTGGACACTCCGTTTACAGGAATATAACTTTACCGTTTCTTATAAAAGCGGTAAAGTCCCCTCAGTCCCCAGCAGCTGCGAAGCAACTGACCACGGCGGCGGTCAGACCTGCGACGCAGCAGAGGGTGCTAAGAATCACTGGCTCCGGACAGGCCGCCATTGGAATATGAACCTGGCAACGTTTAACGCTAGAACGTTATCTAGTGAGGCGAGTCTAGCAGTGCTATTGGAGGAATTAGAGGGCAGTAAATGGGATATAATAGGGCTCAGTGAAGTTAGGAGGCCGAAAGAAGCATATACAGTGCTAAATAGCGGGCACGTCCTGTGCTACTGGGGCTTAGCGGATAGAAGAGAACTAGGAGTCGGATTCCTGATAAATAAGAATATAGCTGGTAACATACAGGAATTCTACAGCATTAACGAGAGGGTGGCAGGTCTTGTTGTGAAACTTAATAAGAGGTACAAATGAAGATTGTACAGGTCTACGCCCCTACATCCAGTCATGATGACCAGGAAGTCGAAAGCTTCTATGAAGACGTGGAATCGGCGGTGGGGAGAGTGAAAACTAAATACACTATACTAATGGACGACTTTAATGCCAAGGTAGGCAAGAAGCAGGCTGGAGACAAGGCAGTGGGGGAATATGGCATAGGCACTAGGAATAGCAGGGGAGAGTTATTAGTAGAGTTTGCGGAACAGAATAATATGAGGATAATGAATACCTTCTTCCGCAAGCGGGATACCCGAAAGTGGACGTGGAGGAGCCCGAACGGCGAGACTAGAAATGAAATAGACCTCATACTCTGCGCTAACCCTGGCATCATACAAGATGTGGACGTGCTCGGCAAGGTGCGCTGCAGTGACCACAGGATGGTAAGAACTCGAATTAGCCTAGACCTGAGGAGGGAACGGAAGAAACTGGTACATAAGAAGCCGATCAATGAGTTAGCGGTAAGAGGGAAAATAGAGGAATTCCAGATCAAGCTACAGAACAGGTATTCAGCTTTAACTCAGGAAGAGGACCTTAGTGTTGCAGCAATGAACGACAATCTTGTGGGCATCATTAAGGAGTGTGCAATGGAAGTCGGTGGTAACTCCGTTAGGCAGGATACCAGCAAACTATCGCAGGAGACGAAAGATCTGATCAAGAAACGCCAATGTATGAAAGCATCTAACCCTACAGCTAGAATAGAACTGGCAGTACTTTCGAAGTTAATCAACAAGCGTAAGTCAGCTGACATAAGGAAGTATAATATGGATAGAATTGAACATGCTCTCAGGAGCGGAGGAAGCCTAAAAACAGTGAAGAAGAAACTAGGAATTGGCAAGAATCAGATGTATGCGTTAAGAGAGAAAGCCGGCAATATCATTACTAATATGGATGAGATAGTTCAAGTGGCTGAGGAGTTCTATAGAGATTTATACAGTACCAGTGGCACCCACGACGATAATGGAAGAGAAAATAGTCTAGAGGAATTCGAAATCCCGAAGGTAACGCCGGAAGAAGTAAAGAAAGCCTTAGGAGATATGCAAAGGGGGAAGGCAGCTGGGGAGGATCAGGTAACAGCAGATTTGTTCAAGAATGGTGGACAGATTGTTATAGAGAAACTGGCCACCCTGTATACGCAATGCCTCATGACCTCGAGCGTACCGGAATCTTGGAAGAACGCTAACATAATCCTAATCCATAAGAAAGGGGACGCCAAAGACTTGAAAAATTATAGACCGATCAGCTTACTGTCCGTTGCCTACAAAGTATTTACTAAGGTAATTGCAAATAGAATCAGGAACACCTTAGACTTCTGTCAACCAAATGACCAGGCAGGATTCCGTAAAGGCTACTCAACAATAGACCATATTCACACTATCAATCAAGTGATAGAGAAATGTGCAGAATATAAGCAACCGTTGTATATAGCTTTCATTGATTACGAGAAAGCGTTTGATTCAGTCGAAACCTCAGCAGTCATGGAGGCATTACGGAATCAGGGTGTAGATGAGCCATATGTAAAAATACTGGAAGATATCTATAGCGGCTCCACAGCCACCGTAGTCCTCCATAAAGCAAGCAACAAAATCCCAATAAAGAAAGGCGTCAGGCAGGGAGATACGATATCTCCAATGCTATTCACAGCGTGTTTACAGGAGGTATTCAGAGACCTGGATTGGGAAGAATTGGGGATAAAAGTTAATGGAGAATACCTTAGTAACTTGCGATTCGCTGATGATATTGCCTTGCTTAGTAACTCAGGGGACCAATTGCAATGCATGCTCACTGACCTGGAGAGGCAAAGCAGAAGAGTGGGTCTAAAAATTAATATGCAGAAAACTAAAGTAATGCTTAACAGTCTCGGGAGAGAACAGCAATTTACAATAGGCAGCGAGGCACTGGAAGTCGTAAGGGAATACATCTACTTAGGGCAGGTAGTGACGGCGGATCCGGATGATGAGACGGAAATAATCAGAAGAATAAGAATGGGCTGGAGTGCGTTTGGCAGGCATTCCCAAATCATGAATAGCAGGTTGCCGTTATCCCTCAAGAGAAAAGTATATAATAGCTGTGTCTTACCAGTACTTACCTACGGGGCAGAAACCTGGAGGCTTACGAAAAGGGTTCTACTCAAATTGAGGATGACACAACGAGCTATGGAAAGAAGAATGATAGGTGTAACGTTAAGGGATAAGAAAAGAGCAGATTGGGTGAGGGAACAAACGTGAGTTAATGACATCTTAGTTCAAATCAAGAAAAAGAAATGGGCATGGGCAGGACATGTAATGAGGAGGGAAGATAACCGATGGTCATTAAGGGTTACGGACTGGATCCCAAGGGAAGGGAAGCGTAGCAGGGGGCGGTAGAAAGTGAGGTGGGCGGATGAGATTAAGAAGTTTGCAGGGACGGCATGGCCACAATTAGTACATGACCGGGGTTGTTGGAGAAGTATGGGAGAGGCCTTTGCCCTGCAGTGGGCGTAACCAGGCTGATGATGATGATGATGATAAAAGCGGCCGCCGACACGCCGACACTGACTGCCTCTCGCGCATGCTGCTTCCAACGACGGACTGCGACGCGGACAACTTCGACTGCTATATCGCATCACTGGAGCCGGGATTTCCTGATATAAATACCTTCAAGGTCGAGCAACAAAAAGACAGAACTTTAGAACCACTGCTCATTACTGCAAGGCAATCAGCACCATCCACTCGTTTCTGCGAGTGGATGAAAAAGAACTATTCTACTACAGGCCCAAGATATCTTCTGGTGGTCCCGGAGAGTCTCCGTCTCTCCGTCTTGCGCGCTATGCATGACGATCCAACATCTGGTCATTTGGGTTCTGCGCGAACTCTCTACCGTCTTCAAGAAAGGTTCTACTGGCCTAAAATGCGCCAGACGACCGCCCAGTATGTGTCCAGCCGCAGCGAGTGTCAACGTTACAAGCGTCCGACGAGTGTTCCTCCTGGTCAACTTCATCCAGTGCCCCCCCCCCCCCCAGCATTCCCTTTGAGCAAGTTGGCATCGACCTCCTCGGTCCTTTCCCGCGTTCATCCGATGGGAATCGCTGGAATCATGTGTGCCTTTCACTTGACACGCTACTGTGAGACAGCTGCAATACCACCGGCTACTGCAACCGAAGTGTGTATTTTTCTGCTGCGTTTTGTCATTCTCCGACATGGACCTCCCAGAGTCATCATCAGCGATCGTGGGCGGCCGTTCACTGCAGACGTGATCGAAGAGATGCTTCGTCTATGTGCTTCAAGGTTTCGACATTCCACCCCGTATCATCCCCAAACAAATGGCCTTACGGAACGCACGAACAGAACTCTTACGAACTTGCTGTCCATGTATGTCGCGTCAGATCATTAGAACTGGGACAGCGTGCTACCTTTCATTACGTACGCATTTAACACCTCAAAGCATGAAGTTACGGGCTACAGTCCCTTCTTTCTTCTTTACGCTCGTCCCCTTTGTTATACACTAGACACTATCTTTCCGTTTTCCAGCCACGATAATCTTTGTATATCAGAGACAGTCTGTCTTGCTGAAGAAGCCCAACGACTTGCTTCTTTACTCACTGTTATTTCACAAGACCGCTCGAAGGCACGCTGCGACCGCCGACGTCGACACGTCATATATGACCATGGTGATTTAGTGTTGCTCTGGAAACCAACCAGGAAACGTGGATTATGTGAAAAACTGCTGGCCCGCTATGTTGGACCCTATGTTATTATGGAGCGTATCAGCGAATTAACCTACCGCATAGCACGCCTCACATCAAATGGCCGACGGTCAGCCAAGACTGAACTTTCGCATGTCGCCCGTTTAACGCCCTTTATTTCTCGACAGCCTTTTGACTTTCCCGACGGGCTTCGTCTGCGCGGAGGGAAATGTGACGCTCTTACGTGCATAGTGGGTTCACGCCTCAACAAACAGTATGCGGGGGCACCGAAGAGTGGTGGACGAAGAGGACGACGTGTGGCTGGCTAGCTGAATCTCGAAAGGCGCTCAGCTGATCAAGGCCATCGCATCTAACTCTACCCGGCTTGAAGGTAACGCCTTTTGTGGGCGTTACAGTATATTTGAAACTGTTGGAACAGCGCTAAACGGCGGCACAAGAAATACATGCTGCCAAATGTCTTTCTTGTCCCGTCGTTCAGCGTTGTCCCACCAGTTTCAAATTAATGTATTAGCCATCATACCCATCCTAGCTAAACGGTCGCAAGTTCCCTTTAGTAATTCTTGCAGGAATATCTACGCTTGCGGCGACGAAGAATGCTCTCACAAGCGCTCAGAAGTTTGTGAAGACGAGAATAACTTGCCCGTGAAGAAAGTTTTCTATAAAATCAGTACAGGGGAATCTGGCCCCTTGTGGCTACGCGAGTTAGAGTATGGCGTTTCAACCAGCATGCGAACGACGGACACCGCTTCGATTTGCATAAACTTCGTCGGTTGGGTTTCAAACAACGATTTGGCTTCATACAATATTCAAATTGACAATTGAAAAACGATGGGCTGTATATGCAATAAATTACAATAATTATTCATCTGTGCGACGACGCACTGCCTTTGTGCATTCGAAAAAAAAGAACCGATTGCAAGAAAATTGACAAAACTAGCTCATAGTGAATAACGCGACAGAAACGTCTCAAGTCATTAGCACCAACATTAGGTAGATCTGTGTTTACTCATAGCTCCCACGGCAGCTGCACAATCGGAGTTCCGGTGTTCCCGATAGTGAATTTAGCGCGAAATTCAACGATTTATTTAAAAGTGCCGTTGTTCATAGCTGTTCTTACTTGTGCACATAAATTGTGGACGGAGAATTGTGGTGGCCTACTGCACGAGTAATATTTTTTGTGACGTGCCTCACTTTGGGTGTTATGCATATGCAGTGTGTTTTCAGACCCTCCCAGTGATCGAACTCTATCCTTATACAAGGCTCCGACTCTTCTGTGTTTCCGGCACTGCTGTTTTAATGCCGCGATTCATCTGTGCGTTACCTTCGTCTAGTGTTACCGACGTCTATAGCGCCACAATGTATTATGTTCAGTCAGTACTTCTCTAGAATAATTTTGGGTTCTGCTGAGCCACTTATCTGTATCAACTGGCTTATCTGTCCTCAAATGTCAACCGTTCCGACCCACCGGTTTTGGTGTACGTCCCCTTCAGGTAGTGAATTAGAAATAAATGCATTGACGAAAATACAGGCATCTAAAATGCGTCGAACACATCTCGAAACTCTTTAGGCTTGTTTTATAATTTCGAATAATATAAGTACAGGGTTTGAGTAAAATTAGTTGGAACGAAGACGGATCGTAGTTTGCTCTCGGTGTCAGCATGTCGTAATTAACAGGGTCGCATCTTTTGTTTCTTGTCACAATGTTTTACGTCAGCATAGCTTTTAAATCACTGGGTACGTATTTTTTTCAGTACACTAACGCTGAATTAGTTCTTGCTGTGATGTCTCATTTTTCTATAGAATGTTTTCGCATGGTATCCACATTGTGTAAACGTAACAAAATTTGTCAAGGCCGAAAACTCGTGATCTGCTGTGCAGGCTTTTTAAGATGTGCGAAAGGTGATGAAACTAAAATTTCGGCAGACAGAATGAATCATTTTAGCTTGTCCGCCACCCTCTTACTGATTGCGGTTAACCGTGTTACCGCAGAGGCGCACAGCAACTACGCGCTGATAGGGACATCTTATGACGGAGAGTTTAACCAGGGAGCACACAAAGCTGATACTGTACAATAAAAACTAAATGAAACTGACACTGCGCTGACCTACCACATTCTAATCAACTGCTGGTGCAAAGCGTTTACAGCGACATCATTCTTAACCTGCGGTCTTTTTATGATTTTCGCTTGACAAGAACGCTCACGTGGCCGCAAAATACTTCAGTCACATCGTACTTGGACGCAGTCTCACGAGGAGTCGCTGCCAGTTTTCCACTGCTGTCCACAGCTCCGGTCACCCGGCCGGTAATCCGAAAACGTTAAAAAGTTTAAGGACAATGAGGCTAAAGTTCTCTAATGATTCCCTCTTCATCGGCATATTCGTCTTTTGCTCCGTCTCTTGTGCTTTGCAGTACACGATACTCTGACCGAGAGTAGTTTTTTTTTCACGAGGCATAGCTCACCGTGCAGACGACCCGCCCCACCGTGCAGGGCATCTCTCCTAGGATCCCCGACAGGAGCGATGACTTGCCGCTGCCCACGAAGCCGACGACGCCCACCAGGGATCCCGGCCGCACGTCGAGGTTGACGGCCCTCAGGTGCTCCTGCTTGTTTTCCTCCTTCGGACTGCTCCACGAGAAGCCGCATTTCCTCAGGTTCACGTGCCCTGAAAACAGCAGCGGCTGCGACCTAACCATATTCTGTACAACTTCTTTTAGACCGCATTCGATGCCTCGCAGTGCGTTTATTGTTAAAATGAAAGTGAACAGAAACATTCAGTAAAGCTCTGCTGACGACGCCCGTGCTATAAAAAAATTCTTCGCCGGTGTATACAAAGTCGAGTAACTCGTACACGGAGCAACTCAAGGTGCTGTGCACTCTGCGAATGGGTTATGTCGATGGTTTGCTTTTGCGCAACATCAAGAAAGTACTTCGCGAACGCTTCAGTATTTCGGCCGAATTTTTTTGCTATACCGGATTCTTTTGAAACACTTCATTATACCCGAGCGTAGTACTTCCATATTACTCTCCGCTGTTGCTAATCATGTTCGTTTACGCTGCATTATGTCGCTCAGCGTGGAACGCGTCCGTACTTATCGAATGGACGGTTCTTGCTGCTATCTGTTGTCAACGAAGCTTGTGTAATCTAATTGCATGTGCGACGCGAATTGCGTAGAACTTTCTGGAAGACACGCGGGCACCAGCGATTACTCTGGAGCCTTCGATGGCTCATGTGCATGATCTGACGCGCTTGACCCACTGATCAGATTTTCTACGATCGTGACTGTGTTCGCTGCTATCGTTCTGGTTTGACTGTAGCCTGTTCTTGTGGGCCCAGGTTCGCCCAATAAAAGTTAATTTTGTCTTTCACAGTATTCCTGCTCTGTTCTTTACCGCCAGTACCACATGACAATATAACGATTTCGCATTAAAATGGCCTCGCTTCTGCTACTCCACGCAGAATCCACAGTTCTTGAGCAGCAAAGCATCTGCGAGGCTTTCTCGCCTGCCCACGTGCTAGTGCCGCGTTGAAGACAACGATGCTGATGTGGCGGTGTTCGTGCTGGCGCCGCCATTTTGGTTCAATAATGTCGCTCGCTCGCGGGGCGCGCTCCGCTCAGGTGAACAGGCGAGCATACGAGCAGGCGCGAGTGTCACCAGTCGCTCCGTAAACCCACTGGTGGCTCGCTCGTCGCAGCGACCCGCAAACAGGCTCTGCTAAGAATCTCTAGTCTTATCAGAGTGTTGCCGTATTGCTTATGCTCGCTCCGCTTGCATTTGATGTGCAGCGGTGCCTGAATGAACTGCGTTGTTTTCGCGTACTTAATGAGTGCGTCTCCCAGACACGCCAGTGGCGTGCTGTCAACTTGGCTGTAAAACAGCAAAGGAAGGGTGTAGGCACACCCTGCCGCTCCGCTCAATCCGTTTTATAGCGGAACTTGGGCAGCGTTCTACGTCTTTCTACGTCCCACTGCCGGTATGAGCGTTGCGTATATGCTCTAGCGTTCCGCTGAGCGGCTGTGTGTAAATTGTGAGCATATACTGGCATGAGCGGAGCGGACGGTTAACGCTCTACTAGAACAGTCTAATGATAGTCATGAATCAAGGCAACAGCACGCATTCAGATCAAAGTAGTGAGTTGTGTTGACAGGACGATCCCACGGCCACCACGCATTGTGTTCAATAGAATTGAAAAAATTGATTATTTGGCCGTCAGGCCAAATAATCAGTTGTTGTACAAGAAGTATTCTAATGCTGTTATAAGAAGTATTAGAAGTATAAGAAGTAGATAATACTGCTATAAGAAGTATTAGAAGTATTAAGACAGAGAGTTCTTATATAGGCTGCATAAAAGCCACAAAACCTCATTCAATGGCAGGAAATTCCTGAGCAAGGTTACCTGCCCCAAGGTTTCGCTCAAGAACTCTTATGTCTGCGCGGCATTTGATGGTTCTCCTGCAGCATATTCATTTGAAACAGTTTTCAGTTCCATAAATTCTAGCCCTGTAGCCTCCACTAAGTTTTATCTCGTACATACGAACAGAGACCCATGCTCAAGAATTCAAACTACTGTATTTTTTACTCAAACATGAATTGCAAAGGGGAAAAATATTCGATTCTTATTCGAAGTCTTTAGCATTCATGTAGCCATAAAGAGCATACACAGATGTACGAGCTTACTATCCCTAAGCTTCACGATGCCACGATGCACTTGAAGGACGCCTACAGGAGGGCTCTGGATTAATTTTGACCACCACCAGGCGAAGATGGATGTTCTGCATCGACCCGCCATGACCCTGAGCGGCATTGGCTAACACTCCCAGGGCTAGAAGAGTGCACATAAATGTCCCAGATAGCGGATAGATTGACAGCCATCGCCGTAGCACGACTTGTAGTGCAACGCTCGCGTGATGCGATGATTGTGATTTCTTCTCGAGCCGGTGACAAGTTGTCTCTTCATCCACTCTAATTCTCCCTTTCCCTCGTTATGTTCTACAATTCAATACTTTTCAACGGCTAATTTACACTATGCTTTCCTTGGCTTCATTGCCTAGTGGATTTATATGGTCGAGATTAACAAAAAAATTGGGCCCCCCTGTTTCTATTTTGCTCGTTCGTATGACCATACGACATTTTTGGACAAGCGTGATACGTGTCATGTGAGATGTGAACGGTGGGATACTGCTGCTGTCGCTGTCGTTGCGGACGGCAGCTCACCTGCCTTCCGGTAAATGTCATAGGTAGCCTTCTCCTTGTGTTCTTCTTGATCCATCTCAGTACAGAACTCGGATATGCGTCCGAGACCCAAAGCTACCTGCACGAGAAAAAAAAAAAGAGAATGGTTTACGTCAGCACTGTTCCAATACTATGCGAAAAAATTTGAAGGACTTAAGCTTCACCTTTAAGAGTAGAACACGATAGCATTCAAAGGTCCCTGACTGCATCTAACGCTTCTCGGAAACTGCGGCTTATGTAACCGTAATGTTTACGGGGAAACGGTGTCAGCGAGCGCTGTACACGGAGACCAGCTTTCTGGTAGAAAAGTGGCCTCTTGCGTGGGCCGCGGACGCGCCGTGGCGAGCGCCATCTGGAGGTGTTGCACGGTACCGGGCTCACTGGTCTATGAATGTTAGAAACGCTAGAAAAGGGGTTTGTGCTTGAGTCTCAGCGCAACAGAATTATGTTTTCTTGTATATTCAAATTACAATCCCACGCTATCATGTCTGTTGGTTGTGTGTAAGTCGTACTTTACAACTTTTCTGCCGCATTTTACTTTGAGAAATTAATTTAGTTGTGTAACGTCTCTGCGCTTTACGGAAGATCTGCGTGGTTGGGCATTCATGGTTCGGAATTATTTTTCTTTTGCGAGAAGATGGTTGACGCGGGACGCGGGACGCTGACGTAGGTTTTTGTACGACACGGAACCCTTAATGCTATCCCATTAAAATTGCTTAAGAAGTTTATAGGGGCCCTCACCACGTTTGGGCATGGAAAATACTTGACAGTGCTGCTGAAATCACACGTTTTCAAGTGTGTCTGGAAAGTATTGCGCCCGTTGATGTGGCTCGCAATAAAACAGCGGTAAATGCAAACGAGCGCCCGTGCGCCCTGTATGCAGAAGCCACTCTCCGCAGTGAAAATAGACACGACCTCCAGCGACATAGCATGTCCCGTTTTCAATGGTAAATTGTCACTAATTATTGATTAAAAATGTTTATTCCTTGAATTTTTACGTGACGGAATAAACTGGTCAATCCTTTTCGGTTCTCCTACAGAGCGATACCAGATCTTTCTGTGACTATCAGATGACAACAAAGCTTCGCAGAACATGACTTTCGACATCGCCAACCTTGTTGTGTAGTGGCCGTTCGTAGTGGACGCTTCTAATGGCGGGGACTCGGGAGGCTCCTGCAGTGGCGATTTTAGAGCGAAGCTGCTAAAGCGAATAGAAGCGCTCCCAATCGGTATATGCCGAATTTCGTGAATTTCAGGAAAAAAGGTTGGTATATTTTCACGGAGTTAGTATTTTAAGGGAATCTGGAGAATGTTAGGAACAATGAGCACGCAAATGTCGAAGTGCGTGTGTCAATTAGCGGGTAAATGAATATACACCGCATTTTTTGGCCCGTTTAGAGGGGTTATAGTAACTGCTTAGAAAGTTACCCTATACACCTGGAAGTACCGTAAACGACAGAAATTTCGTACTTGCAGGGAATCGGAGTCGTTGTATACGTGACGGGTACTTAAAAATTAAATCGTGTGCTCTAAGTGGCTACCTTCAAAATGAATACCTAATACTGGTCATCAAATTTTTATGCCAATAAGAGGCATGTGGTTGCTTTTCCTTGGGCTCCGTAATGAGATATGTTAGGCGCAATGCTTATATGTCATTGATGAAGGAAGACTGTTCAGAGTGACGAGCGCGAAATGTTTAAACCAATCATGTTAGCTACAGCCTTTGTAGTAAGTTACTTATTAGAGCGTTACACAGTGTCATACGGTATGCGCAATGTTTGGCAGAGTCCTAAAGTAACGGTGCAAAACAATCACTTGAAATTCTGTCTGAATAAAGCTAATATTAGGTTTAGTATGTGGTGAAACTTTAGTGTTACGCGCTTATTAAATATAGAACATTTCAAATTTTTATTGAATACTTGTTTCTTTTCCATATTTTTATGCGTCATAAGGAATTCGTTGTTGGTTTCCCTAATGTCCTCGGCGAAATAAACTAAGTACCTTGCTTATATTTGGTGAACACGTTATGAGTAATGCGTAGGGAAGACTTGAACATGTGGGTTTATTATAGCCTTTGAAAGCAATTACGTCATCAAGTGTCCCGGAGCATTATCAGGGCATTTTCCGAACTGCAAAATTTTCCGATGCTGCGAAATTGAGCACACTGCTTTGGCGAAACAACAAATTCCACCACAATCACATTTAGCGAACACAGGTAGAAACTTATGGAAAATTCGCGCGCAAAGGTGAATGCATGTGCAATGAATACAGGCGCGCTATAATGTAGAACTATTCCAAACTTTTCTACTCCAATTCTGCAATCAACCTTCCACGATTGGTCAAAAACTTTTTTGGACCACCCCCACTTCACCTGTCTGTCACCCGACGACATGAAAACCTCGATAGCTCCACATCTGATATGACGTACACACACTGATTATGCATGATTTGACCAAACGGAAGAAACATAGTTATTTCTGATACGACGCCTTTTTGTCGTTAGCCCTCGGCGATTGGTCAAAAGTTTCCGGGCTGCACCAACTTCACCTGCCTGTCACGCGACGTCACAAAACTGCAAAAAATTACCGCGTCAAGATGACGTGTACGCGGTAAAGATGCATTATTATGCGGAAAAAAACTTAATTTTGTTCTGAATAGCCCAGGCTGTACCGTTCCGAATAGAATAAAAAATGGCTGCCACCGATCGCTCAGGCATTGGCTACTCGCACCTGCCGGTGAGCATCGGTTTATTTGCGTACAATAAAACTTTTTGCGTGGCCGTGTAACGATTCCGAGCACTTTCGGCACGTTTACGACCTCGTTTTGCCAACTCTTCTTTGCTGAGGATCCGTTTTAGCGTCATTCTTAAGCTTCCGTTGCATGCCGCCGCGATTTTCGACCAGCCACCTCAAGCTAAGCAAGGGAAATCGGAACAATCGCAGACGTCGGCCCACCCTCCTCATCCGGTTGCCGATTTTCAGTGCAGTGGCTCGGCCACATCGAATCCCTCTCCACTTGAGCGTGCTCCTCGCCTCTGGCCAGTCAATTAGATAAGACAAGCCGCTCAGTGCACGCAATGTTATCCGTTTGAAAGCATACAAATTTACCTCCTATAAACGAGGAAATTGTTTCATTGATCTGTTTACACAACCCTGTGGGTCACCGCCCGATGCTTGCGTCGGCGGTTACGCAAATTTGACATCAGGAGATTGGAATAAAAACCCATTGGAATAGTTTTACATCATAGGGCCCCAGCGTTCGTCACAAAATATTTTTCTGTAAAGTGCTTGAAAGCGTTATGCAATTTTTGATGCTATGTTTCCGAGTGTCCCGAGAGAACTATCATCATCATAATTGTGAGCCTATTTTTACGTCCACTACAGGACGAAGGCTTCTCCCAGCGATCTGCGATTACCCCTGTCTTGCGCTTGCTGATACCAACTTGTGCCTAAAAATTTGCTCACATAGTCGCCGCACTTAGTTTTCTGCCGTCCACGACTGCACTTCCGTTCCCTTCGCAGCCATTCTGGGACTCTAATGATCAAACGGTTATCTACCCTACGCATTACATTGCTTGCCTAGCTCCATTTTATGCTCCTAATGTCCAATATAATATTGGCTATCTCCGTTTGCTCTCTGGTCTACACTGCTTTCTTCCTGCCTCTTGACGTTACGCCTAGCATTTTTCGGTCCATTGCTCTTTGAGTGGTCCTGAACTTGTTCACGAGTTTCTTTGTTGACCACCAAGTTTCTGTAACATATGTTAGCACTGGTAAAAACTTCATATCTGGCTAATAAAATGGGCAGGTTGTCGGTTGTGCGTAGGCTAAATTTGATGTGATGGAGGGCAATTACAGTCTGTCCAACAAATTATCTATTTAGGAGCCATATATTTTATTAACTATCTACTTGGTTTTAAGAGTGGCGCGAAATGTTGCACGCAGCCGTCGCATAACTCCAAGTGCTACCGAGATTGTATTTTACTAAAATGAGGGAACTTACGTCTATGGCAAATCACTGTGCGCAGTTAAATACGCGCAAATCAAACACTGAATATGCAAAAAGGTTTTAATTGTTTTAAGGTATAATAATGCCCTTATGCGCAATATCTTGTGGAGTCCTTAAATAAGTGTTCTATCTACCAGTTTCAAATTAAATTAACATTAAGGGAATGTCACATCGAATGTGTGGTGAAAATTTTACGGCCCTGGATAATAGGAAGCGCTGCAAACTATTACTGCGCTTTCGTATTTTTCTTATTTTCCCGCATCATAAGGAATTCGCAGTTGGTATTGCTTTGCCCTCGTTGAATTAAGTAACAGACATAGTTTACATTTCAAGAGAATAAGGGACACGGCTTAGCAATATGTATGCAGCTTTCAAAGTGTGTTGGTTAATTTAAACTCTTGCAATAAAATAGGTCTGCAAGTGGTCCGGAGCGCTATAGGAGCGTATTTTACGAGCGGTACAAAATTAAGCATGCTGCACTGGCATAACTACGAACACCGCCAAGATCATACGAAGAACCCGCCGTGGTTGCATAGTAGCCATGGCGTTGGTATGCCAAGCATGAAGTCGCGGGATCGAATCCCCGCGACGGCGGCCTCATTTCGACGGGGGCGAAACGCGAAAACACCCGTGTACTTAGATTTAGGTGCACGTTAGAGAACCCCTCTTAATACAAATTATTCCGGAGTCCCCCACTATGGCGTGCCCCATAATCAGATCGTGCTTTTGGCACGTAATACCCCTTAATGTAATTTTTATTTAAATCGTACGAAGAAAATGGTGCCGATCACTACGGCGAATCTGTGCACGAATTTCAATGCCTACGGATCAAATACAGGGTTTGGCAAAAATTTCTTAAACAAGTGTTAGAATGTGCGAGATCGCAGCTATCAACGACATTTCCCAATATGCCAAGAAAACTCTGCGTTATACAAACTTTTTACTCAGGCAAAATTTGGGCCATCTCAAGTACAATGTGGCGGGATATTTTAGCTATCCTGGTTTCAATAGAAGCGCTGCAAATATTTACTGAATCCTTGCTTTTTCGGATTTTGAATGCGTTATACGATATTCTCGGCGAGATAAATGAGGCTTGTTATGGTGTGGGGAGTGTAAGGGCCATTTACTGAGTGATGAAGTGGTAAAATTTAAAGTTTGTGGATTAATTGCGTCATTTGCAGCAAACTGCATATGCAAGCGCCCCAGGGCGTTGCGGCTGTCTCTTACAACCAACCCGCATTTACACCGCGGTCCTCGTAGAACTGGGAACGCAACCGCGATCAAATGTAACGAGAATCGGGGGGAGGGGATTACGTGGACCATATGTCCAATGTTCTGGCGAAGTAAAACGTGTATAGATGAATTACTGCCTTAGTAAAACTTTCTAAGGAAGTTTCGAACAGGCCAGTCATATACTGGCAACATTTGAATGCACTTGATTTAATTACAAACAACTGAAGTCCTTCTGCTAAGCTGTGCAAAAGAACCAGCTTAGCTGGAAATGGGGTTGTGATTCTGTTAGGTCGCGCAAGTCTGCTACAGTTATTTTTTTCCTGGAGCATTCATAAGTTGGCGTGAAGGATTAGGGTGGCAGGATGGATGGATGGATGGATGGATGGATGGACGGGTGTTATGAGCGTCCCCTTTGGAACGGGGGCGGTGTTTTGCGCAACCAAGATCTTGCTATTGTACTGTCTAACGTTCTACTTAGGTTAAAAAAGAAAAAAAAAAGACACGATGAATTTCCAAAACCATATACTTAGCCATGGACTAAGCATTGCCCTCAAGTGTGGAAATGCTTTCACCGTGCACCGTGACTCTATAGGTTATAAGCAACAATGACAAGTGGCACGTCGCCGAAGATAATACCTGCCGTCCATTCCTGAAGATCAGCGCCGTCGAAGAGAGCGTCAACTCCGTCACGAACAGGAGGTACAGGCACGAGAAGGACAGCTCTGGTGTCAGCTGCTTGTAGGGCTCCAGAAAGTACAACGCCGAGAAGAGGATGATCGTCAGCTGCGTAGATGGTGCCAGTGAATCGTGGTGCACAAAAAGCTGCCTTCATTAAACAATAATCAGCATTCCTGCACGCGCTTCTCCATCCACAAATGCTTATAGTATCGTCCTCCTCATTGAAACTACCATGAATTGCGGAGTGTTTCGGCGCTTGATGGTGGTTACAGCTGCGTTTTCTCGCCAATGATCCATTTGACTAGTTGATTGCGAGTGCTCTAGCCCGATCCCGAGGTGCAGTTTACGTTCAATGGTAAATAGAGCGCGTGAAACACATCCACCTAGTTCATTCTTCAGCTGCTTTCATCTCAGAGCGCTAGAGGGCGCTCTCACCTTTGACCTGGAACCACAACGGACATCCGACAGATTCCCTGTCGTAGCGCCTTCGTTTTCTCTGGGAGAAAGTGAACGTTCGGCCGGGGCAGGCTTTACCTTGCTGCACTGTAGTGGTTCTCCCAACACCACCTAGACAGTACAAAGCCTCCGGGAGCAGGATAACGGCGTCGTGCTGTTTGGTCCGAGTTGCATAGATTCAAATGGGCACTTTCGAAACTCAGCCACGCCGATTATTTCGTTACTGCTGTAGTTAAGCTGCGTTTGACAGTGGAAGCTTCGGGCCAAGCAACACGACGTCACGAAGCAGAGTGTGAAGGCCTGCTATCTAGGTGACGTTGGTTCTCCGCGTCGAATTGCAGCGCATTGCAAAGGAGCGGAATGTACCATTAATAACGCCATTAAAATATAAAATGAACATGCCGTGTAGTACAAATTATTAGCTTCAGTGCGGCCAATCCTCAAATGCGTGCCATTGGGCTTAATGCGTGTACAAATTCAATCTTATGAGGGAAAGTTGGTGATCGTTCGGGATTTGATGAGACAGACAAAAAATCGGCCTATATTGCAGCATCGAGATCTGACGTGCACTATCAGAAAAAGTGTGCCTAGTGCTGGACAACTGTTCGGTGCAGTACACCCCCGACATTCAATTGACATATGGGGAAGTATGCTTGTCTCCCCCTAACGCAGCATCCGTTATTCAGCGGAAGAACGAGGGAATAGTAAATAGCGTGAAATGCACCTATGGTGAATAAATAGTTGCTTCTGCCGACAAGGTCTTCTTTACTGACTGCACATGGTTTTAGTGTATCTCGGATCTGGCTATCTTGTAACAACCTTTAGAAAAACATGCTCGGTTAATTGACTTGGACATGCCATATGGTCATGAAAACCTCTCCAAATGATACCTTTCTATGCCGAAAACAAGTAGCAATAGCCGTAAACCTTCGGGGCGAATAGAGTGCGCAATATTTTGCTACTAGCACTACTTGCCGAATACGTGCTAACTTGCACACGCGTACAGTTATGCTGGTTGTTTCTGCATGCCCCTCGCTTTCGCCGCGCACTTCCGGTGGGAGTGCGCATGAATGGATGGATGGATACTATGAAAGTCCCTTTTGAAGCAGGGTGGTGGCTCCCGCCACCAAGTTCGTGTTCTTATTATGCCTAATGTCCTAGCTATATTTTCGAAAGGCACGCAAATACAAATATTCCCAGCATCAAGCTTTTTCAACCATTACTATCAATTCTGTACGCCTCCGTTGTTTGTGGTCTGCCTACTGTTCTCGCACCAAACCTAAAAATTAAATTATGGGGTTTTACGTTCCAAAACCACTTCCTGATTATGAGGCACGCCGTGTGGAGGACTGCGGAAAATTCGACCGCCTGGGGTCCTTTAACGTGCACCTAAATCTAAGCACAAGGGTGTTTTCGCATTTCGCCCCCATCGAAATGCGGCCGCCGTGGCCGGGATTCGATCCCGCGACCTCGTGCTGAGCAGCCCAACACCATAGCCACTGAGAAACCACGGCGGGTTCGCACCAAACCTCCAATTGCCTCTTAGTTATCTCTACTGCAGACATGTTTACTTTCTTCCTGCTATTATTGAACCCAAGGGCTTGAAGGAGGCCTTTGTCGCCTTTGCTTCGAGTTCTTGACAAATTCGACCTCGCCCTACCATCCGCTGGCCGCCTGGTTAGTTCAGATGGTTGAGCGGCTGCCCCGGAAAGGCGGTGGTCCTGGGCTCGAGTGCCGGACCAGGACGAATTTTTCTTCAACTGCGAGGCTTTTCTTTCGAGGAACCCGTATGGGTTTCCTTTGTAGCAATTGCTACCAACGAGTGGATGTCCGATTTTCCCTGCATCAATTACTTCTCTCCACCTTGTGGGTTTCCGCAGAACAATTATCTTCGCAATTATTAAAATATATCTCATGGCTTCCCTAGCTTTACCGCGGAAAACAAATGCTTCTTCATCCTTGGTATGTCTCGCCTTATAACTACTCGTTCTACGGCACCCTGATCTCGCTTCGGTAAGTAAGGAGCTTCCCTTTGAGTTACCATCAATTGTTTTTTTCCTGGTTTAGTCTTGTCCTTTGAGGTAGTTACTCATAGCAGGTTTCTTTTTCTTTTCCGCCGCCCATGAGATTGTTCTAGACTCTCTGACTTGGCGTTTGACGTTGTTTGTTGCCATGTTGCTGACCATACCGGTCACACACTTGCTGGTAAGCTTTTAGTTAGTTTCGTGCTATGGGAGTCAATGTTTTTCCTGTACAAATATGTAAGAACTCTCGCAACCCATTTATGTTCTGCCATAACCCTCAGTCATTCTTCAACATCACTTACACTCTGCGCTTCCCTCAGTTCAAAACTTTTCCAGCCAATATCACCCTGCACCGCTTCATTAGTGACCCCGTGGCCGCCCAATGCAGGCTTAGGCATCCCATTGGTCTTTGGTGTGCAGCTGCGTCTAAGTCGCACGCATGCGAGGATGCCCATTGTTCTGGCAGGCCCATCGCTTTAGCCGTGCGCGTCGAGATTGAATGCTTTTGAAGACTATCTTTTTCGGTGACCACACTGGTTTGGCGTATCTGGCTATCTGTAATGAACTGTCTCCCAAGAAAGAGAAAAATCAACCATAGAAAGTGTCCACCAAGTGTCGACCCGAAATAAGACAAGGTCTACGTAATTGCGCATGAAATACGCTACGAAAGAACACAAACTGAGTGAACGATGAATAAGAAAAAGAGAGAAAGACAACCAATGTAGTCAACATTTATTCATCGAATTACTTGGACTTGAATTACTTGAATAACTTGAACGTTTACTTCGACCTTGCCTTTTTTAGCGTGGGCACTTGGTTCATCGTTTCTTTCTTTAACTTGGAGATGTGCAGAATTACGAAAATCAGCGTTTCTATGGCGATCATCATGGTGGTTGCAGCCTGGAGCAAAACGCTGCAATCCATAATCATCAACCGCTCTCGTTACATATGTTCCACGGCTAAGTTAGGTCCTGCTTTCACAGCCCCGAGTAGCCGACCGAACAATCGGCGTAGAGTTCCTTTGTTTGGAACAGCTTTGTATGCTTTAGCATTGTATATCTCCTTAATTATTTTGGGAAATCTTCGTAATTCTCGCTCTACTTCCTAAAATCAGGACTCAACTGTTCGAATTCTATCTTTGTTCACTTTTCTTAACCAGTCCTTTATTTCTCCTCTTTCTTTTTCACCTTCACCTCCTCGTCTCGTGTTTGAGCCAGTAAATATTTCGTCAAGAAAGACGATAAGCGTGCGATAAAGACATGCGCGTTACAAAACTGTGCGGTAACACTGAACAGAGGGCCGAAAATAATGTTAACCACTATGCACGCGTTGTATACGCACCACAGAAGTGGAGGCCGTGTAAACAGAATCAAGCACGCCGTCCAGCAGGTTCGCCCGGAAGAGCCACGAGAGCTCGACGTTGCGCAGACGCTGCACCGTCTCCTGCAGGGCCTCTTCCCAGGCGTACATCTTCACCGTTCGGATGGATGCGAACAGGTCCGACAGACTTTTAATGCGCTCCTCACGGGCTTTCATTTGACGTTGCTGTAAAACGGGCAAAACAATTCACCGACAATTACGATAATCCCTAAAGCGAAATTTCAGCGCAGCTGTACATGTGTTTTCATTTCACGATATATTGGCTGACGCGGACAACCTGTCTCGGGCGGCACATTGTAAACGGATCGGTGTGTGGCGCGACTGCCTCGTTAATCAGGAGAGCGCGAGAGGCGGCGCGTGAGAGACCCATTGGCATGATTCACAGCCGCCACCGCACACAGACCTCCGCTTACTCAGCGCTTTGTTTGCATGCAGACGACGCGCGCTACTTTGGCGCCATCTCGTAGCCATCGTCGCCGCAAAGTCCGTCTTCAGCGGCACTACGCTTTTCTTCTCACGCTTTGGCAGTACCCTACTCCTCCGCTTTTCGTCTCACGATTCCGTTGCACCCTCCTCCTCCGTTGTCATCCTCGTGCGCTCTTCACTATCGCCGTCTTTCGTCTACCACTGCGCTCTGGGTTCGCTTTCATCCTTCGCTGTGTGCGGTCGCTCGGTTACGAGGGACAACGCCAATGTTCGCCGCAGGAATGGGCGCCTAAGAGCTGCGCTCTAAAAGCAAAAGACAATGGAAGAATCGTCAAATCCGTCATGCAGTTGCACGTGCCGTACTCACATGAAACTGAGAGGAGCTTATCTTAAAAATTATTTTACCACCTTGTAGTCATTTACGTAGAGATTGTGCACAAGGTGAGAGAGAGAGAGAAACCCCATCTTTAATGAGCACAAGGATGGCTTGATTTACAGGAGTGGTTCCTTCTTCCCGGGAGACCATGCACCGTCTTGGCTGCGATCGCCCTTTCAACCAACGAGATCTGGTCCGAGAGGCGGAGAGTGGACAGAAGCATCCATCGTCTTAAGGCGATAATAAACAGAAGCAGTAAATAAGGTTTTAATGGTAAAGTAACATATTAAAACATGGCTTTCGCTAAATTTGTGTTGAATTCACATTAATAGGTTTAGAAAAAGTAAAACTAAAGCTACCATTTTTTCAATTATGCGCCGAAACCTTAGCGCCACTGTGTCAGTTGGACGTCACGAATTTCAAAGTATTATTTCGCATGTGTGCCTTTCTTAGTGTGTCTGTTCATGAAACATGCAAAGTTTAATCTTTAATTCTTTTAGAATACAATATATTGTCATGTTGTAGTCACGGTGAAGAACACAGTAGCGGAAACAGCGAACCACGAAAGTAGCAAGTAGCTCTTTATTGGCCGAGCCTGCGCCCAGAAAAGAAAAAAGAAACAAGCAACAGTCAAGCACAACAACAGCGGCGATTACAGGCGGCGATCATCGAAAATCTGATCTGCAGGTCAAGGGCGTCGGTTTTTGTGCATTTCTCGTCGAAGGCTGCAGCTGAATAGCTCATGGCCGCGTGCCTTCAAGAAAGTACCAAACAATTCGCCTCGCGCATACAGTCAGATTACACCAGGTGAGGCGACAGCAGACACAACAGATAGGCTGAACGATAACCTTCAATAAAGTTCCAAATCATGCAGGCACGTCTTGCGTTGAGCAGTAACTTTAAGTTGTTAGAGGGCGAAATGAACTCTCCGATAAAAGGAAAATGAGTACATGTTTCAGTATAGCCTATCATGCATTTTAAAGGTTAACTAGTCTCGAGCAGAGACCGTCAAATCTAGGACGTCGCGGCGAACTGGAGCAGGAACTTGAAGCAGGCGGCGCCTTCCGTGTATCGTTACTGTGTGTTTCTGTCGAAGCGTGTTGTCGAGGTAAGAGTAGCTTTTTTTGGTAGTGTAGAACATCAACTAGCACTACAACTACCGCTCCTACTACTATTGCTATGCAACAACTATTAGAAGGGAACAAGGTATAAAATCAGTAGGGCTCTATTTATGCATTTAGTTCCAATTCCGCTTGCTGACTGATGTAGCGCCACACGCCGGTCGCTAAGTTCTCCAGGTGATCGTGAAAACGTAATAGTCCAGCGACGCTTCGCCTAATCGTACAACGAAGCGTCCTCCCTGACTTAAAACGCAAACCCTCTCGTCCTTATCATCAGCCTATTTTATGTCCACTGCAGGACGATTACGCCTGTTCAGCGCCAAGAGATTCCAGCTAGCGCTTGTGAATTTCTTAATTTCATCGTCCCACCTATTCTTCTGCCATCCTCGACTGTGCTTCCCTTCTCTTGGCACTCATTTTGCAACCCTCGTGGTCCGCCGGTCGTCTAACCTACGCATTACCCCCTATTCTTCGCCGTATATTCCCGCGGCGCTACCGGTAATGTAAGGGTGATAACTTGCGTTGGGAGCCATTAAAAGCCCGTGGAGCTGCAGTTATGCACTTTACCCGCCTCTGTCAACGTATGCCACACACAGAGTAAACGCTGACCCGAGTAACGTTTGCACAAGGGCCGTTGGCGTCAGACTCGCGGTGGATGCGTTCAATTGCGGGTAACGATTTGGATGCTTGGGGTCAATAAAAATGCAATTGAAACACAGCAAGAGAAGATAAATAAGAGACGCGATAGGTAAGACGAGGAAAAGCTCTGACCCGAACTGTGAAATTAAAAAAAAAGTATAGCATCTTGAGCACACCCCAGATTCATGCCTTGCCTGTTCTTTGTTTTTTTGTTCCATGCTTGTTCACACTGCTATAAACTACGAGCACTGCATTTTCCCACTTGATTTCGTTTACTTTCTGTCAATCTATGTTAAGGTGCAATAATTTGGAGTACGACTGATCACCTGTTAACATTCTACACTGCGCAAGTGTTTGGTCAGGTCGTCTACACCCCCTTGGAGCGTGACTGCGTGCAACGGCAAGTATAATCGCGCGCTCAAATCAAACCTAAAATGCCAATGCTTGGAAACAAGGCTTCTTAAGTTGCAATTGAACTGCGGCAACTTCAGATACAGAATCTCAAACTCATCCGACACGTGTCATTATTGTTCGACCCATCACCATTTGTCGGAACACCGTAATCGCCAAAAAGAATATGACAGCGTTATGCAAAATACTGTAATGTGAGATGACCATCGGCGATTGTGTTTGTAGTTGCCGCAGCTACATCAGATGCTTCACAACACTATGGTTGAACGAATGGGCCGTCAGGTAACCCAAATATCTCTTTGAAAGGCGTATTCTAGATTATAATCGAGCACCTAAGCACTATGGCGCCTTTTTCTGTCGAACGTTCTTCTTATGTTGTGAGAATTGTCGATATTCAAATGTTCAACTTAAAACATAGCCAAATTGCAAAGCCAAGCGTAGGAACTCTATCGCAAACTGCAGCAAAGATGTAGTGTTAATAGTTCCCTCACACGGTAAACAATATGTAGGACAAACTGGTAGGTGTCTCAACGTGTACCTTCATGAGCGCTATCCAAAAGTTCAAAAGGGCCCGGGCGGATTTTGGTAACGCATAGTTCTTTACGTTAACGTGACGTTCAGAAACATGAAGGGAGTGGCGTTGATCATAGAGCGAACGGGGTTAGCCGATGTTCTATTTGACATGTAGGGGAAGAAATGGAGCTCTGCAGGCCACTTCATGAGAACCGTAGACAACCGTTGGACCATTTGATTTACAGAATGGGCGCCAGTGGAAGCGAAGCTCAGTCGAGGACTGCAGAAAACTAGGTCGGGTGATGAATTTGGAAAATTGATCAACCCGATTACGGATCCAGCACAGTACACTAAAGCTAATCAAGAATTCGCAGACAACATAATTGTCGCACCGCTACCCAGGAATATGCACCCAAAACATAACATCAACAGGAGAGTTGCGCGAGCCAGGGCGTTAATCAAGGAAATGGATAAAGGGGGCAGAGGAGCCTGCTTTGTTGATTCGGCTGCCTACAACGATCGAACTAAGTTCGCGGCGGCAGTGGTGGATCATCAGGGCAATTGCACCAACTGCGCCACTAGCAAACCTGAAGTCGCTGAAGAAGTTGCCATTGCATTGGCACTAACAGACGATAGATTTACAGAAATTTATAGCGACTCTAAAACAGCTATTAGAGCTTTCAATAGGGAAAAAATTGTCCCACAGGCTGCGAAAATAATTAACAAGAGAGAAACAAATGTTACACGTTACATTTATTGGTTCCCGGCGCACCTTGGTTCACTTCCTGTCAATCCAAATGAATCGGACAACAGCGTCGCCCGCGACCTTACAGACCGGGCCGCTTTTACATATGGTTTTGATTCTGCTGGATTGGAGAACTTACAGAGAGATACGCTCATTACATACAATGAAATTACAAAACATTACTACATGGGAAGGAGGGAGTTTCTACCCCCTCACTATAGACTAAACAGAGCACAAGCTCTTACACTTAGGCAATTACAAACAGAATCTTATTATTCACCTGCACAAATAAAGCAATGGTATGACATTGCAGACATGAATATTATATGCAAAGCATGCAAAAAGGAGATATGCACGCTTGAACATCAGCTCTGGGAGTGTGGCTCGCTCGGCCCTGGCATTTCCCGGAATCGGTTTTTAGGAATGATCAGATCTCCAGATCATATGCCTCAAGTCCTGGCTGTCCAGTACGCCCGTGATAGGGGTAGGAGGCTTGACCTCCCGGTCCCAACATGGGACTAGCCAGGCAGGTGGCAACACCTTGTACAGGACAAGAATAAAGTTTTTTCTTCCTCCTCCTCCTCCTCCTTTGGAAAATTGCAGGAGCAAGTTGGAATCATCTAGCACAAGAGAGGGGTAGTTGGAGATCGGAGGGACATAAAAAATGGGCTGCTACACTCGCCACAGCAATCGCAACACACGAATGTGACCAGAGCAGAAAAATAAGAAGTCACAGGACTGCGCAGCACGTGCAGCGCAGTCACAGCGTAAGCTGGCGGGGCAGTTCCATGGGAGCTCCAGTATCGGCAGCACGCTCTAGAGGGTCTTCGCGGCGAAGTTTCTTGCGTCGTTACCGCGAAAACTAACTGAACTGTCCGCCCAGCGTCAACGACGATCTGCGGCTTGTGCTGCTCTCTGCATGGCGGTCTGGTGAGCCCGACGTAGCCTGGTTGCAGCTGCGCGTGAAGTTGTACCATTAGCTTATTAATCAGCAGACAGTACTTTCAAGTAGGCACCATAACGTGTACCGAAGAGTAAACACAGGTATAGAGAGCACGCAGCGCACATGTCCCATCCTTTGACACATGGTACGATATCGTGCAACTTCTAGATGTCGTAACAGTTGGTGGAATACAAGCCAACTGTAAGGAAAAGATTGCAAGTATTGGCGCTACGCGGCAGGCATCTCGCATCGCATGTGAGACCACCAAAGGTGTTCAGGACTGTGTAGGCGAGGCAGAGCGACAACAGTGGCAATTGGCCATGGCCTCGAAGAAGACACTTCGCCTGTACTGTGACAACAAGGAGGCCATCACGACGGAACCCTTATAGAACAACAGCAGTGGCAGCGCCCTCATCTTCGAGGCGCGTGCTGGCGTGCTCCGCACTCTTGAATATCGGAGCCAGTTTTGTTGCACCCCTGAAGTGGCACCCCTGAGCCGCTGTGTGTAGGGCAGGCGCTGGCGAGCGGGAGACGCTGGAATACCTGATCATTCCATGTGCAAAGTTTCCCACTCTAAAACAGGGCACCCCCATGTCCCAGGCTTTCGGATTTCTCGACGCGGAAGGTGGCCGCTGCTGCGGAAGCGTATCTATAGCCACAACTAAAGCTCGCCTAGATCTGAGGTGCAGAGGCATAAAACAGTCGCAGAGGTGCCGTTTGTGGTATTGCTCTTGACTATGTATTTGTCTATTGTTTTGTCTTTTTTATTTTCCTATCTTTTTTTTCCGCTTAGCTAGGCACTCTATCGAGTCCACAGGTTACAAAGGGTTCATTAGCCACAAGTCATCATTATCATAATCATCATAATCATCATCATCATCATCGTCATCATCATCATTAAATGTGGCACGACAGAATGCTATGCGCTCCTGCTGATAATTTATTGGGATTCCCTTTGAATCTGGCTGGTGATAAATTTAATCAGCTTTGCTAGACTCGTTTTTCATTCTCGAGTTTTCACATACATGTCCTTAATCTTCATTCCCTCTTCAAATTTTCTCTATCTAGTTGTACCGTGTAACTGCTACGTGGCGTGCCACCTCGTACTATAATATGCAACTGCAATGCAAAGCGTGCACATATCAACGCTACGCCGCGTGCGTCTCGCATCACGTGACCCCTCGCGCGCTAGGACGCGTGCCTACGGCATGTTTTCGCAGCAGCCAGCAAGCGCTGTAGAAACATGCTGTTGCTGCTTCTCCTGATTATCATGATTCATTGACAGCCTCTTTTAAACGGGCAGTGACAAATTGTCACCTACCCCACTTGCTTTAATCGGGTATGCTATACGTGTTTTCGATTCTAGCATTTCTGTGTACATCTACTTCTTTTCTTCCTCAAAGCTTTATCTATCTTGTAGCGTTACTGAAGCAACTGCTACATGGCGTGCGACCTGGTACTTTACTATGCGGCTGTAATGCAAAGTGTGCACTTACCGACGCTACGCCGCGCGCGTCTCCCAACGAGTGGCTCATCGCGCGCTAGGACGCGCGTCTACGGCATGTTTCTGTGGCAGCTAGGAAGTGCTGGAGTGACGCAGTGGTACTGTAGCTGACTACCGTGCAGTGCCCGGGTTCGACCCCGGCTGGAACTAAGTATTTTTTCCCACGTTCATAGCGATAGCTGCGACAACACCAACCGAAACGGGCGTTAGGATGAGCCCATAACAGCTTACGTTGTAATAGAAACCAAAGTTACAGTAAAAGGAAGAACTCTCAGTAAGCCTTCCAGAGCTCTGTCGCACAAAGAACAATGCAGAAAGTAGTGCGGGCACTTAGATTTAACAGTGTGCTTTTATTAGGATTTAATGTGTCTGAGTGATTGTGAAAGCGCGTGTGGGTAAGCGTATAAATATTTGTAATTTGAAATATTAAAAACTAGGTGGAAGTCAATGCTTCCCTTCGTCTTCCTTTCGTCCTTTTGTGGTTTATATGGTTTCGCGCTGTTCAACGAGATCTGAAGAGGAAGCTTTGGCAATGGGCCAACTCCAATGCCGCTATTTAAATACAAATGCCTGACCGATTTGAATGAAATTTGCAGCATTTGAGAACAAAAAAAAAGCTCAATTCTAGCGATTCTAAGAAGCACAGTTTTGGTATAGGGCCTGCAATGTATAGAACATAAAAAAACAAAGAAACATTAGTAAGGTTAAGCATTGGACTCCCACAGTTTGCAAATTTGTACCTTCGCATCAAACAATGATATTGCGTTTCTTTAAACTGCTACTGTGAGATCAACCAAAAGGGACGAATGTTATATATAAATTTAAAGCTTGTGTTACTTTCTGGCAACGTGTACAAGGGTTTCGCATGAATCGCACGCACAAAATAGTACTAGATTTCTGAGCTATTTATGGTAAATCAATTTTCTGCGCGTCATATGTGTTATTAGGCGCAGTTTATAATTATAACTGCGGTATCCTTCTCATTGCAGAGCTACACATTCGT
This sequence comes from Dermacentor variabilis, assembly GCF_050947875.1. Classification (NCBI taxonomy): domain Eukaryota; kingdom Metazoa; phylum Arthropoda; class Arachnida; order Ixodida; family Ixodidae; genus Dermacentor; species Dermacentor variabilis. The sequence goes on along the minus strand of NC_134576.1, from coordinate 44,877,019 downwards.
AAACTTCATTGCTTTGCTATTGAAAATTCGAAATTTTCAATAATTTTTTACAAGAACACCAACGACCTAAATAAAGAATGTGCTTAGAGCAGTAATACAATTCCAACTCTTACTTTAAATGCAAAAAGCCTCAGCGAATTGGTGAAGTGGTTGCGGAGCAAAGCGATTTCTATGTTCCCGTGTATTTGGATAGGAGCCCCCGAGCTAAAAATTCCTCTTAACGACAAAACAGGTAGGTATCAGTCAGGGCTACACAGATCGAGCCCCGTCGCTAAACAGGAATCGTATTCAGTTTTTCTGTACTAGCTGCAGCACGATGCTGAAGCGGGAGAAGACGTGTAGAGCTTTTCAGTATAATGATTCACCTAGTTACGATAGCTTAATCTTGGCTAGTTGTTTGATACTTGAAGCCATTATAGCGCAACTAAACACAAACGCAAAGAGCATATTAGCACCCGTGGTGCCCAATGTAGTGTTCTCCGTGTTTCTCTTTAGCTGCTCTACAATGGCTTCATCAAGTCTGTCTCAGTGACCATCTCGGTTACTTACGATGTGTTACTTTCGATAGGACTTTAAAGTTGCGATTCCCTAATTGTTGCGTCTCTTAGCTTCTCCACATCCTCCTTTCAATCTGGATGCAAGTAACAAGCAATCTGGACCGAGCAGCGGAAAGGGCTATTCGATTGAAATGCAGCATCAGAGGCGGTCACTCAAAGACATAGGCACGCGCCGGCCTTTTGACAGCGTCACTGGTCAGCCGCTACTTACCCAGAACTTCTTCTGGAACCGGAAGGCGCAGAAGGGCATCGCGAAGACGACCAGAACCCAGGCCAGACAGCAGAGCGTGGGGTAGGTGCCCGCCCTCTCGGCCAGGAGCCAGAGCGCCACGGGCAGAGTGATGAGTCCACCGAGGGGCATGGGGAACACCATCATGCTCAAGGTGAGCGTCCCGCAGTCCACAGCCAGCAGGGACACAACCGACCCTGTAGGGTAGGCGCTCCTCATGGTCGCCGGCATGTGGACGGCCTGAACGACAGAGGGCGCCAGGTACCAAGTTTGAAATGAAGCAGACGGCGTGCTCAGATCGGTCAATCTTGACATTTGAAACGTACTGCAGCGGAGACCTGAATATTGTTTCCAAACTCGAAGAGTAGTAAAATTGTCTGTTTAGGCAAAATGAAAATTATTAAAAAATCTTCAGATATTTGTGTTTTATCACGTGTACTTTGTAAAGGAGGTCCAATTGCAGTCTTTGACTTCGGGACCTACTTCTGTATATTAATATCTTGTAATCTTTCTAATCATCTCAATAAAAACCGATTCTGATCGTGATTTGTTTAGTGAGGACGCTGTGAAAAGTCGCACTGCTCTGTAGAACAGAATTTGTAGCCTCTTTGGGTGGCAGCCATCTTTTGCTAATAACTGCAGGAACCGGTTCAACGAACGACCGAGCTGGCACTCAGCCTGTTTCTCTCACATAAGTGTTTCTCCCGCCTTCAGCGTTCCCTCATCGTAACAATGTCGTCAAGTTTGGTTGAAATTAAACACGCTTGCTCTAAACGCGAGTGTCCGAGTAAAAAAAAATATCTTGTCTATAGTCGAGGCTAGAATGATCGGCAGTACGGACAAACGAAAATATTCGTGACGTTCATTCATCAAGCAGTCACGTAATGGTGGTGTGAATTGCTGCTGCCAGTATGCATTCGTTCTGTGATATGGCTGGAGATTCTCCAGGTAAAGCCGAATGTTCGAGCGGGTTCTAAAGATTCCTTTCTGCTAATTTTAGTTTGAGCCTCTATTCGTATTTTAAGTTTGAACTGCTTTTACCTCCACTTGTCGGCGAACTTGCAGAGACCTTGAGCCTTGAGAGTCATGGCTCAACTCTGATATAAAGGACCGTGAACGTCTCAACAACACATCGTATGCCATTTATAGGCACGATAGGACCGTCGTCGGGGGAGGGGGGAGTCTTGGTATTTGTCAAACAACGGCTGGTCTCTTCTCGCTTATTTACCGAAGGTCACCAGGAGATCCTTTGCCTCAAGATACTACTGCCGACAAGCACGGCCATACTGATTTCTTGTTGCCGTCCTACTGATCGCGATATTTCATGTACAAACGAACTTAATTCCAATCCAGTCTAATCTCCCGTTTTCCTCATGCTAATCTAGTGCTATGCGGTGACTTCAACTTTCCGGATAATGACTGGGAAAACTGCGTCGCTTCAACCCGCGCGTCCAAAGATTTCCTAGAAGCAGTTCTCATGTACAGCCTTAGCCAAGTAGTTACCAGACCTTCTCGCAGTGCTAACGTTATCGAGTTAGTTCTTAGCAACAATAATGAACTAATTAATTCTTTACAGTATGTTAAAAGTGTTAGTGTTCACAAAATTTTGTTTTTTAACATAATCTATAGAGCTTCCTACCTGCCAGCCGCCTACTAAATACATCCGAGGTGACAATAAAGCAAACTTTCCAGAAATTAACAATCAGCTTGAATCCTTTGTAGACTTCCATCAATCAGGCTCTTCCAGAACAGTTGAGCAAAACTGGTTACTATATAAACACAAACTTTTGTCTCTTCTTGATGCTTATGTTCCTCTTGTACGTATTCGCGGGGATGCCGGTATTCGGACAAACGTCGAAAAATACCTAGGAAAAAAAGCGCATTTTCCGCGAACTTAAAGGACGCTAGAATCCGCTAAAATGTCAAAAACACTTTACGGTATTGCGGGAAAACCCAAGTTTGCTGAGGTAATCTAAACGCAAATATTTCCACCAGGACCTGCTAAGCATTCTGCGTGACAAGCCTCGCAAATTTTGGTAGTTATTGTCACTTATACGTACTACATGTCATAGTATCGGGTTGATAAACTCGCATGGGTCTCCTGTCCCTGTGAATCAGCATCCCGATGTCATCAACTCTTATTTTCGCTCGGTTTTCACTAATGAACCTGCTACTAATATTCCTACGTTGCCATCTACTCACCATTAGGAAATGCCGACTGTTACTGTAACTACTCAAGGAATCTCCAATTTAATCGATAACCTTAAATTTTCCAGTGCACCAGGCCCAGACGGCATACCGGCTAAAGGCTTAAAGGGCGCCAAATCACGATCTAGCCCCTTCTTGCAAATGATTTTCACCTAATCTATTGCCTCGTCCACTATTCCGAATGATTGGAAAATTAGAAATGTTGTACGTATACACAAATCTGGTAGCCATTCCAGTTCATGTAATTACCGCCCTATTTGCTTAACCTGCATACCTTGTAAACTTCGAGAGCATATATTGTACTCAGCATAGCATCTCATTTAGACAAGCACACTTTTTTCTTTCCAAACATAGATTTAGATGAGGCCACTCATGTGAAACACAACTGTTCGAATTCACCACAAACCTTCACCTCCACTTTGACTCCCGTTTTCAAACCGATGTTATCTATCTTGACTTTGAAAATGCGCTTGATCGCGTCGCCCATCGTCGTCTTACCACGAAACTTGTTTGTCTTAATCTTGACACACTTGTATTGTATTGTCCTGGATTGAATGTGTTCTCACAAATCACTCACAACACACTGATCGATAACCTCAAGTCGTCAAGTAGTCCACTCTGGTCAGCTGTATCACAGGGCTCTGTGCTTCGGCTTCTTCTGTTTCTCGTTTTTATAAATGAGCTCCCTAACAGTATTCTTTGATCAATCTGGCTATTCACTCATGTCTATGTCCTGTACAGGCGCATATCCTCCCATAATGACCAACTCAGAAAGACCTAAGCAAAATAGTAAATTGGTGCTCACTTTGGCTCATGTCTTTCCACGTTTCCAAATGCAAGTACATGCATGTAATTCGCAAGCGGGAAATAATTAACCACCAGTACTCCCTTAATTCTACAGTCCTCACTAAACTTGACTCTTACCGTTATCTCGGCGTTACTGTCACCAATCAGCTTACGTGGTCTGCACACATAACACAAGTTATAAACGACTGTTCTAAATCACTCGGCCTACTCAGAAGATCGAATTTTCAGATTCCTGTTCCCGTAAACAGGCTCGCCTGACAAACGCTAATTCGGACAAAACTTGAGTATGCGTCAGCAATTTGGAACGCTCCCCAGACTTACCTTATTAACTAGCTTGAAGCAGTGCAGAATTTTGCGGCACGTTTTATCGCTTCAAACCATGACTGGCATACAAGTATAAGTAGCATTAAATCATCCCTAATCATCCCTAGTCTAACACTGCATAGGAAGTATTCACAACTATCACTTTGCACAAACTGTATTATAATTTCTAACACCTCAGGAACACTATTGTACTTCCACCCAACCGCACCTCTCACCGTCTGTTTTGCAACCTGAGTCTACAACCTCTGCTTGGTTCCTGTGATGCCTTCAACAAATATTTCTTGCCTACTGCTACTGAAATGTGGAACGCACGAACCGACAGTATAGTGAATGAAGGTGATTGAGATAAATTTAGGCACCTATCGTCATACTTTTAAACCTTGAACCTACCACTACGGCGCTGTTACTATAACGTGTACCTTTCTTTACTGCTCTGTTATACTGCCGGTAGTGCTGCCATTTCTACTGCCAGTTTGTACCTTGTTCCTTTGTTTTGTTTTGATTTGTTCTCGCCCATCGTCTTCTAGCATGTATACTAAGTTTTGTTTACCGTTGTATAAATAAGTTAACCATTGCATAATAATGACGATAGTGTTTATTGATGCATTTGCTACCCCCCCCCCCTTATATAGTACCCTGAAAGGTGCCCTTAATGGAAAATAAATGATGCTGATGAAGAGCCAGAGCCGTTATCCGGGCAAGTCGCGAGAACAAAACGAGATCATCCGGGCAACCAGTCAAAACTCACGAAAATGCAATTTCTGGACGCCCACTCCTTGTATAGGGTCGCAGTACATACGCTAGTTACTGCTCAAAAAAGTTACAAAATATTGCTTCCGAGATCTTCCTAATGTTTGTTCACAATATCACTTAAGCTGTAACTTCTAGTACGCTGAAGTTTTGCTTCTCATTTCCAATAGGAAACGATTAGAAGGCAGATACAGGCACCATACATTTCATTGTAATCTTATGATGCTGATATAGGATTGGCTGTGCTTTTCTGAACGCCAGCGTTGCGTGAGTTACGCGGCGTGGGTTTTCCCTCGCCTCGAGCGATGGCGCCACGTGGCATGGCGCCTCCCCTTCAAGCGCTTTCATTCATCTAGATGGCAGTGCGCTCTGTCTCCCTTGCGCCTTTTGCTTCCTGTCATGCCGCCTTCAGCCGCTTTTCTCCTTCTAGCCGGGCAGCGTTCACATGGACCAGTGAACAGTATGGCGTGGTGCAGTGTGATTTGGTGGGCTGTGCCGGCGCGAATATGCATTACACCCATTTTATGATTGTGGCTAGTACCATCTCCAACCAGTCTACTTTGCCGGTTGGCATTTCATGCTAACATCTACACTCGATTACGAAAGCGCCAGCAATTTTTCTCTAAATCTGTTTCGTTCTAAACTAGATGCTAATTAAGGATCATAATGGTATTATTTTAACTATTACAATCGCACAATCGTAAACATACTGTAAAAGAAAGGTATTTTACATTTAAGTTAGAAGAGTTGGCAGGCATTCATGTCCTAACAAGGCAGAAATTTCCATCGTCAAGCTGGTGTTTTTCCTGACGCAAACGCTTTCTGTCGTCATATTGTAGATCGCTTTGATTTCGACCCGATCACATTGAAGAATGTAATCTTGAGGCTGTACTAAATAAGTAAAGAACTAAAACCAGATGTGATGCAAGAAAGGACACCTTTGCTATGACCAACATTATTTTGTGCAGCTGTCAAATTCAATATTAGGGCGACCATGGCGAAGATCACGTGTCTCAATGGGGGTTACGTGAAGAAAAATTTGATATATCGCCGATTATGATTGATCGAGAACCCTGTTCTTGCATATCTCTCTCAATATCAAAAAAGTAATTGATAATTACAGTGGTTGCGGCAACAAAGGCACGCGCTGAATAATATCTTTTATATATTCAGATTTGTCATGCGCCCCGTGCACCATTTATGTTCTCAATACTGCTACAGCTTCTACCACAAAACGCCGCCAAAGTTGTATTGTTTGGCTTGGACTACTGCACTTAATTTGCTAATACTGCCAAGAATAACGGAGCTCGCGAAGAAAGTAGAAGTTTCACCCGGAAGGCGAACCATTGATTGCAACAGGAAGTTATTAGACAGCTGTAGAAGTAAAGTTAGTAGTTATATCAGCTGCATAAACTCACGCAAACATTTGTGTCCTAACCAAACTAATAAACACGTTGCTAGTCGCATACAGGCAAGCACGAACCCATCCTCTTCGATGACCGCGTACGTTGCTGTCAGATTGCTGGGGCAATGAAGGGCGGCAGCAACGGTGAGTGAATTCCCCTTCGGGCTGCCTTTCGCTTTAACGCGAACTAGGCGCCCGTGAACACAGTGCATGCGAAGCTATTACCTATCTCGGGCTGCCAAGCCTTTAAACCCACCACAGATTACCTCCAAGGTAGGGCGCTCGCGGCTGCATTCTGTCGTCGAAGGTGCAGTAAAAGATAAGATGCGCACTAACCTGGTCCTTTCCCCAACCACCCGCTCCTAGCCCGAGCACCTATCTTCCCGCACCCTCCCTTTCATGTGTGAGAAGACGCGCCGCATCAAGCCACCATCCTTCTCGGCTCACCTTCGCCATTCTTCGCACCTATAGTATGCGGCGCGTGGTCGCGATGTTATCGCACTTGGACTTGATATGAAACATCATGGCGACGGCAGCGGCAAAATTTGCCTGGAATGTCTATATAACTGATAAGGCAATAAAAAAAACAGAGGGTAAGAAATCCATGGTTGAAAACGTGAGTGGTAGCATTCTTGACCTCTTAGGGAAATTTCTGCTGAAGGTTACTGCTCAGGCGTAGATGCTACTGAATTCAGGAAAACAATTAACAGTTTGTAAAATAGTTCCTGCAAAACCTGAAAACCTAGAAAGATGAGTTGAAAGCGAAAAAGAAAGCTCTAAAAAACCAACAGTGGCGTGATTACAAAATTCGAGCAATAGTCGTGACTAAACAACGCCGATGTCAAAGGCATTTCGTGCACATGAGGGCAAGACTGTGTGATGGCCACATAAACTTTTGGCGACAAAATTGCTTGACCAGTAAAGGTAACTAACCGAAGTGTTGTTCTGCGTGATCCCATAAAAGTATAAAATGAAAACAGCGTGGCTCGCTTGTGCTTGTGAACGAAGCAGGCTGAGTTAGGGGCGACAGCGAGGAAACTAAGGCATTGACTGGGTGATATCGTCACTTCGAGAATAAGAGAGAAGCCTGTCTTTATGAACAAACATTTGACACCTTCTGTCTGAAATTCGTCTCTAAAGAAAAAGAGATCTCTGTAGGCAGACAGCCTTCAAACTTAGGCTGATAGCCGAGTCTATCGCAGCGTAACTGAGTCGGACTTAATCGATAATGTACCTGTAAGTCAACCTCGTGCCTGTCAGTTAAGCAAAGCTCGCAGTTTCTTCTTGTGTTACAGCTAGCCAGTTTAATGGAACTTCTTACACGTCATCGAAAATCTGTGTACATTTAGCTTTCAACTTCCCGTTTTCAATCATTGAAATCTCTCAAACTTCGTTGAGTGATCATGATTGCATTTTATGTTTTTCCATCATGTTGTTGAATATTTCAATTGACCGTTGAGGAACAGTGGCGACGCAGCAACCTATCTTCTATTGTATCAAATGGACAATTCAAATGAACAGCCTTGTGCTCAATGTAAATAATTGTCAACATGTTTGGATAGAAATAAACATTGACTGACTCAATATAGACAATAAAAGCCTAATAATTGACTGGCTATATCATTCGCGTTCTCCGTCAACAATATAGTGTTGTGCTGCTATTCATAATGTTGTGGGAAACTGAATCAAATATGTAATATTTATAGGTGACATAAATAATGACCTGGTGACAGATCGCCTTTTAATGCTTTACACTTTTCTGATTTTTAAGAGCTTCGGATATGAATGCTTTTATACAATGTGATAACAACACCATCGCTACATTATTTGGTCTCCAACAATCAAATTTCTTACATCCACCATATGTAGGCGTTCCAATGACTGAAAAAAAAACAATCACTGTACAACCTTGGTAAGTTGTCGCTTTACTAATGATTTCTCAATAAATTATGTACTCTTAAATTATAATAGCGAAAGAATGAACTTTCTCAAGGAATGTATAATCCTGATTGGTGCCACGTTATAGACAAACAGAGGATGCACGAAGAAAAATTTGCCCTTTTTTCCTCTATTCCTTAAACTGCTTTCATCGCTGAATTTTCAGGACAGACGTGCGCGTTCTTTGCCTCCTCCTGAAGTTTCATAAAGGCACCGTTATGTTCAACATGTGGTGATATTTAACAAGTAGTGCTAACTGGGAACAGCCGCTTGATGCACTGGCATGGTACTTGAGTACGGGGCAAACTTGATGTATAGTAGTATTCTAACTCCGCTCGGTATAATTGCCTTGATCTGTTTTTGTGACGTTCGAGCTGCTCGCGTTGCAAGCAACTTTGTGGCAACTGTGTTCTCGTGCTTTAACGAGAAAGACCTTAGCAGAACTATCGCCGGCATGCATTGGCAAAGCTAGATTCGTCCGCGTCTACCCCCGTCCTCATCGTCAGAACTATCACCCTGAATATATGTTTCAGTGCCGAAAAAGAGGCCCTGCAACTGAAGTTCACGATGCAGCGAAACTTATACCCCTGTATCCGATGATGATGGAATAAAATCTACTTTAGATAGTGGCATAGTAAACAGTTTCTCAAATACATTGTGCAAATGATATTGAAGTCGTGTTTTATTTTATGTGTATGAGTAGTCGCTTTGTTAAGTGCGTTTAGTTCCGAGACAATTGTACCCACTCAGAACCAAAATAGATTTATTATGAAGCAGAAAGCCATTGGCAATAGAAACGTGCTGTGACAATGAATACTTTGCTTCTTAGAGCAGAATTCAAGAAGCACGATTCGTTTTGGGCAAAGCCCAAAAGCCCAGCAATACCTTTATTAGAAACGACGCGGCGTGCAATTTCAATATTTCAATTATAATCTACAAGCAGCACCGATACGCAGAGGTCCCATCTTAATCACACTCGAACCGGCCATATATCTATCTTTCGAGGTGGGGTGCAGTCACTGAGGAAATTGATGCTTGGTATTCATCTGATTCCCATTCATCAGCCCTAAACTGAAGCGAAGGGGTACTGCGTTTATGACATAAATTTACTAAACTTATTACCCACATGTATATGAAAAAAAAAACGGATATGAATGAAGAACATTCAGGGCTCAGCGAAACAACCTTGTAACAGGTTACTACTGATATGTTGAGCACGCACTGCTCATCGCCTCCTCAGGACAACCGATAATAAGTTAGAAGCATCCAATATTCGAAGTTCCTGGACAATATGCGCAACAAGCTTTCGGAACTGTATACTGTATAACGATATCGCATTAGTATATTGGGTGGAAAAACAGACTTTGAATTATGTCAAAAGCAGCGTTTGGTACTAGTCGCAGTAGTCATATTGCAAAACAGAAGACATAGAAAATAAAGGAAGCAAAAGCGGACAGAATGACCACAGTAGCGTAGGATGTCTGTTCTACATTTGAAAAAGAATGAAGACGCAGACAGGAAAGAAACAGTGTTGCGGTCACCTTGTTAAAAATGGCCCCTTGAATCATGGCTCGCATGCGGCAGCCAAACACGATGACTATGTCCATGTGGTAGACCGAGACAAGGTATTCCGCCGCGCTGACCGCCACAAACAGGATGGCCGCCGCTATCATGTCTCCCCGGGTGGAGCTGGCCATCAGCAGCCTGCACAGCGGAGACCAAGGACCTGTACTTGTGCGAGAATGCGCTGGACACAAATCGGATCCCTGGAACTTGTGCAGAAAGGGATGCCATAAAATAGAGAGCATGCGGGTAGAATTATGCGCACAGTATTTCCCTTAGTAGGTATTCCGCCAATGATTACAGTCTAAATTTAATGTTAAGGTTGGCAGGGTACTTTTATGGTAACGAAGGCAAGTGTTACAGATAATCGGGTCCCAAAGTGTGTAGGATCGATAGCCTAACAAGTGACTATGTTGCTGCGGTAACGTACACAAAGTTGTATAGCATTCCTAATAGGATTATCCAATTGACATTTAACCATTCATTATAGCTCTCATAGAAATAATTTTTAAATCTTCTGGCGGTGCTTCGCAGAATAGATGATCTCCTCTACAAGCATGCACATATGCGCAGCCGACATCCTGATGGGCACGGGAACGTGGCTTACTGACGACATATGCACCGGTGAACTTGGTTTACCGCTATTGTTCTCTGTTCTTCGTTAAGATAGGGCCGGTATTCACGAGGAGGCGTGATAATAGCTAAAGGATCTGTACCATCCCTCTGTATTTGCTGTAGACACGTCTTTAGAAATGTTACTTGTGACTGTTTGTATAGGACTTGTAAACTTCGCCGTAGGTGCACGCTACCGCCCACAAGATAGTCGCACGGAATTAGCCGACTATTTGAATGGCACAATAAAAATAACATCAGCACAGTACACTAGATCCCTTGTTATTGTAGTGGAAGACTTCAATTGCTGAGCGTGTGACATGTAGGATGCGACTATTAACACCAAAATAAATTGAAGCGAATGGCTCAAGTTCCTTCCGCCTCTTGAACTTCAACAGATTACGCAAGCCGTTCATAAAATTAGAGATAACAATCACGTGTTGCATCCCATTTTTACGAATGAATCTGATCTTGCAAACACGCTTGTCATTGAGGAAATCAGTGACCACACAACTGCTCACTGTTCGTTATCCGTGTCCTGTACCGAGGTGAAAAATATGTGAACACCCAAGCAACTGTAGGCAAAATAAACAGCATACTTTGTAGCTTCTTAGAGGACTTTAATAACTCTAAGGATCGCACGTTCAATTCAAGCAGGCGCGCCTTCCGCGATGAAAATACAGAAATGGAATATTGCTGCATCTCTATATTTAATATTAGTTCTCTAGCAAATAAAGTTTGGCTCAGAAATAATAGCAAGACGAGCATTACCGAAGGAAGTCACAGGCCTGCGCCGTACACGCAGTGCAGTCACAGCGTAAGCTGGAGGAGCGGCTCCGTAGGAGCTCCATTTTTGGCAGCGCGCACCAGACGGTCTTTGCAGCGAGGTCTCACGGCGAGCTTGCTCTCTGCACAGCGGTCTGCTGAGCCCGACGTTGCGTGGTTCTAGCCGCGCTTAGCTCTGCGATTCACCTTTTCTGCAGCGGATTATGCTCCTCAGCAGCGGATCATGCGCCTCTCACATTGTGTGACAAATGGCAAGGTGGTATGATAATGAGGAAGGAGATGATGATGATGGGGATGATGAGGATTTATTGGAATCCTCTACTAAACGGGGCGGTGACATTCACCTAGCCTTCTTGATTTAATCAGGTATGCTGCAAATGCTTTCTGCGGTGGCAAACAGTCACCTAGCCTGCTTGAAGTATGCCACACATGCCTTTCATTTTAGCACTGTACTATGCACGTCATTAGTAATCTTTTCCTTTATAGACACTTCTCTATTTACCTTGTACCACTCACTACCTATGCTGGATGGGTGGATGAATGGATGGATGCTACAGCCTCCTCTTCGAAATAGGGTGGTGGATTGCTCTACCAAGCTCTTGTTCTTATGTTGCCTAATGTTCTACCTATATTTTTAGAAAACACACAAACACAAAGAATCCTGATCCTCAAACTCCTGGAACCATTACTGGCAACCCTATTTATGTACGCCTCAGTTGTTTGTGGTCTCCATACTTTTCTGCTACCAAGGGCGCTATAACGTAAAACCATATTCCCAACTTTTGTATTCCAATTCTGCAATCAGCCATCCGTGATAGGTCAAAAGCATTTTGGACCACCCCCCTTCACCTGTCTGTCACGCGTCGTCACGAAAACCGCGATAGGTTCCCGTAGGATATGATGTTGCACACTCATTATCCATGATTTCACTGAACAATAGAAAAATAGTTATTTCTGATTCGACGCCTTTTCGCCATTAGCCCTCGGCCATTGGTCAGAAAAGCCTAAACTGGCAGCAAGGGTACCTAGACCTTGCGGCAACTATTAGGCAAATTGTTCGCGAAGAACTTGAAAGACACACCAAAGGGGCGGATGTCGACCAGCTTGGGTGGGCTCCCAACCAACCTCAAGAACATGCATCTGCTGTGTCCGCATTGTCTGCCATGCCACGCGTTGCAGAGTGTCGAGTAGATCAGCTGCGACAGCACCGACGTACCTTTCCCGACGACGTGACGCACGATCAACGAACTCGTCGAGCTACCACCACGAATCGGAATTCGGAAGATCGCATTTATTATTCGCAGCGTCCCAGGATTGACCCCGAGGTTTACAACGTCGGTCGCGCATCGCCTGTGTGTTACAGCTGTGGCGCCTCGGGACACATTGCTCGTTTTTGTCGCCGACGCCGACAGACAAGATGTGGCCCACCACCAACTTGGCCTACTTTTGAACGTGACAGTTATGACGACCGTTGGCTGACAGACCCTGATAGTGCAAACACCACAGGCGCGCCACCCCGGAATACCTTCCGTCAATATAGTAGAAGGAGTGGCTCGCCAGCTTCAGACCGTAGCCTGACGCCCCCAACCAGTCGCCAACGCCGTTCACCGTCACCACGGCGACGTGCTGCGTCACCACCACCGTCGGAAAACTAGCCGGCGCGACCGATGGAGGTAAGGTCGCCGGACAGTCTGCGTCTCTGCGAAATACTCCTCTGCCTATTATGATGGTGAAGAACAAAGTGCGTGTGTTAATTGATAGTATACCTGCAACAGCATTAGTGGATACTGGTGCTACCGTTTCCGTCATGAGTGTGACATTCAAAGAGAGGCTGGGTCGGAAAGTTATGTTCCCGTGGAATGGTGGTGTGACGTTTCGTGGTGTCAGTGGAGAGTGCCTAGTTCCCCTTGGTATTTGTGTTGCAAGTGTTTTGTTCGGAGGAGAAGATCTTATAACAGAATTTCTCGTACTACCGCGGTGCACTCACGACGTGATTCTCGGGATTGACTTTCTTCAGGATTGTGGTGCATCCGTTAACTGTGGCACAGGCGAAATTACTCTGAATAGCGCGCTTCTCGCCACCCTTGCCGACACATCCTTACCAGTGAAAAACTATTGTGTTGTTTCGAAAGATTTGCTGGTACCGCCTTGGTCGCTGTCACGTATTCCTGTCAACTTCGCTGCTGCCGACCTTTCATCGTTTGACGCGCAAGTCCAGCCCCTTCCGTCGAGCTGCGCCAAGAAAGATGTACTCGTACCACGCTCTGTCGTGAGAGTAGTGAATGGCGTCTCAAATTTGTGGGCTTTCAATTGTTCTTGCGTCCCTGCTGTTCTTCCGCGTGATATGAAGCTCGCTGAATTTGACGAGATTACTTACAGCTCCATTACAGTTCTAAGCGAGGAGGAGCAGTCTCGTACTAGCGATCCTCACCAAAGCACTTCTGAAGAGCAGATCCTATGGATGATCAACAAGGCGCTGCCCTCACATGAGCGCCACGTTCTCGCAGAAGTTTTGTGGGCACATCTTTCTGTATTCGATTTCGCACAAGGCGACAAGCAGGCTTCACTCCCTCGTTCTCGTGCTCGCCACAGAATTGACACCGGATCTGCGCATCCCATTCGGCAAAAGCCTTACCGCGTTTCTGCAACAGAGAGGACAGTTATTGCTGAACAGGTGAAAGACATGCTGCGGAAAAGTGTTGTTCAAGAGTCCTCTAGTCCGTGGGCAGCACCAGTAATCTTAGTAAAGAAGAAGGATGGATCGTGGCGGTTTTGCGTTGATTACAGGAAACTGAATGCAGTCACCAAAAAGGATGTGTATCCACTTCCTCGAATTGATGATGTCATCGATTGTTTACATTCCGCTGCCTACTTTTCATCACTGGATTTGCGATCAGGGTATTGGCAGATACCCATGCACCCAGACGATAAGGAGAAAACGGCCTTCGTGACACCAGATGGTCTTTATGAATTTAACGTTATGCCGTTCGGCCTTTGTAACGCACCAGCAACATTCGAACGATTCATGGATACTATCCTCCGAGGACTTAAATGGGAAATTTGTTTGTGCTACCTCGATGATGTGGTGATTTTTGGCAGCACATTGAGTGAGCATAACAGCCGTCTCAGTCTTGTTCTGGATTGTGTCAAACAAGCCGGCTTGATCCTAAATTCCAAGAAATGTCGTTTCGGGGAAACGGAGACGTTAGTACTTGGGCATCTGGTCGACAAAAACGGTGTGAGGCCAGATCCACGGAAGATTGAGGCAGTCAGCTCCTTCGAAGCACCGAAGTCAGTGCGGGAGTTGAGGAGTTTCTTGGGCCTGTGCTCGTATTTTCGGCGCTTCATCCCAAGGTTCGCTGACGTGGTGTACCCCCTAACATGTCTTCTCCAAAAAGCCGTCCCCTTCAACTGGACATCGGCTTGCGACGACGCGTTCCGCCAGCTCAAATTTCTACTAACATCAGGGCCCGTATTGCGTCACTTCGATGCATCCGCACCTACGGAAGTGCACGCTGATGCCAGTGGCATCGGCATCGGTGCCGTACTAGTGCAACGTCATGACGGAGCTGAACACGTTGTGGCTTATGCTAGTCGCTCTTTGACTAAGGCGGAACGCAATTACACTGTGACCGAGCAAGAATGCTTGGCAGCTGTTTTCGCTGTCCACAAATTTCGGCCCTATATCTACGGACGCCCGTTCACTATCGTTACTGACCACCACGCGTTATGCTGGTTGGTGAATCTCCGTGACCCGAGTGGACGACTGGCACGTTGGGCTCTTCGACTGCAGGAGTACGACTTCGTTATTTCCTACAAGTCCGGGCGTCGCCACGCAGATGCGGACTGTCTCTCCCGCCTTCCTCTGACGACGACGGAGTGTGATGCAGACAATTTTGATAACTGTTTTGCTCCCATTTCTTCTACATTCCCAGACTCGACGACTTTCAAAGCAGAGCAGGAAAATGATATTAGTTTGGAACCTCTATTTGTAGCCGCATCGCGTCCTGGAGCCACTGGCCGATTTTGTGTCCACGACGGCCTGCTTTACAAGACCAATTATTCAGCTAAAGGCGCACGCTTCCTTCTGGTGGTGCCGCAGAGTCTGCGAACGGACATACTAAGAGCCATGCACGACGATGTGACCTCTGGCCATCTAGGATTCATCAGAACTTTGAACCGGACACAGGAGCGTTTTTACTGGCCCAAAATGCGGGACACAGTCAAGCACTACGTCGCCAGTTGCGACCAATGTCAACGCTACAAACGCCCTACGACCGCTCCGCCAGGTCTTCTCCAACCTCTGCCGCCGCCTCGCCTGCCATTTGAACAAGTGGGTATCGATCTTCTGGGCCCATTTCCCCGATCATCTAACGACAACCGATGGGTGATCGTATGTGTCGACCATCTGACCCGTTACGCGGAAACGGCGGCCGTACCATCTTCAACAGCTGTGTCCGTTGCAACGTTTTTGCTTCGATTCATTATTCTTCGACATGGTCCCCCCCGTGTCATTATTAGCGATCGCGGTCGTCAGTTTGTTGCGGACGCCGTAGAAGAACTGCTTCGTCTCTGCAGTTCACAGTTCCGTCATTCAACGCCTTATCACCCTCAGACAAATGGGCTTGTAGAACGTACGAACAGAACTCTAACTAACATGCTGGCCATGTACGTATCTTCCGATCACAAGGACTGGGATGACGTACTCCCCTTCATCACCTATGCTTATAATACTGCAAAGCATGAGACGACCGATTACAGTCCTTTTTATCTCCTTTACGCACGTTCACCGCTAAGCTGCATTGACACTATACTACCGTTTGACTTTCACAGCGAGTACTCTGTTGCCAAGACGCTTTGTCTTGCCGAAGAAGCCCGGCGTATCGCTCGCCTTCGTACTGTGGCATCGCAACACCGATCGAAAGAGCGCTATGACAGCCGACACCAGTCTGTCTCGTACGCTAAAGGAGACTTTGTGTGGTTGTGGACTCCGGAACGTAAACGTGGCTTATGCGAAAAGTTTTTACCCCAGTACACGGGCCCATTCGTCATTGTAGATCGCTTGAGTGACTTGACGTACGTGGTGGCACGCTTGACGTCCGCTGGTCGTCGGTCTAGCCAGACCCAGTTAGTACATGTTGCCCGTCTTAAGCGGTTTCACCCTGCGCTTTCCGAGTGATTTGGACTTGCCCAGCGGGCTTCGTCTGGCAACCGGGGACTGCTACGGCATGAGCCGGGCGAGCAGAAGAGGAAGAAGACGTTAGCGTGTGCAGCCTCGGGACGCCATCTTGACTTCACCATCAATCTCGTCCCTTAAATAAAGCCAGTTTCACATTAACCGTAACAATATCTTCATATTGTAACAAAAAATGCCCATGATTGCCATAGCTTTACCGCAGCAAGCACATGGTTCTTTGTCTTTGGTGTACCTCATTTTATAACTACGCCCTCTAAGGCATTCTGATCTTGCTTGAAAAAAGAAGAGCTTCCAATTGAATTATCATATACTGTTTCTTGCCTAATTTAGTTCTTTCCTTTGAGATAGTTGCTCATAGTAGATTTCTTTTTCCATTGTCGCCACCGATGAGATTGTCTCAGCCTCTCTCACTTTGCGTTTGACGTTCTTTATTGCCATGTTGCTGACCATACCGGTCGCATACTTGCTGGTGAGCTTCCTAGTTCTTTTCCTCCACTTTGAGTCAATGTTTTGCCTGTGCAAATACCTATACTCTCGCAACCCATTTATTTTCTTCCATAGTGATCAGTAGTTCTTAAAATTAATTTTACTCTGAACTTCCCTCACTCCAAACTTCTCCAGCCAATACAACTTTATATAGCAGAATCTGTGTGTTCCTTGCATTTTGTCTTTGTTTCCTTGCGCTGGCCCTTCAAGACGTTCACCCTAATAGCGCCTAGTGAGCGGCGTCCCACAGACGTTTGGTTGCCATCGAGTTCTGATTGTACACATGCCATTATACAAGCAACTGCGACATGGCGTGCTGCATGGTGTAATAATATGCAACTGCAGTACAAAGTGTGCACGTATCGACGCTACACGGTGCGCATCTCGCATCGCGTGACACGCGATACGATGCCATGCTAATGAAGAAGATGATGATAATGGCGATAATGAGTATTTAATGAGATAATGGGCATCCCCTTCGAAATGAGGTGGTGACAATCAGCAAGCCTGATTGAGTTAATGAGGTATGCTGCACATTCTTACCATTAAATTAAATTTTACACATCTCCATAACTTTCTTTTTCTTCATGAAGACTTCTACCTTGTACCGCTACCTATCCAACTGCTACATGACGCGCCACCTGGTGTAATCACATTCAACAGCAATGCAAAGTGTGCACGTATCGCTGCTACGAGGTGCGCATGTCACCGCGTGACAAGTGGCAGGATACTATGCTAATGAAGAAGATGCTGATAATGATTTATTAGCATCCTCTTTGAAACGGGGCAGTGACTAGCACCAAGCTTGCTTGATTTAATGATGTATGTCATACATGTTTTTTGTTATAGCATCTTTGTATACATCTCCTTAATCTTCTTCTACCTCAAACCTTCTCTATCTATTTTGTACGACTACCTAAGTAAGTTATACATGACGTGCCACATGGTGTTATAATATGCAACTGCCATTCAAAGTGTGCACGTATCGACGCTACGCGGCGCGCCTCTCACATCGCGTGAAAAGTAGCACGACACGAACCTAATAATAATAATGATGATAATAATAATAATAATTCATTGGCGTCACCTTTGAAACGGGGCACTGACATAATCACCTAGCCAGCCTGTGTAATTAGGTATACTATACATGTTTCTTTTTACATTATGACATTTTTGTATAGATCTGCTTAAGCTTATTCTCCTTTCTCAAACCTTCTCTATCTAGAGTGCACCGCTACGCATGCAGCTGCTAGATGGCGTGCCACCTGGTGTGATAATATTCAACTGCAATGCAAAGTCTACACGTATCGACGCTACGCGCCGCGGATGTTGCAAAGCGTGTCTCCTCGGGCGCTAGAGCGCCTTTAGAGGCATGTTTCCGCTGAAAGCTAGCGATCGAACGTCACTAAATATAGCACTTGTAGATAACTTTTCCTTGAACCTATGTATCGAAAGCCACATTTGTCTCTATTCAGTAATGCTGTCGCTTGCAGTGTCCGTAAAAAGGGTATAACGCCAGCAGCGAAAACGTTTCTTCTTAAGCGGCACACTTACACGCTGCCAGTTCAAAGATGGCTTCATGCAAAAGAATTATATGTACACAGGAGTGCAAATTATAGACTTTGCAATTAACCCGAGACAACAGAACATTATTTTATTCTTTGTCGTGTCGCCTTTTATTTTTGGGACATTTTACAAGAAAAACTATCAAGAAAGAACTTCCTTTCATCGTACAGTATCCGCTTCCTTCCTTTCAAGAAGACGATCAGTAATACACCATATCACCTCTTGGTGTTATCAGGACTTGATCACGAAGAGGCTGCATGGTGGAGAAATATGCCGAGCCACCTCACTTCACAAGGTACGTCTTTCGAGAAGAAGTTGGTCAAGTCTGTAGTGTGCTTGGACCCTTTAATACCGTTGCTGAATGCATTTCGCATGAACTTTCATCGGACTGCTTAGCATATGTGCATTTATTTTTCATTTGCGTCTAAATGCAACGTAAATCCTTTTCGCATGAAAGTACTCATAATTCCATGTAAGAAAAATAAAAAGCGCTGGCATGCCTCACTGGTAGAGTACCTGACTTCCGTGCATCGGGCCGGGGTTTGATCCCGGCGGAAACTGGGTATCTTTTTGTCGCATTCCCGGCGATATCTGCGACGGACACTGGCGGTGGATAACATCGCCAACCGAAAGGGCTATGGGAATGAGCCCATAACATGTTATGCTGTAAAAGGTATTCCGGATAGCCACACGTACTGAAGTGACGGTTCATTGGTAAAGATATAAAACATTCACTGTTTTATTTCGCACAGAGGTTACAGATTCCCAACGTCCGTACTTGGCTTGCTTGCCCTTTTGCAGATCGAAATGAATGAAGGAGTTATGACGTTTAACGTGCCAGCACCGCGATTTCATTGCGCGGCACGCCGTAGTGGGGGACTCCTGACAAATTTTGACCACCAGGGGATTTTCAACGTGCCCCGAATGCGCGAGCCATGGGCTTTCTTGCATTTCGCCCCCGTCGAGATGTGGCTTCAGGGGCCAGGATTTCAACCCGCGACCTCGTGCTTAGTAGCGCCACACCATAGCCGCTCAGCCACCGCAGCGGGTC
Organism: Dermacentor variabilis; assembly: GCF_050947875.1. Classification (NCBI taxonomy): domain Eukaryota; kingdom Metazoa; phylum Arthropoda; class Arachnida; order Ixodida; family Ixodidae; genus Dermacentor; species Dermacentor variabilis. The sequence continues at coordinate 44,857,540 of NC_134576.1, read as the reverse complement.
TTCTAAATAGGTTAAGCACTGATGCTTGAAAACTTTGGCGCCTTCTCACCGCAAAGTAAAATCGTGCTTCACCGTTGCTCACGAGAGATGATGATAGCTGAATGCGCACAAGTATTCAATCAGCGCATCTCTTCTGTGTTTACTGTTAACACACGTAAAAAATTAATGTAGAAACTTTGCTGGGAGTTGTCTAAGTATGCGTAAGCATTGTGCCACTTGCTGATCTCCATGCAGTCCAGTGTCATTATCAATGTTATGAAGTTTGATCCGACCAGCAAAATCCTTATCAACCCTTATCTGTTGTTATCAAGCTTATCGGACACTATCCGTACCTTATTAACCATATTGCAATCGATCCAATCTTACCAATCCTTATCTGTCCTGATCAACCATATCTGGTATGATCCAAAAAAAATTTCAGTTGAGTGATCCTGTTTATTTGCATACTTCCTCCTGTTCTCATTGTAACTGTGTTCCAGTAAAATATGCGCATTCGGTCAAATATCTTGGCCTGATCTTCGACAGTGATCTCTCTTGGAACTCGCACCTTTCTTTCGTTTGTCAAAGACTTCGTGCTGTATCTTGTGTCCTGTATAATATTAGATATTTTATGCCTTTTTCTGTCCGTAAATGTGTTACACACGCTCTAGCCTATAGTGTACTCAGATACGGAATCACTGTTTATGGTCACTGCACTGTTCGCTGGCAGCGCAGGGTGAATTCGCTTCTGCGTTTACTTTTAAAAAATATTGCCTACGACCTGCCCATCGGTAATAACATTGATATTTTCAGAAGATTAAAGTTTCAAAATTTTAACGCTTTATTAACAGAAACTATTGCGCTTAAACATTTTTGGTGCAGTCAGTTCACCATTCCATATGTTCCTGCACGTGATTTAAGACCAAAATACCGTTACTGCATTCCTCGCTCCTCAACCCGGTACGGAAAGCGCACACGTCAATACTATGTACCTGCCTGTTTCAATATTATGCCACCTAGTGTATTCCGCATGAGAACAAAATACACCCTGAAAAAAATTTTGCGGTACGTCTCTGCGTTGCTTCCTACCCCGTAATTATTTAATCGAGTGTTACTATCTTAATTCCATATTGTTCTCATCCCTTTTGATGTTGTAATAGTTATGTCTCCATATCTGTCTCTCTGAGTTGTTAAATTTTCTTTTTTTTGTTTGCTTGTCGAGTTTGTTGCAATATCTCTATTCTTTGTTTTGCTAATATTCGCTGTCTGCCAGGCGCTGCCACTCAAGCCCTTGGTGAGGCTTTGGTAGGCCTGATTTTTGTGTATGAGAATTGATACGAATAAAAGTACTATCTATCTATCTGTCTATCTATCTATCCAACCTTTATCAACTTTTATCGGTCCTTCAACGTTATCAGACTTGATCGTACCCTTAACAACGTTTATCGGTGCTTATTAACCTTATGAGAGTTTCTCCGTCCATTAGAAGTCCTTATCGCTCTTTTGCATCCTATCCATCCGCGTCGAACCGTTATCAACAGTGATAAGACTCATCTCAGCCCTCATCACTCCTAATCATGCTCACTGATCACCACTAACGTTTTTTTCTTATGAACATATTAATTTATTTATAGTGATTTGTCTCACGTAAAGGACATGATTTCTCGTTGGGTAAGCATATATATGCGTCAACATTTTAAAGCTGCAGAAATTCTGACAATTATCTACTAATAAGTTAGCATCGGTTGGCTCGGTTGGGAGTTCGTTATTGCTTCGTTTTGCTTGCTTGCTTTTCTTATAGCTTATGCGTGTCTACCTTGTCCTTTCGGGTGGCAAATAATGGTTAGGCTTTAGTAGGCAATTGTGGGATTTTGTCGCCGCATCCAACTTCTTCAATGCAATCGAACCAATTGAGCCGGAATGCCGGGCACGAGCGCGCCTAGACGGAGCTGAGCTGTCGAAAGGAAACACCAGCTGCCGCAGTTGAGCGTGAGGCGTTGCGTGATGGCAGAGTGCATTGCCCCAACGCCATGTCATCCTCGCAAACCTGTGTCAAGTGCGCGTACTTTGTCCATGCAAGCTCTCCCTGCGTTCTGACTGCGCCTCGGTAAGGTCGAATGAAAACGTGCCAAGTGTCTCAACGCGTTCGCTTGCCCACGAGGAGCTCAAAACTCAGCAAACTGGCTTTTATAGCGCGGCAGTGTGATGCGCAAAGTGGTGACAGTCAGCGCATCTCCGCTTAGAAACAAGAAATTTCTGTCTGACACATGCGTCTCTATAGTCGACTAATACGCATCTCTAAAGCATGCAGACGGGACAACAAGATAGCGCCTTATATTCAATAGTTTCATTGCAACTCTAAGTTGAACACATAGGTCATTGCAAGTTGCCAAGTAAGGACGTCTGCTGAACGCGCGAAGGGTCGCCAAGCAAGCGTATAAATCAAAGCTTTCCCTGCTGCCCCCACATTGATTCGAGCTCGCATTGTTGCCGCAATGTGTAGTTGGGAGGTGGTGGCCCGAACCCCAATGCTATGCCGCAGCATGTGCACTTAATTGTTTCTGCAACGTTAGACGCTCTGCAGGGAGTCGGAGAGCAGCGGTGAATGTGCGCATATTTCGAAAGCGCCAGCAATGTTGTCGCGGAGGAGGATGACTTTGAGCGAATCGCACATAAACTCTCCAGAAGCTGGCCATGGTCGTGGTAACACCCTCATTCCTTCATAGTGAAATAGTTTAGCGCCAGAAAAACCTGTGATGCCTGTTGGCTTTCTTCCTCTCATGATATACAAGAACTGCTGCAGGTCTAATTTCTTCATTCTCGGTAATTTTTCCCCCTCGTGAAGTGGACCATGCTGGATTGTCCTCGCAGCAACACGTGGGTGCGCGGCTGGCTGGCTTGGTGTTCTGGCCTATGCTCCCAGCGTACAGTTTCCTGAGACCCCTTGTGCAATATACTGCACATTAATTTCAATTCTTTTACCAATTTTACTCGGAAGCAATTACATAAATATTTAATATCGCATAGAAGTTCGAAGCATGGGGAACTGTGTATAAGTAGTTTTGTCATGTTCCTGCAGCGACCATCTTCTACTGTGCTCGACGGCAACGTGGACGTAAACGCTAGAACCCATGTTGTGCAACTTAAAATTTCGCCAATTTTACCGACACCGAAGAGTATCAGAGCGTGCCAAATTGCACACCCGGGCCAACTCTGTAGACGTCAGTAAGGTGGACATTTCTGCGAGCATGAAACGCACGCAGGATGTAGCACACGCACTGATGTGGGCGAGAATATAGGACTGTGCCGCCTGTTCCCTACGTTTTGAGGCCACTACTCGTGTAGCCGGGCCCTTCGTGAGACTGTGTAATATGCCCTTGTGGAAATTTCTTCTCAGACTATCTAAGTATGGTGAGAAAAGCACGTTAACGCCAGCACACTATCTTTTAAACTAGCTTGCTAGAGGAAGCTGGCATCTGAACTTTACTTATCGTCTTTAGTGCGATCTTGTAAACTAAACGAAGACCGAACACTTGATGTCCTTTGGGAGTCACTCCAGTGGAAGGAACAACGCTAAATGCATTTACCAATTTTTGAGCGTTGTCGCACTAAATACTCTTTTTTTTCTATTTATAGTAGAGCTCTGGAATTCCCCATCCGAGCGACGTTCTTTGTTCACAATCGGTGAATTCATTTATGCCGGCACTTTAATCGCAATTTGAGTTGTCAGAATGACGAACATATTCGTGTGGCATTGGGTTGCACTGAGTTATAATTTTATCGATGTCGCACTTTCTGTGCCCTGACGTGTTGCACACACGTTAGGGTATGTTCGTTCTTTTTGTATGTTCTGCGGTCCAATTCTGCACACGTTTACGTTCCACTGGATGCACATGTTTACTTTGACATTGGCTACCTTTAATCCTTACGTGGCCTTCAAGTCGTACATTTTGGCATTTTCTATTGAGCGCCCCGCATCCTCTGTATGACAAAGTGCTATGGCAGAATTAGGTATGTTATCCCATGTGCGAGCTTTACAGCGCTTTGCAAGTATTGATAAGTAAATGAGAGAAATTCTGTGTAGAACTTGCGGTGATTTTCAGTAGCGACGGAAAATTATAGATTGCCACGGACCTCGATATTGCGCGGTAATCACCGTGGCCGCGACCGCGATCAGCTGAATATACAAGTTAATGGATGAAATTAACGACACAAAATCAAGACTCACTCAAGTGCTGGAACCCTGGCGAAGAGGCAACCGTAGTAGGCCAAGGTGCAGACGGTGACTCGAACCACATCCACCCAGAGGACGCTGATCATGGACTTGATGAAGACGCGACGACGGATGACGTCCTTCTTTCTGCGGCGTCATCGGGGAAGAACTCTATGATGAGCCACGAGGCATTTTCTGTGCCTCAGCATCAAAGGTTTTCTATAAGCTTATAGGCTTACGCTAAGCTGAATGGTGTTCGGGAGCATATTTCAAGAAATTTTGGTAGTAGTTTAGTTATATACATCTACATAGTGCAACTGACTGTGGTCTGCTCTGGTCCACCGTGAGTCGCACCTTCCTCCTTGAAAAGACGGCACGTGTGTCGAGTGAGCTCCTGAATGACACTTCGTAAGTTGGTGAATGCGGTTTAAAGTCATGGATCCGGGACCTCAAAGAGGTCCCATGTAATTATAACGCATTTACCTCGAAGTTTCCTGCAAATCGCCACTGCACTTCTTTTGGCCATTAACGAATTACATCTTGAGAGCAATGGGAGAGATATGCTGCAACGAGTGTAACAGAGTGTGACGTTTTGCGCAGTTTTGGCGCGTACCCGAAAGAGGCTGTTTCTACTAGGCAGAAAGGCATTCTTATAGCTTACGTCACCGATGTGCTAGGTATATGAAATTTTAACTTGCCGTAGGCGATTTAGCTGAAAGCAAGTTGCTTACTTCAAAATATCCATTTCTTTCATTTCATAATATCGGTGTAACATTGCAAACATTTCCTGTGCTTCTCGGGTAAATTTTCGGCGGTATATCGCGCATTACGCATTCACACGGGTATTTGAAACTTATAATTGGAAAGTATGACTAAGATTTTCTTGCACCTGTGTCCATAGATTGAATAAGTCTATTACTAAAATTTTAAGAGAATGTTACCTTTCCTGTGGTAATGAAAGCGCATTAAGTTTACAGCTATGGAAGCTGCGAAGAAACCTAACTACAAACATCAAAAATAGCTTTCTTGCGTACAATGTTATTTACCAGAATAAAAGGTTCGTCATGCTTTCAATACAGGCTTGTAAATATGTTTTATCTTGTTTACAATAAATGTTCATACTGGGGTGTGTAGAAACTATAAGCTACTTAAAAGAGCAAGGATACAAAATTTTCACCTACCTTTTCGTTTTGTTACATATCTACTGACTTTCAAATCGAACTACGACGCTTCAGTTGCGGGCGATAAATCACCGGCTATGGTAGCTTTAAATGCGATCGAGCTTACCCACGCGTGATGCAGGTGTTGAGGTACGTCACCAAATCCTTGCACCTCATTCCACGCCTGAGCTCTGGAAATGCGGAGTCCATGTCTTTGCTTCCACGGAGTTGCTCTCGAAAAAGGCTGCATTTTAAGTTGCACGAAACATAGTTGAGGTAATGACCTGGTTGAATGTTTTGAAAGCGACGCATTTAAGAATTTTCGTTCCCTACCGTTTTTGTTTTGCTCACCTGTTTTTATTCAAGAAATTGCAATGTGTGCAGCGATTGCTTCATTGCCAGGTGACAATATCTTGAGCTAGTGATTACTGCCCTAGCGTACTAGAAGCCACCGCAGAGACAGAAACCGCAAGCACGTAGTCACCGTCCTCAAAAAGTTTCCATTATTTGTACTCTGCTGTAACATCGAAAGAAAACTTTCCCTTTATCCAATTATTGTTTCTTTTATAGCGAAGCTGTGAGCCTTTCGTTGGCCCGCATTTTTCGTGTCCGCGTCCGAGGGAAAGAATGTGGGCCGAGGATCCCGGAGGTAGCGATATACCGGGGCGACCCGCGGCAGAAGTGAAACAGGCTTGAAGCACTCAGCAAAGTGAAACGAAAAGTGCGCACATTCTTTGGAATCTGGCACACAGCATACAGAACATCATTCGTTTCAATCAAAAACAAGCGGAAAACAAGCATCTGAACCACATAACTGACGATAAGGCGCTTCTGATAACAATACGAAACACGTAGCGCGCCCTGTATACGTTTCCCGGTAAAGATCGCTGTTGTGCAACCTGCCGCGGCGACGGCAGTTTGCGATGTGGGCAGTGATGTCACTAGCCTTTCGTATGCAAAAGAACCAGGCTACAAACTGACTTCATTGTTGTTGCAGCACTGCTATGTGTAGGCAGCGCATAGTTAGGACTTCCCAGGTGCGGTGTAAATAAGAGTAGCGCAAAGAAAATAAGAAAGGGAAATACGACTAGCGGATGCATGTTGTAAAAATTACCATTACTCCCATTACTACATTACTTTAAACTGCCGTTACTACCGTTACTCTGAAGCACCGACACATTGCATACGCCCCTCAGGAGCTGTAGTGGTGGATTTCAACAGCTTCTCAGGATATCCACTTTCACAGGGCCGTGATGACGAGTCTTTCTTTCTAAACAAACGCTTGTATACAGAATGCCACTATTTCGGCTAAATCCAACGTGATTCAGCCACATGTGGATGACTTCCATAATTCACTTCTCTTTGACACCTCTTTATCATGTTATTTAAAATCCCCACAACGACTGGCATTCAGGACCGGCACTTTGTTTCTTTACAGTGTTTTGATTAAACTCCGTGGGAAGTAACTTTGCACCTCATAGTATATTAAATTATAAAGTATGCTTAAATATAATTTTTGGTATGTTCTCTGTTTCATTGCTTCATTGGCAGGTGACAATATCTTGAGCTAGTGATTACTGCCCCAGCGTACTAGAAGCCACCACAGAGACAGAAACCGAAAGCACGCAGTCACCGTCACCACTAGCGAGGGCCCATGGGTTCTGTTTAGGTGGTTATGTAGTTTCGTGCACTATGCGATACAAAAGCTAAACAGCCTGTCGAACCAGCGGATCATGCCTAGGTACCCTAGCAGAGCGCAGGACTTCATGTTTGAGTAACAAGAACCATTTCACGCCAATAGGAAATGAGACCAAGAAAGTGAAAAATATGCTGCTTTTATAGAAATGTAACATTAATAATAAAATGAAAATGGAAGAAAATACAACTGGTCACCAAAGGGAGACGAGCCCATACCATCGACATGACATGCGGAGTATCTACCAGCTGCGCTACAGTGGTGGTTGTTCTATCGTCCACTTTCTTGGGGACTTGTGCATGTGCAAAACTTTGCCCTGGCAGTGTTATTCAGCTCCGCTAGCTGCCATGGCGCTGAATGAAAACACTTTCAGACCGCTGGTGCCACATGGTAGGGTGATGGCTTCGACTAAATCCTGCGGCAAGTTGCCTTTGCTTTCTCTTGCATTTCTCATGCCCTTTTACAATTATGCCTTTCGGTTATAAAAGTCTCAATTTTTTTCTCAATCCTTCCATTCACGGGCGATTAGCTTCAAAAGTAAGCAACACTTACGGGAACAACGCAGCCACAATAATCTTTCCAAAGGGCGACATGTCATCTTCGTTCTTCGGGCCTGGCGGTATCTGAAAGCAGTTTGCGTTGTAATAAAGGACATTTGCAATTTTCTTTATTTACTGCTTACTTGCTGTAGATGGCGAATGCGCTCTGGGATGCGCCTTATATCGGATCGAAACAGCAAGCTGGGCGAGTTCGTAAGTTAACATCTTCGTAAGTTAACGCGAAACAGCCGACGCACAAGGATTCACAGCCTTCGTGCTCCGCGAATCCGTGTTCGTCGTCCGCACTGAGCTGCTCGTTTACGAAGATACGCTTTATATACCGTAGATACGTACTATACCGTGGACACATCACCATATTGTAACGTCGTAGTGAATGGGAAAAATCAGATGGTATCAGAACTAGGACTCACAAATCTAGCTGTTAATTCGGCAAGCTTGTGCCCAACAAATTAAGTAACATTCGGAGCTCAACGATAGGGGTCCCGGCACAATATTCTTCCGTGAAAAAACTTATCCGGTGGTCAAGAACTTCGGCTATTTACACATCACTTATCGTACATTCCCGCGTAATCGCTGTGGCTCCCATTCATATTCGTTTTGTAATGTGCACTATAATTTACTTTATGCATGGAACCTAATTACACAAACGTTCTATCGCTATAGAATCGGCGACAACATTAAAGAAAGTTTTCAAACAAAACGGCACGTCTGGGACCGTACGATACCATTTTACATTTGTTAGCCGGTCAAAAACAGCCACCGGAACACCACTGAAACGTACGCTTGTCAATGTCCCCCTCCAAAAAACATCATCCCAATGCTGCTAACATAACACAAAATAAAACAAACAAACAAAATCACACATAGTAAAGAAAAGTAACAAGAGAATAAAGAAATAAAGAGTCAGAGTTGGTTCGCGCGCGCATAGTTGTTCAAGTCACACTTCGTGGATGACTGCAAGTTATGCGCCGCACCGTCGTGATTACATAATGCGGTCGGGCACGATATTATAGTGGCCGTCCGTCAGTTAGTTTGTCCCCGCCGTAGGGGTCATTGCCCCTTGCTCCGGAAATCCAGGTTTCCTCGCCAAGGGATCATTGCCCCTGCTCTTTCTTGAAAGCTGAAGAGCGGCTGCCTTACTGGAGCGCCATGACTGCCACTCGGCAAACCTCCTTTACTTTAGAATAAAGCAAGTCGACTGTCCATTCTGAAGGCGTCAAAACGTGTACTCCTTGCCTGCGCCAAACTGAGCTCACAACAACCTCATAGGCGAGTGCGCCAACGCGCCGGATGACCTTGTATGGCCCCGGAATAACGCCGCAGTAGCTCTTTGCTGAGTCCATGCCGGCGTATTTGGGTCCAAATCCAAACACGGCCGCCGGGCTGGTATTCCACGTAGCGTTCATCGTTTGCTGGCTCTTCGGTTTGTTGCAGATAGGCCGCGACGTCGAGATTATCTTCGTCGGTGATGTGCGGTAGCATGAAGTCGAGAGTCGTCGTCGGGTTCCTACCGCAAACCAGCTTTAACGGCGTGATCCCCATTGTCTTAGTGATTGACTAATGGGTTTTAATGGCACAATGACCATTTCTGGCCAAAAAGCGCCAAATGCATGGTGTGATGACGGAATAATTATGCCAAAGACTGTAACACGGTTTTAAAGGAGACTAAAATAAGTGCCTGTATATTGCTTAGAATATGAATATACTAAAATAATGGCAATGATTAGTGGTTTATGATATGACAATAAAATATTTGTCAGGAATGGTGATTAAGAAATACGCATAGGTTACAGTAGCGCTAGTACCTCAACAGAGCCCTTGGACGCAAGGGCCGAGAGTCGCGTACGTGCTCTACTAGTATGCTTCTACTGCAGCTACAATCTCCAACGGGAGGCCGTGCTACAAATATCCAGGCCAAATGATTTTTAAGGTGCGAGTTTCTGTGAAAAAGCTCAACACCTTGTTAAAATTAAAAATCAATTCATTGCTGAGAAAAAATTCATCTGCCACCCCAGTCTGTGAAAGTGGACGGCCAGCGAAGCTGTGATGGTATAACGTACAACGCAGAGATACATAAATATTTTGGTGTTTTTATTACTTCACGCAAGTTGCTATAACTTTTTGATCGTTATGATAGACGGCCAAGGGTTCGGTTACGACGATGAACAGCTTATTTTCGAAGGTCAAGACGAAACACAAGCGCCTCGGGGTCGTTGGCACCATGGGATCGGTGCACCACTGTAGCCCAAACAGTTCGGACATAAACAAGGGCAGCCAATCGTCATCTGGCCGCGACACGTCCACGTTGAAGTCGCCAACGACGAGCACTGGAGTTTGCTCGTAGTCGGCCTGATCGAGCAGCCATACAAAGTGGTCGTTCCTGAAGTACTCTACGTCGCACTTGGAAGAGGCAGGACGAACGTGCATGGCGGCAACGAGCGTCCCGTCGGCGGCCTTCACGGCACACGCGTCGGCACAGCACACCGCCCTTTCTAGTTCTTGGGAGGTGGACCAAATGTCGTACGGCCCGAAGGCGGCGGCTACGTCTTTCCTCACGTATATGGCTACTCCGTCAGCTCGCGAGTCGGCTCGGAGGGCGCATGAGACGCTGGTGTAGCTGTACACTTGAACGAAGAAATCGGACGACGTCTCGGAGATACATGAGAGGGATACCGGTCGGTGTAGGGCGTCGTGCACCACGCCCGCCGCGTGCAGACGCAGCGACCAGACGTTGAGAGCCGCCAGCGAGAAGGTATGTTGCGGGTCGGCGAGTCTAGTCGCACGCGCTTAGGTGACGGCACAAAGGTGGCGGTTATGTAGTCGCCGAAACACGTGCAGCAGGTCGTGGTCCAGGTTCTCGCGGGCGTCGTGGAAGGTGTAATCTATACCTTGGAGTTGGTAAGGCATAGCCGGTGGACGTACGTGGCGCCTACTGAAGGCAACGTAGACCAGCTTGTACGTTGCTATGCTCGTGTGTAGGCTAGTGCCTATGCTCCTACTCGTACACCACGTCCGAGTAGGTGGCCCCGTGCGACTTGTGAACGGTAACGGCACTGACCTGAACCACGTTAAAATGCTTGCGTCGACAGCCAGGCACCGTCTTTCTGTCCAGAGTGGCGGTGGCGGTACGCAAATCTACGGACACGCAATCGGTCTTGATCTTGATGGCACGCCTGCAAGCCAATTGTGTGAGCGGTTTTGCCTTGAAGTTGACCATGTGGCCGGTGTGAGGGATGTCAAACTGAATCCATAGGCGAACGGCATCGAATGCATTGCCCTCCCGATACTCATCTCCCACAACACGCTGACTGCACCGTTGAAGAGTCCGCCTCTTGGATGCATAGCGTGAGCATGTAGGGCTTGTCGCGGGGCGAGCACCATTGCGTGCGGAAGATTGCCCATTACTACGTGCGTCATATGAGCGAGTCCCCTTGGCCTGCGCACGCAGGAAACTCCTCGCTAAACCTTTATACAACCTAGGAGTCGACTGCTCAAGCGTGGTAGACGTTCCGCACTCCTTCGAGAGCGATTTCAGTGTTGAGTTTGGTGACGTCCACGTTCGAGTACAAGAGACGCACGGTTTCGGGAGCACACATTCGAAATCCTTCGAAACTCTTCAAATCAACAAAAACACGGCTACCACCGCGGCAGTTTTGCTTTATGCCGCGCTCAAGTCTCTCGACTGTGGCGTCGAATCGCAGTGTTGCACTATACGTGTCCGATCGGCAAGCCGCATCACAGAAAATGCCTCTCAATAAGTGTGTCGGAAGTTGAAGAAAGCAAATGTAGTAGGCCTCTCCGAAAGGTACGCGGCGTTGCTACACTGCTGACTGCACTTGAGGTAAGTGTGCGCTGGGGCTCGTGTTGCAGTAAATTGCATAGTAATGTCTGCTGTCATTTCAGAAACTAAGCACGCATATCCTTCACTTATAGAGGCAGACTACAAATTGTTTCGTAAACTGGTCAGTTCTCGTTTGAGGGATAAAGTAAAGTTTAGTTTACGAATTGGAGTGCACCTTTCTCTTTCGTTCGCTGATACACGTTATGTTTTAGCCGCCGTAGTTGCTTAGTAGCTATGGTGTTGGGCTGATATCGCAAGACCGAATCCCGACCACGGCGGCCGCATTTCGAGGGGGGCGAAATGCGAAAACACTCGTGTACTTAGATTCAGATGCACGGTAAAGAACTTCAGGTGGCCCAAATTATTTTGGAGTCTGCTGCGGCGTGCCTCGTAATGAGGTCGTGGCTTTGGCACGTAAAACCTCATAATTTTTTTAATAACATCGTATGCGTCCGATAATCTACCGCTGGTTCGCGTTCGCAGCGCGCACAATTCGAAGCAGGGCCAGTGCTTGGGAACATAGCGGAGACCGAATGACCCAGCCGTATATTGGTCTCAAACGCCAAAAGCTGGAACAAGCGCTATTTGCAGTGGCTGCTGCTTTTATTGGGAGCAGATAAATTGACAACGCACCGCGTTTCATGAGAGAACAGCATAACACATAGTACGTAGCAAATACAACTCACCGTTTCTTGCGGGAGTCGGCGTCATCTAAGGCAATAAGCTCCACCGCGTTTTACCTGCAAGGATGACTCCGCTCCCGCAATGCGATAAATCGCATGCATTAAAACTTTTATGCGTAAGATGCCACTGATCCAGCGACAATGGAAGTCAATAAAGCTCGCCTAACAGGGAAACGTGCACAGGGGCGAGGCCTCGGTCAAGAATGTGGCAGATGCCTGTCGCTTATTATCGCTCACAACGGTCTGTCTACTTCGGCCGAAGTATACGTGTAGCCTAAAGGCGCTGGCGTTGTATTGTCAACCTCTCACAACTCGCCCAAAGCGCGGAACACATGCCTTGCAGGAAACGACCGAAGCGAAACAAGCATCCAGAGAAAAATGCGACCAATGATACAGGCAGAGCAGCTGAGAAGCCACAGAGGGCCCCTTCTGAGCAGGTAGCAGCTTCCGGTCAAGCGCGCACCGAATAGAAACTGCTGGTAACCAAAGGTTTCGGCAAATCTCGAATTTCCTCCGTGATCTCGGCGGGAGAGGTGACGCGTTGGGGCGCCACGGTGGCTTCAAAGAGCGTTCGCTTGCCAAGGCTGGCTGCGTGACGCAATGCTCCCTCCTATCTTTTCCTTCCTCCATCCTCATACCCCTTCAAGCAATGAGCGGCAACGCAGCCACCTGTAGAAGGAGACGACGGTGACGATGAACGCGTGAGCATTGGCACGAGCGCATTCGCGCGGTTGCGCCGAGGGGCGCCAACGAGGTAGTTCGCGGGTTGTTCGCGGACGACGGAAGTGCCTTAGCCATATACAGCTTCGCTTTAAAGATGCTGGGCGGAGAGGTACGTGCTCACGATACAGGGACGCTATACAGCAGCCTTTATATCAAAGCTGGATATGCTTAGGCGAAACGCTCGCGATCCGACCACACAGAGAAAGAGAGCGAGAGAGTAAACATATATTTTAGCATAACAGAAACCTTTTTAAGCTATACCACTTCAGCAATGGCTCATACCCTCGTAAACGCGGCCTGCTCATCACGACGACAGAAGTTAAATTCTACGCTGGAATCATAAACGGTAATGGAGGCAGCTGTGCAAGATCACGACGCTCGAGCCATCCCTGATGATGATAGTTTGTTTTGCAGAACAGAGCCATCAGGGGATGAAGACGACCACGACGAACGTGTGAGCAGTGGCAATGGCGCGTTTGCGCGGTTGGCGCCGAGAATTTTTACAGCGAAGCTGTACATGTCTAGGCGAAACGCTCGCTGTCCGACCACCACACAAACCTTCCGGATGAAGGTGTGGCGTGCCATTGGCTACGCCGATATTGACTTCGTATCTGTCTCGCAGCTGAGCGCGCACGCAGCTGCATCTCTCCGACTTTTGGCAATGAAACGGCCACGCATCGTTCGTTCTCCCGAGGAGCAGTTGGCCTACGTGCAACAGCACCGAGAGCAGGAGCGGAAGAGATCTCGTCGGCGTCGCGCCAACGCCTCTCGGGCCCTCGATGCGGAGCGCAAGCGCCAGTGTCGGGCCGATCCGGCAGATCGTGCGGCCGAGCTAGTTCGCTCAGCTGAAGCGGCAGCCGCCCATGCCGTGGCCAAGCGAGATCTCCAGCGGCGACGTCGGGCCGAGGATCCGGCGGTTCGGGCCCGCGAGGCAGAGGAGCGACAACGTCGACGTCAACATAAACACCGGGGCCGCACATTTCAGCTTCGCTGATTTACCATCCGTACGGGGTGCATGGCGCTGTTTTTTCCTATTTGTTTCTATTTCAGAGCCGCGAAGAAGGACATAGATCACTGTAAGGCTATTACCAGATCTACTACATGTTGTAGTATCACTTCCGGTAACTATGTGAGAGTGGGTGCCGTTGCTATGCCGGATCCTTAATCTACAAAGAAGCACTTCCTTGTGTCTTTCTGTACTCTCGGATATCTACTTCTCTACTTTTAGATTTATCATGTGCAACTTATTTGATACTTCACTATCCCACTGGCTTTGCGAATGCTTTCTCAAGTCGTGGCATGAGAATGGTTTCAGGTCTGAGGCCACTGTGGGTTTGTTTATAACTGTATCACTGAAGGCTGCTGATGCAGGATTTTCGTCAGCAGCTACGTTGCTTTCTATGCCTCTGTGGCCTGGTACCAAGCAAAAACCAATGACTTGGTTACACACGTACGCTGCCCATAGTAATGGATATAGTTCATTCAAAACAGGATTGCTATGTATTCGTAAGCTCATAAGGGCTCTAACGACGCTTAATGAGTACTTGAACCCTTTCATTCAGTGCAGCTTTCTCTAACTTTGCGGCGAAGGTTCGACATATGACGAAGTGTAGTCGGGTCCCGTGTCTACTAAAGCGATGACAGTGAGGCAGTCTAGAAGTACGCTCAGGTCGGTGGTTCTTTGTCTTAGCTCGCGGACTCGGTTCACAACTGCGCCTCATTGTCCGGCTGTCATTACGTCGCCACGTATATTTTGTTTAGGCGGCCTGTTTTTTCTTTCGCAGCTGCGTCTTGATGGCGGCGTGCCGTTGCTACATCGTTAAAGTGGCTCTCGCAGCGTTGTCGTCAGTGGTGGACGAGCTTCAGTATTTCGGGGAACAGCAACCACACCTCCATCGGTTGCAACTTAATTTTCCGGAGATGAGCTCACAGACCGGCCACAGGTCGGACTAGTGCACTGTCGGCGATCCGACGACAGGTCGCGTCATGGCGATGGCGAACAGGGCACTCGTCTACTACATTGAGCGGCTGCGAGGTATCCTGGGCTATCTGATGACGCCGTCCACCTTGCAACAAAAACGGCATTTTGACTGCGAATCCTCGTGGTATCAACTCGCGGTATGGGCAATGGTGGTCCGCGCACCCTGCTTCTCCGCTGCGATAGCCTGCAGGCGACACTCGGGAGCACGCCAAACGTCCGTCTTCCTTGAGGTTGGCACGGGCCAACCGGCGGGCGGAGAGATGGCTGCGGCGGTGGTTGGCGACGAAATGGCGGCTTCACGGAACTCTGTCGCGCCCTCGAAGGGGGAACGAGATGGTGTGCGACAGCGGAGTATCTCATTGCTTTCTGCTGAAATTACGGTTGTTCAGGAACCCCCAGTGACGACTGGATTTCTTCGCCGACGATATCAAAGATCGAAGCCACTTGAAGTCTGTGACGCCGACAAAATTTTCCTCAGTTCTTTGCGTACAGTGGCTTAGCTGGTCTTCTGGAGGTCATGAGACTAGTGCCTGGACTTCGCACTTCGGCGAAAGCAATTGGCGGTTATATTGCCTACTGCCCATTAGCAATGTCTTCTCGATGGTCGTTGCTTCCGTTGAGAAATCGATGACGATGTTGGGCGGATTGCGAAATAATTCAGTGAAGAAGTAGTGTTGCACCCCCCGCAAGACCAAGCGAACTTTGTTCTCTTCAGGCACGTCGTTGGGTCAGTGTATCGAAAGAGGCGAGTCATTTGTTCTCTGAAAATTTTGATATTCTCATTTCGGTAGCTGCATACGAGATTTTATTACAGTTTCTACCCTTTCATTGGCGCCCAGCAATCGTGAAAGGTGTCTAGGTAGGAGCTGCGAAGCAAGTCTCACGTTCTCAGCGTGCATTTTACATCCTCGAAGCAAGTTCTGGTGGCATCTTTCAATGAGACATGTTCATGCCGCAACCTGTCACGTTTACAGTTGTTAAACGTAGTGACCCTATCGTATTTTTTTTTTCAGCCAGCTTTCCATATCTTCAAATTATTATCCACGGAAGGTCGGTGGCTCCCTGGGTATGTTACAACACGGCGTGCGATACTAGTGTCGTCATTGTGGTTTGTTGATTTGACCATAATTTTCCTAGTGTTGTCGGGTCGAAGTTTGTACTCCGGTGGCAATCGGTGAAGCCTGCGCATAGTTCGCTTGTCCGAGGCGACGTCGACGTTGTTTTCACGAATTGGGCTTTGGCTTGCACAGAGAGTAAAGTGAACAATAAGGCACCTCTACTCGATATCACATTATAGTGACTTTGAAGAGCCAGACGGTTGCATAACTGTGAATCTGTAATGGACGAAGCTGTGCCAAGCAAATCAAGCAACACTAGAAGCACAACCACCGAGCACAGTGGCCGGTCGTACGAAAATGTGATCGTCGTGTCAAGAGCGTCGGCTATTTAAATATCACTTATCGTGCATGCCAGCGTAATCGCTGTTGTTCGCGTTTGCTATAGAATGTGCAACACTATTCGCTATGTGCATGTAACCTGATTTTGTAAGGTCTTTTTCGCTATACAATGGGCGAAGGAAGTGAAAAATTTCCAATACTAAAAGTTGCTTCTTGCGCCAAACGATAGCTTTGTACATTTGTTAGCCGGTGATAAGCTGTCACCGGAAAACCATAAAATGTACGCTTGTCCATGTACCATTGATACATCGTGTATCGAGGTATACCCACTTATATATCACACGCTTTAAGAGGAGTTATGCGGGAAGCTCAAATATTGCCATTGAAACATAAAACAATTGTAATTCTACAGCTTTGTTTCTCGAAGAGGCGGACGATAAGCTGTCACAAGACAAAATGAAATAAGAAAATATCGCAGTTCCATCGGGAAGGCGAAGCACCGATTGCGATAGCAAATTAGTAGACAACTATACAAAGGATATTAGTTTTATCTGCCTTATAAACTTGCAAACATTCGCTAACTAAGTAAATTAACAATGATAGAATGTGTAAGCGCGTTTGAGCGAGTACGTAGAAAGGGACAGCCACACAGAGACAGCGCTGTCTCTGTGTGTCTATTCCTTTCTACGTACTCGCTCAAACGCGCTTACACATTCTATCATGGGTTCAAACCAACTAGCGCGCCAATTGTGTTTTAACTAAACCAACAAGCACGGTACCATGCGCTCGATGAGCGCGGAAACGCTGTCAAAGTGCTGGAGTGAGAAATTGCGGCATCAGCAGCGATCGAATTGACCTTCGTACATCTCTCGCTTCAACGCGAACGAAACGTCGAAAGCGCCACGCGTACTCTGCAAACATCGCATATCGCTTTGAAGATGAGGCCCGTGCTGGCGCGCACTTTCGCCACGTCGCACATATGGCGCCTAAAACCCCTTAAATTTGGTAAAGTAGTGCCACGCTTTGAAGAAGGCCGCCTCCTCCTCGCGCGCTCTGGCCGAGGCCGACGCCAGGTCGCTATTGGCCTAATAGCATCACGTGGGCCCTCACGCCGTGCATCAGCGCCATTTTTGCTCGAGAAGCGTCTACAGAGTGGCGAGGAGCGCATGTTGGCGCCGTTGCTACGCTCGAGCAGTGTAGGCGGTGCCACGGTCGAGGAGGTAGCGTGAAAGAGAGGAGAAACGAGGAGGAGTCAAGGCGGAGGAGGAGAGTGTCGCTACTGTACGACGTTTAAAGCCTGTTTCACATGCAAGCGATTGAGCGAATGGAGCGAACAGCGGCGCGGCGCTGCGAAGCTTTTCGCGAGGTTTCGTTTCACATGCATTGCCGCCGCGCGTTTTCCGCCGCTGCAAATATCAGTGTTGCTGGCAAAAGACGGGACTTTCAGCCGGTTTCGATAGTTTGCGACTACCAATATAAGTATGGCTTGTCCCTGCCGCTCAACTCTTTATTTTATAAATACATATCCTGCGCTTAGCAATTATCAATTCGTTGAAAAGCTCTCTTGGCATGTCGCCCGTACCACGTGTAGCAAGTAAAAAAGGCTGTGGCTTAGCTAAGGTTAAGCCCAGGATGCGAAGCATACTAGCCTTTATTTTAGTTGTTGAACCACTGTTTAGCCTGGTGAACTGCTGTTGCTTGGCTATATTTGGTTCGGCTAGACGAAGAAACAACTCATGCGTTACTCTGCTTCGCCTTCAAGAGTGGAACGCGACAGCGTTCCCGTCGACCCGCCAAGGGGTGTAAGACAATGGGCTACGGCGCAGCGACTACGCGCCCCGCATTGGACGCGGTGAGCGTCGAGCAACGCAGCGTTCGGCGCGGCAACGAAATGTGCGCTTGAGCAAGCGACGCACGCCTGAGCCTTAGAAACAGCTCGTTTCTAAGGCAACACCGCATTCACTAGAGGCGCTTTTGTACCGCTTTGAAGCATCGTACTCGTGGCTCAGTGGTAGCGTCTCCGTCTCACACTCCGGAGACCCTGGTTCGATTCCCACCCAGCCCATCTTGCAAGAGTTGAGCCAAAGCCACCTAGAAACAAGCGCAGCTGCTTATATACCGCCGCGACGCCGCGAGCGACGGCGCGAGTTGGAGCCCCGTTTCTCCTCTGTCGTGACGTCACGGTGTCACGTGGTCAGCCTTGAAGGCGACACCGCCGCGCCTGAGGAGCTGGGTTGAGCTCTAGTATTATGCTTCGCATAATAAACATCCTCCTATGCGCAGGCTTTCCCGCACTAGTACTCCACTAGTCACGTGTCGAGACGGGCCGTTCGGAAGCGGTGCTGCCGCTCTGCCGTTCTGCCGCTGCGACGAAATTCCAACTTGCCCGAACCTCGCAGCTCCCGCCGCTAGTGCCGCCGCCGCCGCTCGAAACAGATTTCTGCGGCGCGGCGGCAGGATTCGCGAGCATTTTCGATTGCATGTGAAACAGGCTTAAGGAGTTTTAATAGCGCCCGCACAGCCGCGCCATAAGCAGCAGCCGCCGGAGAAGAGCGCCTCCACCTCCCCCCGCCCCCCTCCCTCACCTCACCCGCGTCCCTCGCGCGCGGTAGGAGAGGGCGCGCCTTTAGCCTGCGTTCGATCGCTCGCACACGCGAGGTTGAGCCGCGTTCGCCGGCTCACCCTCGCACGCTTTCACTAGCACATACAGCATACGGCGCGCGGCCACCATTTTGTTTGTCACCGTTGGACTTACGGCGACGGCGTAAATGCGCCTGGAGTGTCCGTATAATTGCTATCTCAATGATATATATAAAATTTTCAGATGAGATTTTTAATTACTTTGGTCAATCAAAAGACTGAGACTACGGAATTATTACATGTAAAAATTATTTCTCGGAACCTTTATTCTATTTTTGTTAAGTGTACGCTGAGTTTTAACAAAGCCTAGATGACGTGAGTCAAGCCATCTTTTGCCACTTTCCTAAAAGTCACCTACATTGTGTTTTAGATATGACTACATGTTTTGTTACACGTTAAATCATGTCCTTTATTACGGTTCTTCGAAGCATGGAAACAATTCCCTTATCCGTACTGCATTTCAGATGGGTGATTCTCCGGCATTGTGGACCTCACCGCAAAAAAAAACAAAAAAAAAACAATGCTTTGACAGAGAACAAGATGCAGGTAAGTCATCGCAGGCGATCCTTAAACAGGCGTCAAAATATGGCTTCACTTATGTTATCTAAGCTTGGAAGAAATGGTAGGACGCGTCCATTTCTCTTACTCGGGACCATATAGAAGGGAATGCAAGCGCGGGTGACTAAACTTCAGAAATTCAAATTTCAGCGAATTAGTCTCGTTATTTATTGAACCACTCTCGTAAATCATACTTCGCGGCACACATTGCAGTTTACCAATGGTAGTCAGAAAGTTCGCTAGGCATATCCCAATGGACGACAGAAAGTTTCGACATATGCGTTTATAAAGTTTTCCGACAAAAAGAATTTATATAGGTCATTTTCCAGTGAAGCTGTTAAGCGCAGCTCCACAGTAGTTCTCGTGCAGTGGCGGCGGCGCTGGCGCCTAACTACGGCGTGAGACACTACTAACGGTATTTAAAATCTGGCAGCTTCGCTTGAAAGGCAAAACTTTGACAGTGATATGAAGGTTTTAGCGATGTGCTTCAATTACTTGGACAACGTTCTGACTATACGTGGGTGTGAGAGACGCCGGCAACAAATTTCTGGCACCCTTTAAAGCCTTGTAAGGCTTTAAAGCCTTACAAGGCATTACATGCCTTGTAAAGCCTGTAATGGAATTGGAGCAGCACCACTGAGGCGCGCGTAACGAGCGGCGCCAGAGAAACTACATGACTTTGAGCGATATAACTCCGCTAATGTTGTTTTTATCTTTTTTAATTTTGCGAGAAAATTTAAGGTAAAAGGCATACGCTCTGAATCAAATGATTCGTAACTATTGTTTGGGCGCTGCAATTCAGTCAAGACCACACAAAAAAAAAACATGGTCTGAGCAAGTTAGTCTTTCAATAATGTAGAGCATCTACCTTGCATACATGGCAAAAATAAACTTGTAGCATGCATATGCATAAATATTTACTGGGCATTAAGAAGGCGGCGACAGCAAAAATTCCGCTAAATTTCGCGTGAACTGTCCGTGCAATTGCTATCGCGAATAACGTATGAGAAGACTGCGCTTCCACTACTGTGGAGGGTGGTGCAAGCGAGACTCGGGATCCGCGGCTCTTCGTTGTCGTAACGCCTCGGCTTCGCGCTCTCTCACGGCGAGGCCGGCTCGTCGACGACGAGCCATTTGCCGAGCGGCGATTTCTCGGCGGCGTTCATGAAACGCCACCAGCTTTTCAGCCGAACGCGCGGCCCGCTCCCGCTGCGGTTCTTTCAGCGCAGCCTGCTCTTTGGCAGAACGAACTGATTGCCGGGCCTGAACTGGCGGGAAACGGCGGGCGCGAGGCGAGCGAAGAAACCATCACACCCTTTCCCTCTTCCGGAGGGAGCGGACGTCTGTGATTGGCTCGCGCCTTGTGATGCGTCTACTTCTTCGTGCTCATAAAACCCCGCTTTAAGGCTTGCCTATGATTTGCTGAGAATGGCCGGATCGGTTGGCGCGGTGGTCTCGCAAGCCAGAGGTATACACCAGAACACCGTGAATTCAAAGCGCGCCGCCATATTGATGAGCGCTGGTCGCACCATCTATCCTAAGCGCCGCGAAGTAGCAGGTCTGGACTGCCACACCAGGAGATGCGACACGGCGCAAAAGCGAAACTTGGGCTTTTTAGCTGGGCGGTAGGCGTGTTTCGCGTTTTATCTAACCTGTCATTTTTGCTGTCTCGATCCAATCAAACTTCAAGACCTCATGCAAGTCCGCAATGGCCACACTGAGTGCTGTGCAGACTGCAGAAGCGAATACATCGGACAAGTACGCTATTCATCATCATCATCAGCCTGGTTACGCCCACTGCAGGGCAAAGGCCTCTCCCATACTTCTCCAACAACCGTGGTCATGTACTAATTGTGGCCATGCCATGCCTGCAAACTTCTTAATTTCATCCGCCCACCTAACTTTCTGCCGCCCCCTGCTACGCTTCCCTTCCCTTGGGATCCAGTCCGTAACCCTTAATGACCATCGGTTATATTCCCTCCTCATTACATGTCCTGCCCATGCCCATTTCTTTTTCTTGATTTCAACTAAGATGTCATTAACTCGCGTTTGTTCCCTCACCCAATCTGCTCTTTTTTTATCCCTTAACGTTACACCTATCATTCTTCTTTCCATAGCTCCTTGCGTCGTCCTCAATTTAAGTAGAACCCTTTTCGTAAGCGTCCAGGTTTCTGCCCCGTAGGTGAGTACTGGTAAGACACAGCTGTTATATACTTCTCTCTTGAGGGATAGTGGCAACCTGCTGTTCATGATCGGAGAATGCCTGCCAAACGCACCCCAGCCCATTCTTATTCTTCTGATTATTTCAGTCTCATGATCCGGATCCGCAGTCACTACCTGCCCTAAGTAGATTTATTCCCTTACGACTTCCAGTGCCTCGCTGCCTATTGTAAATTGCTGTTCTCTTCCGAGACTGTTAAGCATTACTTTAGTTTTCTGCAGGTTAATTTTTAGACCCACTCTTCTGCTTTGCCTCTCCAGGTCAGTGAGCATGCATTGCAATTGGTCCCGTGAGTTACTAAGCAAGGCAATATCATCAGCGAATCGCAAGTTACTAAGGTATTCTCCATTAACTTTTATCCCCAATTCTTCCCAATCCAGGTCTCTGAATACCTCCTGTAAACACGCTGTGAATAGCATTGGAGATTTCGTATCTCCCTGCCTGACGCCTTTCTTTATTGGGATTTTGTTGCTTGCTTTATGGAGGACTACGGTGGCAGTGGAGCCGCTATAGATATCTTTCAGTATTTTTACATACGGCTCGTCTACACCTTGATTCCGTAATGCCTCTATGACTCTATGACTTTCTCGTAATCAATGAAAGCTATATATAAGGGTTGGTTATATTCCGCACATTTCTCTATCACCTGATTGATAGTGTGAATATGATCTATTGTTGAGTAGCCTTTACGGAATCCTGCCTGGTCCTTTGCTTGACAGAAGTCTAATGTGTTCCTGATTCTATTTGCGATTACCTTAGTAGATAGCTTGTAGGCAACGGACAGTAAGCTGATCGGTATATAATTTTTCAAGTCTTTGGCGTCCCCTTTCTTATGGATTAGGATTATGTTTGCGTTCTTCCAAGATTCCGGTACGCTCGAGGTCATGAGGCATTGCGTATACAGGGTGGCCAGTTTCTCTAGAACAATCTGTCCACCATCCTTCAACAAATCTGTTGTTACCTAATCCTCCCCAGCTGCCTTCCCCCTTTGCATATCTCCCAAGGCTTTCTTTACTTCTTCCGGCGTTACCTTTGGGATTTCGAATTCCTCTGGACTAATTTCTCTTCCATTATCGTCGAGGGTGCCACTGGTACTGTATAAATCTCTATAGAAATCCTCAGCCACTTGAACTATCTCATCCATATTAGTAATGATATTGCCGGCTTTGTCTCTTAACGCATACATCTGATTCTTGCCAATTCCTAGTTTCTTCACTGTTTTTAGGCTTCCTCCGTTCCTGAGAGCATGTTCAATTCTATCCATATTATACTTCCTTATGTCAGCTGGCTTACGCTTGTTGATTAACTTCGAAAGTTCTGCCAGTTCTATTCTAGCTGTAGGGTTAGATGCTTTCATACATTGGCGTTTCTTGATCAGATCTTTCGTCTCCTGCGATAGTTTGCTGGTATCCTGCCTAACGGAGTTACCACCGACTTCCATTGCACACCCCTTAATGATGCCCACAAGATTGTCTTTCATTGCTTCAACACTAAGGTCCTCTTCCGGAGTTAAAGCCGAATACCTGTTCTGTGGCTTGATCTGGAATTCCTCTATTTTCCCTCTTACCGCTAACTCATTAATAGGCTTCTTATGTACCAGTTTCTTCCGTTCCTTCCTCAGGTCTAGGCTAATTCGAGTTCTTACCATCCTGTGGTCACTGCAGCGCACCTTGCCGACCACGTCCACATCTTGTATGACGCCAGGGTTAGCGCAGAGTATGAAGTCTATTTCATTTCTAGTCTCGCCGTTCGGGCTCCTCCAGGCCCACTTTCGGCTATCTCGCTTGCGGAAGAAGGTATTCATTATCCTCATATTATTTTGTTCCGCAAACTCTACTAATAACTCTCCCCTGCTATTCCTAGTGCCTATGCCATATTCCCCCATTGCCTTGTCTCCAGCCTGCTTCTTGCCTACCTTGGCATTGAAGTCGCCCATCAGTATAGTGTATTTTGTTTTGACTTTACCCATCGCCGATTCCACGTCTTCACAGAAGTTTCGACTTCCTGGTCCTCATGACTGGATGTAGGGGCGTAGACCTGTACAATCTTCATTTTGTACCTCTTATTAAGTTTCACAACATGACCTGCCACCCTCTCGTTAATGCTATAGAATTCCTGTATGTTACCAGCTATATTCTTATTAATCAGGAATCCGACTCCTAGTTCACTTCTCTCCGCTAAGCCCCGGTAGCACAGGACGTGCCCGCTTTTTAGCACTGTATGGGCTTCTTTCGGCCTCCTAACTTCACTGAGCCCTATTATATCCCATTTACTGTCCTCTAATTCCTCCAATAGCAATGCTACACTCGCCTCACTAGATAACGTTCTAGCGTTAATCGTTGCCAGGTTCATATTCGAATGGCGGCCTGTCCGGAGCCAGTGATTCTTAGCACCCTCTGCTGCGTCGCAGGTCTGACCGCTGCCGTGGTCAGTTGCTTCGCAGCTGCTGGGGACTGAGAGCCGGGGTTTGATTGTTGTGTTCATATAGGAGGTTGTGGCCAAGTACTGCACCAGGGTGGCCAATCCTGCTCTGGTGAGGGAGTGCGTTACCGGTTCTGGTCACCGGGATCAGGCCACACTCCAGGCCTGTTTGGGTAATTTTATGAACACGAGGATCTTTTTTAATACGGTGGAAAATTGCCGGCACCGGGATTCGAACCACGGACCTCCTGCACGCGAGGCGGGTGTTCTACCTCTACGCCACCGCTGCAGATTATTACGCTATTACGTTTGTACAAACTGCGCGCTATATGCTAGAACACGTGTGAGCTGTAATATCTCCGCATTTTTGGCACGTAACCTGTGAAAGAATATACAGCACTGTGTTGAAGGAGGAAGACGAAGTGCCTTTCAGGCAGAACGCCAAACTCATCAAGGACATCATCATCATCATCATCATCATCATCATCATCATCATCATCATCATCATCATCATCATCACCACCACCACCACCGAGTCTTCCAGCTCTATTTATTTTGTGAAATTTTTAGACTTTGCCAGTGAACTATTTCTTCCTTTACTGCGATGGAGATGGAGTCTCACGCGCGTCCGCCGGAGTCGGCAGTGCCCGCGGCGGCTGCCTCCAGGAACCGCAACGGCACCGACAGCGACACTGACAGCGACGACACCATGCAGTACTATATCAGCGGTGAAGATTCTTGTGATGACGCCTTCGAGCTGGTGCGGAGTCGTAAAGCCAAACGAAGGTTTCTCAGCGCATCCTCGAATTCGAGTGAGTCCACCGTGAGATCTTCGCAGAATACCGAGGAGCTCACCATTCTGTTCACACCAGTTCTCGCTACTGACAACTTGAGACGCCTCAACAGGCAAGCCGTGTCTTCACATCTAGAGGCACTGGTTCCGAATGAAATCAAAGGCATCAGAGTGAACACCCGTAAGAATGTCCTAGCGATTGACGTAGAACACGCGGCTGCGTTGGATTCTTTGCGCAATGTCGCGGAACTTGACGGGATGAAAGTCGGCTATCATATCCCGCTGGGCAAACAAATCAGTAGTGGCGTAATTTACGATGTTGATGAGACCATTGTCGGCTCCGATCTGTCGATCTTAATCAAGCCAGCTACAGAAAACACCATCATCACAAACGTGTTTCGTCTCGGCAGGTCGCGGTGTGTCAAAATGATATTTAAAGGCGAATCCCTACAATCGCATGTAAAAGTGGGCCACTTCCGACACGCAGTTCACCCCTTCATACCAAAACCGCTGCAGTGCTGGAAGTGCATGAAGTTTGGGCATGTGAGTAGTGTGTGCAAAAAAACTACCGTCTGTTCTCGCTGCACTGGGCCCCACACCACTAACACGTGCGAAGCCAGTGTGCTGAAGTGTACAAACTGCAGTGGCCCTCACGATGCCTTCTCGAAGGAATGCCCTTTAATTCGCAAGGAAATGGCAATATTGAGGAAAATAGTTAGAGACCACTCGTCTCACCGAGAAGCAGCAACATCTATTAGGCGGCGATGATCGCGTCGCCGACGTCGATCACGAACCTTCAAAGCCTCTGCAGAGCGCCAGCCACGTACACTGCCACCCACTCTTCCGCCCAGGCCAAACGCAGTCAGCACAACGGACAAAGATGCAACGAACAGCCCTGCTGCTGACGCGTGGCCTGCACTCCCGAGGCTACATGCTCCTACTGAGCGAAATCAGACTTCTACAGCAAGGGACAATTCGACTGTTCCTGATAGACTGACGGACCAAGATCAGCAAATTTTTGTCATGATCAGCTCTCCGGTGAGTGCTATTCGTGTTCTTCTGGACAAGATACAGACACCAACAGCTCTATGTGCGTTGCAAGTGCTGGATGCCATCAATCCGGTTCTAGCGAGCCTTCAGAAGTCCAGTGCTTGAGAACTTCTACAGCAGAACCATGGCTCATCGACAGCAACAGCGATCGTACCGGGATGATGTCAGAAACGCCTCCATATTCCAATGGAATGCGAGAGGCCTAAGGTCACGTATTTCGGATTTTCGACAGTTCGTGTTTGACTACCACTTTCCTATACTGGTGATCTGTGAACCGAACTTATCAGCCTCCATAAGACTATCAGGATATGAACCTTTTGTTTCAACAACGTGTGCCCGTAGTAGTAAGGTTCTGGTTTACATTCGCAAGGACCTAACGTATTTTTCGCAACCCGTAGCGCCACACGACGGTAACCAATACGTCTGCGTTAGTGTGAAAAAGAACAGACTGTCTTTTACTATTATTGGCGTCTGCCTATCCCCAACAAGTCAGTTTGACAGCAAAAGACTAGAAGATATTATGGCTACTACTCCCGGTCCTTGGATAATAACAGGGGACTTCAACGCTCACCACCATATATGGGGAAGCTCCAGGATAAATTCGAGGGGCAGGTCATTAATATCCTTCGCATCAGGCCACAACCTGTGTCTTCTAAATGACGGAAGTCCGACATTTCTGCGAGGAACAACGTACAGTAGCTGCCTTGACTTGACTTTGGTGTCACGTTGCCTGATTTCGAGCGTGCACTGGTTCACTGATATTGAAGCCCATGGAAGTGATCACATTCCGACCTATGTGAGAATCAATGGTCCAGACGCCGCATTACCGGATGTATCTCGCCAAATCGATTGGTCAGTCTTTCAAGATCGAGTAGAAGACACCTGCAAGAAACATATCGCACGCAGATTAGAAGACATAATTGCAGACGCAATGCAAGATTGCACGCGTTGCTTCACACATTCGAAAAAGCGTACAGAGAATGACATTGAATTGGAAAGGCTTCGTACAATACGTCACCGCGCTGAAAGGAGGTACAGGCGCACAAAATCGATTCTTGACCTCTGAGAAGCTCGGCGCATGCAAAAGAAGATAAGACGCCGAATGGATAAGCTAGCGGATCAAAGATGGAAATGCTTTTGCGGGTCACTAGACCTCCGCAAGCCATTGTCCCATGTGTGGCGTACCCTACGAGGTATTTGCTCAAGACCCCAGCAACGACACCCTTTTAACGCCCTCGCTCTCTGTCAAAACCGCCGTGAGATAGACGTTGCAGAGGAATTTTGCGCGCAAATCGCCGGCGACACAGTTTTAGTCCCCGACATGGCTTTAAGCGACATCCCCGGTCCACGAGATACCAATATGGAGGCTCCATTCTCTATGGAAGAGTTAGAAGCTGCTATGGCGCTCTGTAGGTGTCCGTCTTCACCAGGGCCCGATGGCATAACATATACTGCTTTGCGCCACCTAGGCCGAGAAGCACGAAGAGAACTCCTCAGCGTTTTTAATAGTTCATGGCAAGATGGTGTCGTCCCACAGGAGTGGAAACGCAGCCGCCTGGTACGGCTACTAAAAGCAGGAAAGTCGCCGCTCGAACTGGCATCGTATCGGCCTATAGCACTTGCCAGGTGCGTCGGAAAACTCATGGAACGCGTGATCCTCATGCGTCTCGAATGGTACCTAGAACACCACAAGATTTACCCTGATTCTATGGCGGGATTTCGACGAGGCCGTTCGTCGATTGACAGTGTCATCGATTTAGTGTCATCTGTACAACAGCAAAAATCTTGAAAACGATTATCAGTAGCGCTCTTTCTGGACGTGAAAGGCGCTTACGACAACGTTTACCATCAACCCATTCTAGACGCACTTTTGACAATTGAACTAAGAGGGCGAGTATATCCATGGATCAGAAACTACTTGGCACAAAGGTCCTTGTTCGTACGTACGGGAGATGGCCCGACTACCGACCACTACATATGCCGAGGAGTTCCCCAAGGTGGGGTTCTAAGCCCTATTCTTTTCAACCTCGCACTTCTTGGGCTGGCCGAATCCCTACCGGAAACAGTGAGTGTCTCAATCTACGCCGACGACATCTGCATCTGGTCATCAGCGGTCACTTGAAGAAGAAGCTCACATCTATTGTTCATGTCTTCAAGTTTATCGCCGGGAAAACATGGGGAGCGTCAGTGGGCTTCATGCTACAGTTATATCGAGCACTTTTTATCGGATTGCTACGTTATAGTTCTCCCGTGCTTGCTAAAACATGCAAGTCAAATCTTCGAGAACTACAGAGCGTGCAAGCACAGGCACTATGTGTTTGCCTAGAACTTTCGCGGAGCGCCTCAACAGCAGGAACCATTATAATGGCTCGAGACCATCCAATCACGACTTACATTAGCATCGACACGCTTAGGGCCCATGTTCGTCATGTTTCACGTATGCAATCAAGCTCTCTTGCCTGCCTGCCAGAACGACGACCACAGGCGTCCTTCTCCAACGAGGTCAGCATCCATCGTGCCTGTCTACCATCGGGCTTCACACCCTCAGCACGTTCAACCTCAGCTTTGTGGTGTTTAAAACTACCTCAAGTGCGTCTCACGGTTCCAGGGATAAGAAAGAAGACCAACCTGCCTACCTTGGCCCTGAAGCAAGCAGCTCTGAATTGTTTGAACACTTTCTACTTTGACCGAGTCCACATATATACGGATGGCTCTTCCACTCAGACCACCTCCACTGGCGCAGTGGTTATACCATCACGATCAATTAGCGTCCGATACAAGATTTCTCACATGACAACATCGACCGGATCGGAGCTTGTTGCCCTCCGAGGTGCCGTTGATAACATTAACAACCAACCCGCTAATCGGTAGGCAATATTCTGCGATTCGAAGGCGGCCTTACAATGTCTTCTGTCATCTCTTCGTCGCGGGTCGTGTGAACAACTAGTGTCGGAGGTACGAGAAATGCACCATCGTATGATAGCGAAAGGACACGACGTCGTGTTTCAGTGGCTGCCTGGCCATTGCGGTATCTCCGGCAACGACCTCGCTGACGAAGCTGCTAGGAAAGCACACGAAGAAGCAACCCTTGTTTCTGTACCTTTATCGCGGACCGACGCAGCCCAACACCTAAGCAAGGTAGCACACCGTATGACATTAGAGAAGTGGCACACACCTGAATTCACCCAAGAACGATTGCATTCCCTCGACCCCTCTATGCAACTGCGGCTGTTACCAGGGCTTCTGCGAAATGAGGAAACAATGCTGTGCCGCTTACGCTTAGGCGTCGCATTCACCAATGCATATACGTTTTTGATTGGAATGACTGATAGCGTTGACTGTAATGCCTGCGGTGCCGAGGAAACTATAGAACATCTACTGTGCTACTGCCCATCTTTTCAAAACGAAAGACATGACCTCTGCACAGCTCTCAATCAGCTAGATAGAACACCGTTCACCTTGAAGAAGATCTTGGGACCATGGCCTCGCATATCGCAGCTACAAAAGGCCACAAAAGCTCTGCTGCGATATTTGAAGGCTACTGGATTGAATCAGCGTCTGTGATCTGGACTGAGTGACCAAACAATATACCCAGTCGACTTTCTTTTCTTCTTTTAATCTTTCCGTCCCCTTTTCCCTTTCCCCAGTGTAGGGTAGCCAACCGGGCTCAGTCCTGGTTAACCTCCCTATCTTCATCATTTGTTCTCTCTCTCTACAGCACTGTGTTTGTGCCATATATTATTAAAGCACGCAGAACATTGTCGTCTGCACTTTCAGTTTGGTCTTGTTTGTCATGGTCACTACTGGGTTGGCCACGTTTGGTAACCAACTGGCGAGGTCGTTTGACTGGGCTTATAGCCTGCCTGATTAGCAGACACCTGTCCTTCACCACCTGCACATTGAAAACAATATATATGTTATAGTAAGACGGGCTGTTGTTCTTTCCCATGCCATCAGTGTTCCGAAGATGTAAAGTCCTCTCAAAATGAAATAGAAAATACACCAGGCCAATTGTATCGTGCAATTTATCGTACAACATTCAGAACACAAGCCTACAGCACTCGAACAAGCAGCATATATGATGCTAAACCTGCACTCATTGGAAAATGAGAAACTACAGTAGTTATAACGCTAAACTATGTGTGCAGTCAAAGCCCCTACAACAGGGTGAGCATGACAGCTGCAGGTGTTGTACAGTTGTTGTACAAACCATGACAGGGCACACAAAATTACCATACCTACTTAAAGCTGCATCATCAGGGACCCCTTTGGTACAAGACAGCAACCGCGCCTGCAGTCCAAAAAATTAGCCCCACCAAGTGCAGCTACCAGGTATCAGACCTGTTTCGCTTGTGCGAGGCCATATCGGATTGTTGGCGCTACCTTAGAAAAAAATACAGTAAAAAAAGAGAAACTGGCGAGAACGAGCAAAATTTTGTTACAAAATACAACAATCATTAACCACCTTATTTTCCTTGCTATAAGGACGGAAAAATCTTGCGCTTTGCCCCGCATAGCAGCCCTCACGCAGTTTAGAGCTCAGGAGGCTCAAATGAATTCGTTACGAATGACACCTGCAACACAAGCTCGTAAAGACAGGCGCGCTGCAAGAACACCTTCGGCGACGAGCAGTCGTCGTTTACGTTTTTGTGGACGCGTGCTACGTGACGAGCAGACTTCGGTTTACTTTCATAGCAATAACGCTCACCAGCAGGGCAACATTCTATTGCCTACAACTTGTCGTTCACGCTTAATGGTCATGCCGTGCACCAGCTGCAAGTATTGCTAACCGCAAACTCAACTGTTCCGCTTAACTGTCGAGGGCTCTGCATTACTGAAAACACGAAAAGGCTTGCCTTTTTGTAATAGCCAAGGCGAAGCATCGGCACGGGATTCTTCTCTGTAGGCTTGTTGTTCCGAAAGTGCTCGGAGCAAACCTGCGTGTTGCACATATTACGTTGGTAGGGCGCAAAGTGGAACGTGGCACCAAAATATACACAGATCGAATACTCACTCGTGTATTTTCACTGGGTTGGTAGTTCTTCCTATTCATTGCAGCTATCCACTGGGGGCAGAGGTTGCCATTCTTCGTTGCGGATGGAAATCGGTGCAGGCTGAAAACACCGCACCGGCACTAATCCCTACGTGTGTTGTGCTCTTCGCAAACAGCGCTAAGCAACCTTCTCCTTTTGCGCTTGTTGTTTTGGCATCCAAACACGACGCAATGATGTCCAGATGACTTCTTGTACTTTGGATCCGCGTGAACGGGCACATTTCCGCACTTTGGAGTCCTAGAGCTAACGCTTGCCATGTCTACCGGTCGCCGGCGAACACACTTTGGCAGCCCAGTACAAAATGGCGCCGGCCAACCGGGCAACCCGGGTGCGAGAGTATGCGTTCGGTTAGTCTGGGTGCGAGGCTATCGTGCTCTGGTCTATAGGTGGCGCGAATTCGCAGCCCGACATGCAGTTTTTATTTTCCCGCGGCTTGAGTTTTTATGTACGGCAACAAGGCCAGCCGACGCAAGACGGAACTCCGTGCGAGTGTGCCCTCAGACCCAGACCCACTTCCAGCGGGTCTTCCCAGGTCGGGGCAGGTGCTGCAGCATAGGCTCCGTTCCGGCTTCGTCCTCACACCGGATGTGCTGGAGCGGTGGCGGCAGTACCGGCCACGCCGGGAACGACGCCCTCCATCTCCGTCTCCCAACTCCCTTCCATGGCCGGAACCCGGCCCTCCGCGGACAAAGAAGCGCTCCACGCGGCGCACAGGTGCCCTTACTGCGACATGGCCACGCGGCCATCCGCAGCCCCATCTGTTTTGGGAGTGCCAGCGACAGGCTCAGCAGCAGGACCACCACCTGAGGGCGGTGCGAATGTCGTCCTACGAGGAGTGGATTAGACCGGCAACAGGCTCAATGGATTCCGACAGGGTCATTCTGGACTCGCTCTTGGCTTTCTCCAAGGACGCGCAGCTTCTAGGACGGCTCTGACTACGCCTCCCCCTTCTCTTCCTATTCCCCATTATAGGCCTTCGCGCCATCCCTTAATAAATACATTTTGTCATCATCATCATGTACGGCAACACAGACGCTGGCGCAAGCAAGGCTATACAAGCATCGTTTGAAAATACAAAGCAAAACTAAAGAACAACAACAAGAATACGGCGCGCATGGATGATGCTATCGCCCTTTGGACGTTATGCGGAACATCAAGGCGACATTGACGCCGAGGGCGACGACAGAAATGCGGATGGAGTGTCGACATAATTGCTACCGCAATAAAATGC
This sequence comes from Dermacentor variabilis, assembly GCF_050947875.1. Classification (NCBI taxonomy): domain Eukaryota; kingdom Metazoa; phylum Arthropoda; class Arachnida; order Ixodida; family Ixodidae; genus Dermacentor; species Dermacentor variabilis. Next base: position 44,825,339 of record NC_134576.1, on the reverse strand, counting down.
CGGCGCCAGTGACCCGAAGCACGCGTGCGAGCCAGGCATCGGTGAAAATGCGCAGACGGGCACCTGCGTAGTGTGGTGGAGTGCGCTTTGTGTCAAGCACGGAGTGCAAAAGTACCACGCTCGCATATAGAGAAGCTCCTCCACACTTTACTATATAGCGAAGGAATTGTGGACACATTGAAACATTCGGAAAGTCTTATGGCCAAACCACTGGCACGCTTCGGCAAGCTTCGGCACGCGCCGACAAGCGAACGCTTCGCTTCGCGTAGGTCGGAGGAAGAGGGCACGCAACCACTGGACAGAAGCTCTGACGCGCGCCGAAGCTCGCTCCTCGGCTGCGGCGCACTCTTGCTGGACTATTTTGTCTTCATCCGTCAAAGTCCGGCCTAAAGCAGCCTGCTTTAAACTAAGCTTGAAGCAATAAGTTAGTGATCTGTACGCGCTTTTAGGTATGAAAAATACGTTTGAATAATGAATATACGCCTGCCGCGACTGTTCGTTTCTATTTTTGAAGTAACAATAGTGCACAAAATATCGACATCAGCGCTCGCGCGTCGTCTGTCTGCAAGATCGCTTTGCAAACACCTGCACGAGGATGCCATATCATATCAAAAACTGTTGTACCATTTCATTTTTTGGTGGCTCATTGCACAGCCAACTATGTAAGAATTAGGTGTGCAAGGTATCACTGAAAAAATCTATGTTGGAAATATTGTCACGTAGCAGTGACGGTAAATAAATAGTGCAGACTCAATCGGAACGATAGTGGCGAGCAATGTCGGCAATTATCAAAAATCTGCTCTGCGGGACAAGCGCGTCGGTTTGCATACATCAGTCGTCGAAAGTTACAGCCTATTCGCTGGTGCCCGCGCGCCTTCCAGAAACTACAACACAATTCGTGTCGCGTATGCAATCAGATTAGCAAGGTTCGCGAACAACAGACAGAACCATCGATAACACTCGCGAAACTTCCGATACGTTCAGGCGCATCGTGCACCGAGCGATAACGGTTAACATTTTTGAGCCGGTGAAATACGGTAACCGGATACAGATGAAGCATCCGTATCAATATAATTATGCTTGTTGGTGCATGAAAGAAACGTGAAATAGTGGGTTCTGAGAACCTCAGCAAAAAGAACTGAAACACCTGTAGCACTCACAAAAAAAAATATCATAGCTAAAATTTATGTAATTCATAGCTTGTCTCCCCCCGATTCTCGATTCTGCCAAATCTAGCCCATGGAGCACCTCATTTATTATTCTAGGTTGTATTGATGCATTAACACCGCATCCGGAGGCCTTCACATTCAGTGTATTGCTACAAAACATTTTCACAGTGTAAGGGCCATGTTCTATTGTAACTGGTTTCCACATGTCAATTTTGTCTTCCTTTATATTATTGAAATGAAATGCCATCAGATAATAAAACTTTGAGAATTGGAGGGTTTTAATAGAGGTCATTCGTTGCCCTTTGCCTAGTCGTACTATTGAAGCGCTTATACAAATTTATGGGAGCAGCTCGTTTGCATAGTACAAGAAATATATAAACAGGGTATTTTCACAATTTATACACTTCGTCACCACAAACAAAATAATGCAGTTTATTGTTTTCAGCCTGCTATGATGTTTTGACTGAGAAAGATATATTCAATATGTGCTGCGAGGCACGCAATAATTGCTGTTGCATATTATTTTATTGCACAACACTGGATACAGTAGCCAGCCATTATTAAAACTCAGAAGAAATTAATAGCACAATGCATATGATCAGGCACATAGCATATCATTATTGCACTTTCTTAATTCATGCCATTTTTTAATTGCACGAAAGCTACTGTACTAAAATATTATACTAGTACATACTCAAAAAGCAGGATTTTATACTACGATAATAATCAATCATTTAAATGTCTATTGTAGTGCCCAGGAACAGCTAGAGAGCCTTTGTACTGGTGCACTTAACGAGCACCATGTGAGACAAAATGTACAGTAAACGTGAATGTGGTACACGAAAAAATGCAAGATAGAGAAACAAACAGGGAAAAAAGGAAATGAGGAATAGTATAAGGTAGTTAATCCTACGTGATTATCTACAGATACACAAAACACAGGAAATGCACTCTGAAGTATGTTTTGGAGTCCAGTCTTATATAGCACAATCTTGCAACAAGGCCAGGCAACAAATGTTAAATGCTACCTGGTATAATGTTGCGGCACGAACAAATGCATATGATCAAGAAGCTTTAGGGAATGTATGTCATGGACCACCTTACACAGAAACTAAAGATGTGATTAATTATGTCTTGAATCTAGAGGTGCGAGCTGAAGTATATTTGAGAAGGCTCAACTGTGGTCGCCACAGTGACAAAAGTGGTGCTTTAAGATGGATATCAATTTATTCTGGATGCGTTCAATGAGGCCAGAATTAGATTTGCTCAATGCGCCCCCTCCTATAGAGGCCTACACTAGTAGTTGGAGGCACACAGGAGAATTTCAGGAACACAACAGGTGAGTGGAAATCACGCAATATACGGCAGGCAATTCCAAGAGCGTGAAAGCCATGTTGTGTATTTATCTATGTGAAGAAAAGCTTAGCTTTTTGTCGAAGTACACACCATGATCTTTCATTTCATCGACCCTAAGAAGTGGAGCATCACGTAGGGTGTATCAAAATTTCACATGGTGCGTTTTCTGCATATAACTTAATGCCATAGTATTGGAAGCATTTAAGAGTACTTATTGTTTCTGCACCAGTTTGAGAGTGAAAAAATGTCTTTTTGGAAGTCGATGCAGTGGTGAACACTGTTGACGGTCTCAAATAGTTTGAAGTTGCCGGCACAAAAAGTCATGCTGTTCATTTAATTAAATGCTCTTAGCACTAACAGAAAGCAAGGAATCCAATATCGATTCAAACACTTTTGACGCACTGCAGAGGATAGATATAGGTCGGCAGTTAGTAACTGCACATCTAGCACATGATTTGTGCATGGGCAATGTCCATGCTACCTTCCGAGTGCTAGAAAAAGTACTAGACTTTAGGGAACAATTGAAGGTTCTTGTGAGAACAGGGAACAAGTATGCTTGCAAACGTCTTAAGGTCTGCGGTAGAAATACCATCAACACCACAATAAAGGGAAGGTTTAAGGCACTTCATACACTTGAAAACAAGGTTTTCATTGACTGATAGCGTACACACCGTGCCAGACTGAGAAGGACGGTTACTTGAAGCATATTTCACACCATATAGCAAACAGAAATGTTCTGCAAGGACATCAGCAGTGTTCGAGACAGCACCACTATTTTCACGAAAAAGACGTATATCTTTGGCACTCTTTTTAGAAGAGTCAGAGCACACAAAGCTCCAGAAATATTTTGAAATATGTGTCACGCTGGCTGCAACACAATCAATGTGGTCGTAGTGATGATTACAACAATAATAATAATAATAATAATAATAATAATAATAATAATAATAATAATAATAATAATAATAATAATAATAATAATAATAATAATAATAATAATAATAATAATAATAATCTTAGTGGTACCTTGGCACTCTCGACTAAAAGAAAGGCTGATGCCTGTATGTTAGAGGTGCCTGATAACCAGCCATATAGAGCAGGAATTTGCAGGATGCAGACGACACCTCCTTCCCCTCCACGTGCACACACACGCACACACACAGTTGCTCAATAACACAGCACGGCATACACGCACACATTCGACGGGTGCACAACACACAGGAGCGCCAATTCAGTCGGGTTCCAAGGAAGGAGAATCGAAATGGCCAAGGGGGGTGAAGTGAAAGCTATGTATGCCAGATATAATCATGGAGTTGTGGTGTCGGGCCATAGAGGCAAGATGAGGGCTCGGGCTGTGCTGACCACTTGTTCAGATGAACTGAAGGAAGATTAGTGCTGTTCAGAGAGCCGTCTAGTACCCTGCAGTATAGTGCAATGTTGCGCTGGTATTGCAGGGTGTGCTACTTGAGGGTTTTGAGGCAATCCTCGTAGGCTGGCATGAGCTTGCGACAACCGAAAAGGCGAGAGCAGAGGGTGCGTGTGGTCCGGCGCTGAACAAGCTAAAATTTGCTGGCGTCGCGAGTTTGGTACGGGAACTATACTGATGAGCAGTACTCAAGTCGTGACGGAATGATATAAGCGTACAGTGCTCGGAAAACCTTACGTCATCAGGGAAGGGAGACACGGGACACAAGCCCAAGAATGGGCCAATGCTTAGATACAGTGCTGGTGACATATGCGGAAATGTTGAGAGAAGAGCTAAATGTTACACCCAGAATGAGAAGGGCCCGAACCATCTTTATAGAGGTGCCTCCACGGAAGTAGGTTGGACGTACAGCAGTTTTGTTGTGGCTGATACGCATGGCAGCACTTTTCTCAGTGCTACTACAAAGTTTGTTATTGTAGGCCCAGTCGTTCACCTTTACGGAATGTATTTATTGCAAGCACATATGCTGGGCATCGCCACATTGTTGTTGTGGAAGTGTTAGCTTGTTGATCAAACGCATTCTGCGCAGATGCATTAGTAACTTAGTTTTGAGTAGATCTTTGTCCTGACTACAATTTATAGTATCGCAGCAAGAAACATTTTAGTAGAAGCTGATGGTATTCCAGCAGTTTAAGTATATCCACTGCACTGACACAATGCACTCACACTAGCTACACTTTCCATAAACAAAAAGTGAGATAAAAAATAAGTTATACTTTCACTGACTCAGTACTTGCTGCTTCTGAAGCAGGCATCGAAGCAATCATGGTGTACACTGCTACATGCATAGGTCTTGCATGATGCAGGCCCTGCTATGCACTGCACACGGGGCACACGTTGCAAACAGATTTCTTCTTGCAGTGCTCAAGTATAAGGACACACTGAATCAAACATGACTGCGTTGTCACGTATGCTTCAGTGCGTCAGTGTTCTTGATTGCTACACGAGCGATTTATCTACAACTAGCCCAAAAGACGGATGTACTTGAAAGAAGTGAGTGAAGGAGCACAGTAAACTTGTACTGAACTGGATTCACATGCCAAATAGAATAGCGCAGTGTCAGCTGAAACGGGCGGCATGGCTGATAATGTAAGTACTTCCCATAGCTCGGTTACTAGTGTCTTTCGCTTTCGGAAGTTAGCTTTGCCACTGAAAACAGCGCAGAACTTGCCCGTTAAACTTGAACCACCCGACACCACACGAAACACGCCGCGGTTGACCACCCCAAGTTCCACACAGTTCATTCACCACATCACACATCACACGACGTCAGGAGTGCCATATTTTAAATCACTGCAGCACCAAACGGACCAGAAAATTAATTTCCTTCAATAGAGTTTCTCAGTTGGGTTCCTTCACTCGCCAGTTAAGAACTCGATGGACGCGCTAGGCCTACGCGTAACGTAAACAACATCGGCGATAGGCGAGTGCTGATTATCCAGACAACGGAGCTCGTAAACATGTTTCCATTCGTTTTGAGCACAGCAAAATACACATACAACAAGCACAGACGTTGCGGCAATCGTGATTCGGTTGGCGGTTTTGGCAGACGATCGTACCGAGCCCGGCGGAGCCCAGTGGGCAGGTTGGATTAGACGGCGTCGTTCGAAGTCGCTTCGGATCCACGTCGCACTGCCACAACCCACGGTCGTCGGTCGGTCGGTCGTGTCGTTGTCGGCCTACTATTACAACACTGTCTTTCAGGAACACTGTCGCGCGCGTCGTGCGTCCAAAGAACTCGGACGATCGTTGGTGCCGGCGCCTTCGCATGGGCGGCCATTATAGGTCACTGGCGCCGGCATTTTATATTGTAGAAAGGTGAAAAAAGAAAAAAAAACTATGACCTCTGAACGGCCTAGCTAATTCCTTAACGGTTTAGCTATTTATAAAGCATGAGTCTCTCGCAACGGCCTATTTCTATTCTAATGGAATGCTAAATACCTTTCGGTGAAGAATGCTAAGTGGATCAACAATGTATTCTAGCGCAAATTTGACGGTGCGTAGCTTGAAACAGGTGCCAGTTTCGAAATATATTCCGATTAAATGTGACTTGAGGACACGCTGGTTTCCGTTCTGAAATCTCCTTATGTGGCTTAAACTAAGTAGTTAAAAAGGCTTCAGTGAACTTTTCGTTGATTATTCGAATACTGATTTTGATTGCTGGCAAAATAATATCAACATTTTTAAGCAATTCATTCCAAAGATTACAACTGTGTTGTCTGCCACACCCAATTACAAAACATTGTACATAACTCAATGGTATATGCAAAACGGCGTTAAAAGATGCACAGAGTAGAAGTACGCCAACGTACTGTTAATTTTCGGCAGATGTTTCATATATCGACAAAAAGGGTCACATGAAATGCAAAGCTATATAGCAACAGCCGACCGCCCTGACCGGCAGCCTCCTGGCGATGAATTCATAGATATTCTAGTTCGTAAGTGCGTCAGGCCATTGGCAGCCACCGTTCGCTAATAGTGTACCCAGCATTAGGATTAACTAGGAATTTTTTCTCATGAGCAATTATAATGTAACAGCGTTTTGAAAATACGGGTCCTGCCCTTCGTAAGGGAGACAAACGTCATCCATCGCGTCTTTACTTCAAGAGGAGTCTGCAGCACTGAGAAATCACCTCCTTTTTCAGTGTTCCGTGTTGCAGTATTATTTTTTTCACGTGCCGAATAATTTCATAGCACCAAATTACACGGCGAAAGAGCATGTTTTCAGTGGACAGAAGAGCGAAACATAAAGAAAGAGGCGGGGCGTTTTGGAAGTTACTGCAAAGAAACCGCACGTGTGCCACGCCCCTCTGTGCGTTTTAAGAAGCGTTAGGACGCGACCGTGACCGGCATCGAGTTGAATGCCGTTTTCCATCTCTATATTATCTCAGTCGGTGGCTATTGGAGCTCGTGGTGATTGGTTACGAGAGCTGGGGACGATATTTTTCGCCGAAACAACCAGCGCACTACGTTACGTTGAAGGTGACATCGCGTTTCTTACCTTGGCGCTGACTGTCTTGGCAAACACGGTGTCCTGGAGGCCGGCGATGACAAAGTTCCCGACTGTGGTAAAAGTTAGCAAAACGCTAACCACTATAACCGGCCGCCGAAGTTCCACGTCATTTATATGGATATCCTGCAACAATCCGAAAGCAGTGAACACGGGCCGAGACGAAAATGTGCGTTTTCTGTTCATTGAGGAATGTATGAAACACATCTAACGAGTCATTAGACAAGTAACGTCGCAGTTGGTTTCTGAAGCACAGGTTAAATGAACCAGCGCCGGGGATAGCTGAGCGCCCCAGCTGGACATGGCAGCGTAAGCGCAACCTCTACGTAATATCGCTACCGTGTTTTACATAGTAGCCGCATACAAATTTTAAGCTAGGAACACGTCATCTCATCTCACTCACCGCGGAGATGCAATGTTCGACCTTTAGTCACGTAAAGATTCTGTTAGGTATTGCACTTTATTTTTATAAAATGGAGAATGTGTGAGACTAAGCCATATAAAACTTGGAGGAGTAATTCACGTAATGATGGTGCCATGGGTATCGGCATATTGCAAGTCCCTAAATGATGACTACCGCAATCATTGACTAACTTCTTTTGTAAATGCTGCTGGTAATGATTTTCACGCGTGTTCTTATGTCCCATCACAGTGATCAATATAAACGACACCGCTTCGTAATGCGTACTCGTACAATGTGAAAAATGCTAACAATACTTTTTGGTATAAGTCCACGTGAAAATTCGGCACTTTTAGACACAACTCCGAAGGCGTAAACGGTGCGCCCATCTACTGCTGTTTTTAAAACTTGTCGCATATGTGTGCTGAGTGCCATTTCATATAAATCAGAATTTTTCTAGTGCGGCAAAAGCGCTTACGCGATTACGGCATGTCGGAGTGAACAAACCGGCGAAATGTTGCGCACGCTCTATGCTCAGCTTCAGCAGTTACTCGCAGCAGAGTCGAGGCAACAAGACCTGCTAGTGCAGATTCACGAGCAGCGAGATGTATTGCTATATTATGGAACCTGTCGCTTGAGTAAATGAACTTAAAAGTGGTCTTGTCGATAGATATTTACTTACGCTACATATTACTGCTCCTCTGGAAGTCGCAGCCAAGGTTTATTGGAAGATTTCGCTTCGTTCTTTAATAAAATATTTATTGAGGATCTCTAATACTGAAAGTAGAGTTTCCCGCATGTCCGAATGAAATCGTGCAGCTCAAAAAAAAAAAAAAAGGAGAACATAACGCCGCTCTGCCGTGTAAGCATTAGTTTTGTATTAATGGAGAAAGAATTATTTGCTTGGACCGTGGTGAAATTCGTACGTGTAGTCGGAATAGCCACACCACCGCGCATGATTCCCTTTTGGGTAGTGTATCGCCCTTCGCAGAAGTGGCGTTCGCAGACTCTACTGTGCGGTATCGTTGCAAGTCGTTATTTTACGCGGAAGGAACGAATAAGATGGCGTTGAACGTACTTGGAACAGTGCGGAAGGCGTGCAGTGAACGTGAACGAATTCTTTTTAAGAAAGCGGCCACACTTACGAATATCGGCGGGCGCACGGTGCACAAGTGGACGGTAAAATAGAGATAAAGAGCAGGGCGCCTCCATGCCATGCGACACTTGCGAAGTGCTCCTTTTAAATTCGCCTGCGCCGTCTCTACAACCGTGCTTCTTGTCTGTATCACGATATATCTTGAAGACGCATGACTTTCCGGTGCCAGAGCGAATATGGAGCGGATTTTCTACCGTTGCTACCACAGTAGCTGATCTCTTTATGCAGTTGGACTGTGATCGTAGACGCTGCCACCGCCTGCGCTGAGGCGCTCGCCGCTAGCAGACGTGAGGGTGCGGAAGGAGATCTTTAAGATGTATTCTTATTGGTTGAAGAAGCCCATAGCTTCCACAGTGCTGCATGGAATTACTGAAACAGAGTACAGAACTCGTGACAAATAAACGAACATGGTCGTAGTTGCGGGCTGATTGCTTTAAGTTTTATTATTGCGTTTCGCAGGAGCAACAATAGCGCATGCATCAAATATCCGCATCTCTAACGCCAGCATTTATTGCGCATTTCTTGGCGCTCTGACATTGATCGGAACATTCGTGTTCGCACAGCAACGTTCTGAATTATCCATGCGACGCCGTTTTTGCAATGCAGAGTCGACGTTACCGCTCGCAAAGAACACTTATGAAAGAGACAGTAAATAAAAAAAAGTTTAGCTCTATTCAAATTAGTTTTCGACAATCGCAACTCAGAAAACAGACACTCTTACGGCCCGACAAAGTTTGATAAGCCGCAAAAAACGCATAAACTGAAGACGCGAGTGGCGACATCACCTTGGATTTTCCGCAACAGCTCGGTGTGACGTCAATTCGGCGGCGTCTACTGAAACACATTTCGTCCATTATCGATAAGGGAGGCCTATGATGCACGCTAAAGGAGCCAAAGACTGAACTTCGCCGCTTTTTAAACATTTGCAGCACCGCAAGAAGCTAAACCTGAATACTGGAACAGTATATCCTGAAATCCGTGACTTCACACTAACGTTTCGGCGCTGCAGTTTCTGTGCGGAATTTTGTAAATGTACGTGTGGCGTTCATTTCTTTTGATTTATAGTAATCAACGTGCTACTGCCAAATTAAAGAGAATGTCATTTTTATGGAGTACTCAATTGTTCAAAAGTGTTTTGCTTTTTCTTTTTAGGGCAATTTTAGATTGTCGGATGCCGCATCGTGTTCTTCGCATCAGCGGCAGCATTCATCACTTCAGCAGTACAGAATGGAGCTGTAACAAAGGGATCTCCTGAAAGCCCTGTAGACGGTGAAACACTTTACCTCGGCGTTATGAATCCTCTCGAGGAAACGAACCATGTCAACCACAGCGGCGACGGTCAGTGCCCCATAGAGGGCGCAGCAGAGGCCCGACGGTGGAAGGGTACGGCGAAGCCTCCCCAGAAAGACCAGCAGCAAGGTGACCTGCGAAAGAAGCGAATCAGTAAGCGGATAAATTGCAAGTGACAAAATGTGAAATTTGTTTTAGCCTGCGCAACTATCCTAAAGCTTGCGCGTGCTTGAACGTGAATGGTAGTACAGTCCGCCATTTTTCCATTTTTGTTACGACACTACTGATTACCCGTGTGTGGGTATATTGTGGTCGATTAGCCTTGACAGTCTGCAGAAACATTTCAGGAAGAAATAAACAAGCAGGAATGAGCTGCAAGGAGGCACTACCGCGCGGTCACTCCGTGTTCAGTGCGACCGGCATTGAAACACGCGCCTTTCGTAGCCCAACAGGGCGGAAATACCTCGTAAGGTAGAGCGCACTGATAAATGACCCCTCATAAAAAGAAGCGATGGCCCACTGTTCAAGGCACGAAGGCTAGGTTCATCGATTCAAAGCCATCCGATGCTTTTGGGAATAGAAACAGGGAGACCGTACCGGAATGACACCCCATAGATCATTAGCGCCTGCAACTGGGACACAAGGGACATAAGGGTCACGATACTGAAGAGTGCCTGTCGAGTTCGTTGACCTCTTCGTGGTCGTCAGCGCCGCCTACTTAATTCCAAAGCTATGCTTCGGGACAAAGCGAGAGCATTCAGTTCTCGGCTTGTATCTTCCAAAGGTGCATTGGCGAAATGGGGCGGTTCTATCAACAATTTGACCAGCGCAAGGTGAGCAAGAAAAAAAAATTAGCACATAGTTAATGAAACCCCTGACGCTTTTAAGAACAGAGCACCGAGCGCCTCCGCTGAAACTCTTCTGTAGCACGAGTGAGGTGGGAAGCGTAATATATTTATCTGCAAAAGTATCATTGCTCCCTTGTCGGGCATCTTGTGGCTTGCTCGAATCATTTTGCAAAGCAAGTGCAGCATATGTCTTTCTCCTCAAAGGAAAGAATACTCAACGCACATTTCACATGGTCATTCTGAAAAGACCCACGTCAACTAGCGGCCGGTCTGGAGTACGCTCGCGCACGCCTCCTTTCCTTACGGCATGCGCAGGCCCCGAGATTACTATAGACGCGTTTCTAAACTGCTGTGCTACCGACGTACTCCAGAGGGCGAGTTCAACCTGACCTCGCAATATAATGATTTTGCAAACATTCCTTGACCTCACGTCACTCCTTTGATTGACGCGAGGTCCTGGAGTTCATCAGGAGCCACCAAAGGCTCGCTCTTGTCGAACGCCTGTCGTGGAAAGTCCTGGTTGGTTGCCAAAACTTCACCGCCGACTTCATTGCTAACAAAGCCTTCGTCGGCGCCATCATCGACCTCAACGTCCAAAGCTCCGTCCGCTTCGCCTGCCAGCATCCAGTTCACGCTGCCTTAGCTCTTGTCTTGGAGGCTCACATAAAGGAACGGTCCACAGCAGTGCCCCGCGCCCCCACCCTTTTCAAGGTCAGCCAGCGTTAGTAGGACAAGCCAGTCGCTCCAACGAATACTATCAGCGCTCTCCAACCATGCGCTGATATCAATGCAACGAGATCGGCCATTACAGTCGAGACTGCGCACGTCGTACCGCTTCGTCAGAAAACTCCACATCAGGCCAATGAGGGCAGGACCCTGCGTAAGCCGTCAAGCCCCTCTCCTGTCACTGGGCCCGTTTACAGGTATGCGCACGTTGCAAGTCCCAGCTAGGCGAGTCACCAAAAAACATTGAAGCCATAGTGGACACCAGTGCAGCTTTTAATTTCATGACATGAAATTTGCTCCTCATTCAGTGCCATCTGAAGACAGCTACGGTCCCACCAGCCGACCTCCTCCTAGCTGACGGACCTCGTCTGCCTTCCCTTGGAGAAATCCCAGTGACTGTGACTGCTTTCGGAAAAGGGTAAGTGTGCCATTCCTCGTGGTGCAAAACCTCTGCAGACCCCTTGGACTGTAGCTGGCGCTCAACACTGGACGTACGCACGAACTTTGACCACGCCGGGCGCACAAGAGGATGCGCCCTCACAATCCGGCACCTGTTCTGGCAGCCAACACAGTCGCACAGAAAGTGCTGTCCTCGTGTGCGCGCTCTATTTTTAAGCTTCCCAGGCTCGTGGCCGCAGGAGCTCGCTCTGTTCTCAGCAATGGCACATCGTCGTTGTGTAAGCATATAGCTTACCCTCGTACGAGAGTACGCACCCTCTCAACATGGATATGTGCTCTAACAGCCGTGCTTCTACCGCTTCGTTGCCCTCGACATTTTCCTGCGCGGGAGTCCATACTATCGTGCGGGACGCGGGGACCCCGAGATAATTGCTGCCTTGAAGTAAGCGGTACGCAAAATAGGGAATAAAGCACCTTTCGATGTTTCTGCAGGCCCCTCGCGAGTCGCTAATAATGACCCGCGAGTCTTGATCAGCGGCGGCGAGCGCGATGGCCACCTCTTCCGCATGTGTTATGTCTTGTGCTTTGAACGTAAGGCCGTTCACCGCGGTGTTTTGGTGGACGACTGCGGCCGTATACCAACTCCTATGGTGTGGGCAGGAGGCGCCCACGTAGAATACTCCGTACTTGTTCCGATGGTGACGTGCCAATGCTACCGCCCGCGCGAGGCGCCGGCCACTATGATCATCTCGAGTCGTGTTGGCCGGAAGAGGGCGCACGTGCAGGGCGTATCTCCAGATTTCCGGGATGCGCACGCGTTCTTCCGTCAGTGTTGGATGATGGATGTGTAGTTGGGCAAGAAGGCAGCGACCCGACGGCGTCTTTGAGAGTTTTGTGTAGTAGTTCGTCAAGTGTGCTTCTCGGAGTTCCGCGAAGGTGTTGACCATTCCCAGGCCGAGGAGGCGCTGGTTGGATGTGTTGACCGGGAGGTCGAGAGCACGCTTGTATATTTTACGGAGAATCACCTCGAGGGCGTTCTCGTCCAACCTGCGAAGGTGGAGGTAAGGAGTCGAGTACAACACTCGACTGGTTACGAATGCGTGTGCCAGCCGCAAGGCGTCTTTGCACCGTAACCCCCCGCGTTTATTGGAAACCCGGCGAACCATGCGGCCCACCAGGTCCCCCACCTTGCGCAGTTTGGCCAGGGTTGTGTCGACTCGGCGGTGTCTATGAATAAAGAGACCCAGTACTCTGATCTCATCTTGTTCTGTGATGGGTCCATTTGGTAGGGACAGTTCGATTTTGGTAGCGCACTTCGGTGAGGGGCGAATGTGCACAAATTGCGATTTGGTCGGGGAGCATTGAAGGCCGCAGCGGCGGGCGTAGACATCCACGATCTCCGCCGCTTGCTGCAGGTTGGCTTCAATGTCTCCTACCGATCCGTGTTTAGCCCAGATGGTGATGTCGGCGGCATACAGCGCGTGCTGTATGCCGTCTACATTCCCCAGCTGAGCCGGGAGTTTCAGCATTGCCAAACTGAATAGAAGGGGTGAGAGGACCGCGCCCTGCGGGGTACCTCTGGTGCCTAATTGGTAGGGGCCGTGTTCTTCATCTTGTATCCGTATGTACGATTGCCGGTCGGACAGAAATTGCTTAATGTATTGAAACATGTTGTGTCCACAGTTGGTTTGGGAAAGGTGGGTCAGAATTCTGTCGTGTGTGTCATTGTCGAAAGCCCCCTTCAAATCGAGGGCGAGTACTGCCTTGAAACTGAGGGGATATTCGACGGGCTTTAGAATTTCGCGGTCTAGTTGAAGCAGGACATCTTACGCGGACCTGTGCGGGCGGAACCCGAACATGGTGTCTGCGAAAATATTTTGGTTTTCCAGAAACTCGGACAGCCTATCTCGCACCATAGTCTCCATCAGCTTTGCCGCACAAGACGTGAGGGAGATGGGGCGGAGGTTGTCCCTGGTTATGGCTTTGCCGGCTTTCGGAATGAAAGTGACCAGTGCAGTCTTCCATTCGATTGGGAGGGGGGCCTCGCCGAGCCAGATTAAGTTTATGTATGCGCAGGAGCACCTCGTAGGCTGGGTCGGGAAGGTTGGCAAGTAATTTCACTGTTATTTTGTCTCTTCCCGGCGCCGTTCCTCGCTTCCTTTTAGTGAGGGCCGCCTTCAGGTTGTGGAGCCGAAACCGTTGGTCCACCTCCGCGTTCTCGGAACCTGCAGACGAGTACGCTGGCCCTCAGGGGTCCTGTTGTATACAGAGGTATTGATCGCGCAGTTTGCATGCTAATTTTGAGATGTCTCCGTCGAAGCTATAGATAGCCCGTTGGAGATGTTTTTGTGTCTCGGCTCTGGTTTGAGTCGGATCGATTAAGGCGCGAAAGAGACGCCAGGTGCTCAGGCTAGACATTTGTCTAGCAGCCATGTTGCGTCGGTCTACCCAATTCGAGTCGGCGAGCTGGGCCGCGTACTCTGCCGCTCGTTGGGTGAGCTCGGCGATGCGAATGTTGAGCTTCTGATTGTGTTTTTGGCGGCGCTACCTGCGGACGAGGCTGTGCCGCGCCTCCCATAGGTGCAGGAGGCGGTTGCCCACCTCCGGCGTGGCCTCCGATATTTGAACTTGAATTTCCGTCGAACGAAGGTGTGTAACCAATTCGTGTGACCACGCGTGGTAACCTTGTTCGTGGATAGGGGCCGAATTAGTGTAGTTTTGCCGGAACTTGGTCCAGTCGGGTAGGCGGGCATGGGCGTGGGATCTTGCCAGTGGTTTGCTTCTGACGGTTGTGTTGAGTATGCAGTGGTCACTGCCGAGGGTTTCCTCGGTGTTGGCCCATTCTGCGTGTCTAATGTTTTTGGTGAAGGTAAGCTCCGGACACGTGTCCCGAGTCACGGAGTTACCCACCCGCGTTGGATGTGCCGGGTCGGTGTGAAGAGTCAGGCCCAGCGTGGACGCAAGCTCCGCTAGCTTGCGCCCACGCTTCTCTTTACGTACGTACCCCCAGAGTGTGCTGTGAGCGTTGAAATCGCCCACGATTACCAGGGGGTCCCTGCCCACAGCCTTCAGGGCACGACTGAAGAGGGCTGCGAAGGTTACATTACATGCGAAGGTACATGTAATGGTGCGTTTCGGTTCTTAAGCGGAAGAAGTGTGACCATCACATAGGAATATTCAGTATTGAGTTACAAATCAACCGGGTCGGCTGTATAATTTTTGCGCACACAGATACAGGAAGAGGGGTCTTGCTGGAACGTGATCCGCCCGCTTGGCACGGGAGTGGAATCCCCGGCAGTTCCATTGGGTAATTTTGATGGGAGTGGCCGAATTGGTAAGGGGAGAGCGCCTAATTGGAGGGCTGTCCGCCATGGTCATTGAAGGGAAAGACCGATTGCAGGGACGCTGCTCCGGAGCCAGCACTCGCGGGAAGGGGAGCATCCTCCATTCCGGAGAGCGAGCAGCTGTCATTGTCTTCTACTACGGTTTCAATGGTGCGGCGCGATGTTTTCGGACAGCGGCCAGACACGTCTTCGATAAGACCGCCGGTTCGTCGAACGCCACGCGAGGATTGGGCGATGTGCTGTACGACGATTGTCGGTATGTTTTCAGTTATTTTGGCGATGGCGGAGTTGATTGCCGCGGAAATTTGACTTTCTAGGGTATTGAAGCGGGCGTCCATGTGGGTCTCTAGACGGGCCTCAAGGGCAGCTTCCGCGCTAAGTGCTGCCTTCGGTGTCGCGGGCTCACTCTCCATAGCCTCGGATGCGGGTGTAGAGGGGGGAGTAATAGGCTGTTTTGACTGCGATTCCATGAGTGCAATTTTCTTAAGCAGCATCTCAATTTGGCCCTCGAGAGCTGCTATCTTGTCTTGCTCGGTACTGCGTGCCGCAGGGGGGGAGGAGGTAGGGGAGGAGGAGGCACCCCTGCCCGTACCGCTCGCCTGCTTTCCGTGTTTGACGGCGTTGGCCCAGGCCTTGGCCAACGCCGTGACATCTTGGACATCGACAGCTTTTCGGTGCCGCCCTGTGCTGGCGGCTGCGTCGGCGGTCGCTTGCTGGCTCCTCCGGTAGGTGGCACCTGCTTCTCGGTGTTGGTAGGTGTTGCTGGTGTTGCTGTCGTCCCGGCTCGGTGACTGACCGGGGAGGCCAAGATGGCGGCTCTTCTTCTTGGCCGCCATTTTCCTCTTTGTCCCGCCCTTCGGGGTGGCCATCTTATGTGTGCGGAATTTTGCCGCACACTCCCGCGAGTTTGTGGTGTGTCCACCGCCACAAACAGAGCACCGCGGAACACACTCGTGAGGGGCCCGCATCCCCTCCACAAGCGGGGCTTGATGCCCGCAGAGTCCGCACGTGTTCTGCTGCGTGTTGAGACAAGCATCCGCTCGGTGGCCGACAGCCCCACGCAGGCCGCAGGCCGGGATTGTCCGGTAGTAGGTTTGCACTGGGACGAGCATGTTCTCATAGTGCACACTACGCGGTTTCTCCCTCCCGGCGAAAGTTACCCGAGCTTTGTTAGAGGAGCCGAATTTCCTCACCTCGACGATGGTGCCTGCTCTCCATTGCTCCTGCTGCCGAAGCGATTCAGTGGTGTCAGAGTTGCTGACGACGATGACGCCGTGGCAGCCATCGCCTCCGTCTTGTCTAAGGTATCCGTGAAGCGGAATCGCCCCACGCTCGGTGTTGATTGAGAAGTCCCCGAGGAGCCGATCTGCCGCCGCCGGGTTCGGGGTGTGGATCAATATCAGGTTTTGTTCACGGGACGGCAGAACCGTAACAGACCTTGCCACCTCTGGCCCGAGGTAGGCCGTAATGGCGGCACCGTAGCGGTTCTCCGAAAAGGCTTGGTGCAGCGACATATGTTCGCTTGGCTTGAGCACGACCACGAAGTCGTCAGGGCCCGGTTTTGGAAATAGGGGTGGCTTCCAGTTGCTAAGGGCCTTGCCTTTGCTTCCCGCAGCGCGCGAGGCAGGAGGCTGCGTCTTGCCGGCCATTTTGCCGGAGGCCGGGGCGGCGATGGACGCCGCCGTCTTGGCTTGAATGAGCGAGCGACGCGCGACCGCTTCATTGAGAGATTGGTGCCGAAATGTCAGAATAAGAGCGGAGTTTTGGTCTTCTGATGTTGGAACCGTCATCCAGGCCATGGCGTCGGGATCGTAACCCCTCAGGAATTACGCGGGAGCCGTCATTTTACCTTGGGAGGCGGGTTCCACGCCGCCGGGCGTCGGCGTCGCCGTGTGGCCGAACGGCGTCGCCCACGTAGGCGGGTGTAATTCGGTCGTAAAATCTTCAAAAGTGGTCCCACCTGTTGAACATAAGTATCCACGTGGTCCAGACGGCTTGCTGCGTCGATTGACGTTGGTCGTGTTGCGGTGCAGAGGATTGAGCCGTGACTACAGCCGAAAATCGACGGAGCTGATACGCCACACGTCTTACGCCGTCGCGCGCTAGCAGCGTTCTCCATCTCGCGAAGGAACGCTTATGGATTATAATGCTGTTAGCGGGTAAATGCCCGCAGGCACATATGCCACTACTGTGCCTTCTAGACAAATGCAACCTATGTTTATCGCGTATGTATTGTTGGTGCACTTTTATTACTGCCAGTAGTTTTAAAGCCGCGCACTGAGAACAAGATTGATCATAAGTATTGCAGTAACTGTTAAAAGTTGGTTATATTTATGTCACGTTCATTCAAGAACAACGTATATTGTCAGATTAATATTGACGGTTGTTTAATTTGGCATGTACGAAAGGAACTTGCTCAATTTGGCTCCAGTCACAGTGACGGCAGGAGGGATCCTTCTTCCGTGGTTCGGCCTCAGGTGTCATCAAGAGGGACGTCGGCTTTCACCGCCGAAGCGCCTAAAACGCGATAACTAGCCTTTGCTATACCGGGGCTAAGCGGACGGATGACTATGTCCGTCGCTATCACCGAGAGTTGCTTGTTGGCCAGGAGATGAGGTTGGTGGAAACGAGAAACGGGTTTCTTTCAAATATTTGCACAACGGGCTCCAGACATGGGAGCACATCCCATGTAGGAGCACTTTTAATGTCGGAACTCATTACATGCCCTGAGCACACATATCAGCACACACACACTGCACCAAAGGTATGCGCTTTTACAAAACAGTCGTTTTCTCTAGGTAACTGTACGAGGGAATCTGATGATTGTGTCGCGGCTAATCTTAATGGTCGAACTGTTCGCAAAATGGCACGAGTAGTCGCACGACCTTGCTGGACTCCGCCTCTGACGTCAAACCTTGGAATCAAGGATGAGGCAATCAGGAAACAGAGGCTAAGGCTCCTTGCAATAAACTCTTCGACACTGGCTCATTGCTCTCCGGAATGTTGAGCTCGTCAGGATCACGAGACTGGCGTTCGCGGTCGTTGCCGCTTCCACGGATTGCAGCGATTGTTCTCGCGTCGAACGTCTTTGCGCGACAAAGTCGGTGTCGATATGCGTCACGGCGGGCACTGGCGAAGGGGCTGCCCCGGGCGAGGCATTCAAAGAATGCGCATTGCCGTTTCGAGACAAAACACAGTATCCTTCACGGTGCCGTGTCGTAAAGTATCGTTAGGTCTCTGCCACGCTGTCAAAAGTTTTCGCAGTCAATTTCTCCGTCTGGAGCCCACAGGCGTCTTCTCTGGCATATCCGTGCCGTACATATATAAACACCAAAAGGAAAAGACTATGAAACTGGTCTAAAATTTCACAAAGGAGAATGCGTCATAATATAGCTTTTGCCGCAGCAGTAGTGTTGCACGCACTGCAGTCGTGCTCGAGAAACGCTGCGGGGGCATATTTCAGCGTTTAAAGCAATACTCTTTTATTCGTTTAGAGACGCCGCAAGATCACCAATAAGCAAATTTTGAAGGAATAGTTCGACATCCATAGCATTACATACAATTAAACTAATAGATGCTCATCTCCAAGTAAGGCAACGGCTGAATCATCATCATCAGCCGACTACGCCCACTGCAGGGCAAACGCCTCTTTCATACTTCTCCAACTACCGTGGTCTTGTGCTAATTGTGACCATGTTGTCTCTGCAAACTTCTTAATCATCCACCCACCTAAATTTCTGTCGCCCCCAGCTACGCTTCCCTTCTCTTAGAATCCAGTCCGTACCCCTTAATTACCATCGGTTATCTTTCCTCCTCATTAATGCCCGGCCCATGCCCATTTCTTTTTCTTGGTTTCAACTAACATGACATTAACTCGCGTTTGTTCCCTCACCCAATCTGCTCTCGTCTTATTCCTTAACGTTACACCTATCATTCTCCTTTCCATAACTCATTGCGTCGTCCTCAATTTCAGTAGAACCCTTTTCGTAAGCCTGCAGGTTTCTGCCCCGTAGGTTAGTGCTGGTAAGACACGGCTGTTATACACTTTTCTCTTGAGGGATAACGGCAAGCTCTGAGAATGCCTGAAAAACGCACCCCAGCCCAATCTTATTATTCTGATTATTTCTGTCTCATGATCCAGATCCGCGGTCACTATTTGCCCTAAGTAGATGTATTTCCTTACCACTTCCAGTGCCTCGCGATCTGTCGTAAACTGCTGTTCTCTTTTGAGATTGCTAAACATTACTTTAGTTTTCTGCAGATTAATTTTTAGACCTACCCTCTTGCTTTGCCTGTCCAGGTCAGTGAGCATGCATTGTAATTGGTCCCCTGAGTTACTAAGCAAGGCGATAACATCACCGAATCGCAAGTTACTAAGTTATTTTCCATCAAACTCTTATCCCCAATGCTTCCCAATCCAGACCTCTGAATACCTCCTGTAAACATGCTGTGAATAGCATTGGAGAGATCGTATCTCCCTGCCTGACGCCCTTCTTTATTGGGATTTTGTTGCTTTCCTTATGAAGGACTACGGTGGCTGTCGTGCCGCTATACATATTTTTCAATATCTTTACAAACGGCTCGTCTACACCCTAATTCCGTAATGTCTCCATGACAACTGAGGTTTCGACTGAATCAAACGCTTTATCGTAATCAATGAAAGCTATATGTAAGGGTTGGTTATATTCCGCACATTTCTCTAGCCCCTGACTGATAGTGTGAATATGGTCTATTGTTGAGTAGCATTTACGAAATCCTGTATGGTCCTTTGGTTGACAGAAGTCTGAGGTGTTCCTGATTCTATTCGCGATTACCTTAAGTAATACTTTGTAGGCAATGGACAGTAAGCTGATCGGTCTATAATTTTTCAAGTCTTTGGCGTCTCCTTTCTTATGGATTACGATTATGTTGGCGTTCTTCTAAGATTCCGATACGCTCGAGGTCATGAGGCGTTGCGTATACAGGGTGGCTAGTTTTTCAAGAAGAATTTGCCCACCGTCCTTCAACAAATCTGCTGTTACCTGATCCTCCCGGCTTTCTTCTCCCTTTGCATAGCTCCCAAGGCTTTCTTTACTTCTTCCGGCATTACCTGTGGGATTTCGAATTCCTCTAGAACATTCTCTCTTCCATTATCGTCGTGGATGCCACTTGTACTGTATAAATATCTATAGAACTCCTCAGCCACTTGAACTATTTTATCCATATTAGTAATGATATTACTGGCTTTGTTTCTTAACGCATGCACCTGATTCTTGCCTATTCCTAATTTTTTCTTCACGGCTGTTAGGCTTCCTTGGTTCCTGAGAGCATGCTCAATTCTATCCATATTATCCTTCATTATTTCAGCTGTCTTACGCTTGTTGATTAACTTGGAAAGTTGTGCCAGTTCTATCCCTGCTGTAGGGTTAGAGGCTTTCATACATTGGCGTTTCTTAATCAGATATTTCGTCTCTTGCGATCCTGTCTAACGAAGTTACCACTGACTTCTATTGCACACTCATTAATGATGCCCATAGGATTGTCGTTCATTGCTTTAACACTAAGGTCCTCTTCCTGAGTTAAATCCGAATACCTGTTCTGTAGCTTGATCCGGAATTCCTCTATTTTCCCTCTTGCCGCTAACTCATTGATCGGCTTCTTATGCACCAGTTTCTTCAGTTCCCTCCACAAGTCTAGGCTAATTCCATATCTTTCCATCCTATGGTCACTGCAGCGCAACTTTCCGAGGACGTTCAGATCATGTGTGAAGCCAGGGTTAGCGCACAGTATGAAGTCTATTTCATTTGTAGTCTCGCCATTTGGGCTCCCCCACGTCCACTTTCGGTTATCCCGCTTGCGGAAGAAGGTATTTTTTATCCGCAAATTTTTCTGTTCTGCAAACTGTACTAATAACTCTCCCCTGCTATTCCTCGAACCTATACCATATTCCCCCACTGACTTGTCTCCAGCCTGCTACTTGCCTACGCGGGCATTGAAGTCGCCCATCAGTATAGTGTATTTTGCTGTGACTTTACCCATCACCGATTCCACGTCTTCATAGAAGCTTTCGGCTTGCTGGTCATCATGGCTGGATGTAGGCGCGTAGACCTGTACGACCTTCAACTTGTGCCTTTTATTAAATTTTTCATCAAGACCTGCCAACCTCTCGTTAATGCTATAGAGTTCCTGTATGTTACCAGCTATATCCTTATTAACCTTTTGAGGCGCTGTCTACACAATTGTGCACGTGAGGGTAATGCATGAATAACAAAAGCACTGATGAAAGTAATGATATTTAAAATGTGCTTTATAAATCTTGAAACACTTATTATTGGAACTGTGGGTGCACTTTGAATAATGTGGAGAATACTTCAGCAAAATGAGTGGCACGATGGACGGCTGGGTGTTCTTACTCTCTTTCAGTATGTTGTATATAGCGGGTTGACCTCTTTCATTGTGTTTCACAATGTCATGCACCAGGCGTAATTTCCTAGTGGCTGGATAAGTGCTTTTCAAGTTTTTCAAAACACGAACTAGTATTTGTTCTCATATTTGATGTTCCTGTAGTGAGTTTTTGCATGGAGTCGGAATTTTCTATACTTGACAAAACTCACTAAACAATTGAAAATCCTTAATCTTTTCTGCAAGTGTCCATTTTCTACGATTCTGAAGATGCAAGAGATATGGTGAAAGCATGTTTTCAATCAACGGATCAAGTGGCGTCTGAAAGAGTCAATCAGGAAACCGACTGCTAATTCTCGTCTCTCTGCTAAGCCCAGGTAGCGCAGGACGTGCCCGCTTTTTAGGACTGTATGTGCTTCATTTGTCCTAACTTCACTGAGCCCTATTATATTCCAGTTAATGCCCGCTAATTCGTCCAATAGCGCTGCTAGACTCGCCTTACTAGATAACATTTCAGCGTTAAACGTTGCCAGGTTCAGATTCCAATGGTGGCCTGTCGGGATCCAGAGATTCTTTGCACCCTCTGCTGCGTCACAGGTGTCTGAGTACCGCCGTGGTCAGTTGTTTCGCGGCTGCTGCGGACTGAGGGCTGGTGTTTGATTGTTGTATTCATATAGGAGGTTGTGGCCAAGTACTGCACCAGGGTAGCCAGTCCTGCTCTGGTGAGGGAGTGCGCTACCGGTTGTGGTCACCGGGATCAGACCGCGCTCCAGGCCTCTTTATACAATTTTTTCAACATGTGGATTTTTTTAGTCAGGTGAAAAATTGAGCGACACCGGGATTTGAACCACAGTCCTTGTGCACGTGGGGCTGATGCTCTACCTTTACGCCATCGCTGCATCGCTTTCTTCAAAGAAAGCTGCAAGTTTTCTTTAAGCACCCTTTAAAACATGTATTGCCTTCCAGCCTCCGTGAAAGAACTCCATATGCATGCTGGAAAACATTGCACCTCTTTTTCTTGCCAGGTACAGCGCGTTGACACAGTGACAGATGCATTAGGAAAGTGCATAGAGGAATTGAAAAATCCTTGAATAAAAAAAAAATCCCCACAGAGCCTCTTCCTTCAAACACGAACACCAACAGCATACAATAACAGTACACTATATCAACGGATCAACACCATATACAATATATACAGCCCTGTAGTGGAGGTCTGTAGAGTGTGCACAACAGGGTTTTTGCATACATCCTCCATTTGCACGCAGCCTTCGGGGCCAGGCTTCGAACCCGCCCCACTGGAGCACAGTCGCGCAACCCCCAAGCCACTGCACAACCGCGAAGGGTGCAAGTGAACGATTTCTACCTTATATGACTTGTGTTGGCGTGATGGCCGAAGCGGGAAGCAAGGCAGCGTAATGTGATCAATAAGTAAGGTCAGCGGTACGGTACATTAGGAAATAAAAAAAAAGTATTTGCCGATGCCATCCGCATCTCGCAATAAGTGTTAATCGAGGCTGTCGTCGACCTTTGTAATCCTGGTATATGATGTTTAAAGAAAACATGGCATGAACGAGCGCAATCCTCATAAGAAACCACACAGAACGAAGTTTCCATGCGCTAATAGAAAGATGATGATGCAAGGTCAATGTAATCATTCACGAGAACAAGCGTGGTTAAATAGGTTGTAATGTATAGGCGTGATTGTTTATATTGTTACGGAGGAAGACGCAGACGAAAAGCTATGTACAAGTATATTTACAAGAAAATACGCTGCGCTTGGCCAAGAGGCAACAGCCCGCGCTAGCTTCAAATCGTCGTCGTCGTCTTTTTACTGCTCGGCTCTTCGTCATTGTAAATACTATCCCGTAGCACTACCCCCGGCGGCAAAAGCGCCGTCCCGGAGCGACTAAAGGCCGGAGTCTGAAGCCGTGTAGTAGATCTTGAGCCTTCTAACGTGCACGACATCAGTAGATGCCAGAGTAGATGACGAGGTTGAGCTCACAGGAGCAATTTCGTAAGTCACAGGCGTCACCTGGCCCAGCACGCGGTAGGGCCCTGTGTATCGCGAAAGGAGCTTTTCGGAAAGTCCGACGTGACGAGAGGGCGACCACAGGAGCACGAGTGCACCAGGCGAAAACTGTACTTCACGGTGGCGGGCGTTGTACTGATGCTGCTGCGTGGTTTGCGAGTCCGTCAGTCGAGCACGGGCAAGCTGGCGTGCATGGTCGGCGAGGGCGATGGCGTCGCGCGCATACTCAGTTGTTGAGATCGCAGCAGGAGGAAGTACCGTGTCAAGGGGCAAGGTCGGTTCGCGACCGTAGAGTATATAAAATGGAGAAAATCCGGCGGTGTCGTGCCGGGAAGAATTATAAAGAAATGTGACGTAAGGAAGGGCAACGTCCCAGTCGTGGTGGTCGAAACGTACTTGGACAACATGTCGGTAAGAGTACGGTTTAACCGCTCTGTCAGGCCATTGGTTTGAGGATGGTATGAGATAGTCAGCTTGTGTTGAATAGAGCAGGAACGCACAATGTCGGCGATAACTTTCGAGAGGAAGTTGCGACCACGGTCAGTAAGCAGCTGTCGCGGGGCGCCATGCACTAAGATAATGTCACGCAAGAGAAAGTCCGCGACGTCAGTGGCGCAACTGGTAGGGAGAGCTCGCGTGATAGCGTATCGGGTGGCGTAATCAGTTGCGACGGCTACCCATTTGTTCCCAGAGGATGACGTGGGAAAGGGACCGAGGAGGTCTAATCCAACACGAAAGAACGGTTCCACAGGGACGGTGATCGGCTGGAGATGACCGGAAGGTAGCACCTGAGGTGTTTTCCGACGCTGGCAGGGATCACAGGCAGCAACATAGCGTCGGATGGAGCGAGCGAGACCAGGCCAATAGAAGCGGCGGCGGACGCGGTCGTACGTGCGGGTTACCCCAAGATGTCCTGCAGTGGGTGCGTCATGCATCTCAAAGAGCACAGTCTGTCGTAGATGTTGTGGCACGACAAGAAGAAGATCAGGGCCATCAGGGAGGAAGTTCCTTCGGTAGAGAATGCCGCCCTGGAGGACATATCGGCGAACGGAGGCGTCGGTAGGTGTAGAGCGCAGACGCTCGATGAGTACTCGCAGCGATAGGTCTCGGTACTGCTCATCGGCGATGTTAGCGAAGGCAGACACAGAGAAAATGCCGTCGGCGCTACTACTGTCGGCGTCGTCAGGCTCGTCTACCGGGTAACGAGACAGGCAGTCAGCGTCCTTGTGTAGTCGGCTAGATTTGTAGGCGACAGTATATGAATATTCTTGGAGGCGTAAGGCCCAGCGACCAAGTCTTCCTGTAGGATCTTTCAGTGAGCATAACCAGCAAAGCGCGGGATGGTCTGTGATAACGGAAAAGGGTCGGCCATATAAGTATGGGCGGAACTTCGCAACGGCCCAAACTAGGGCCAGACACTCACGCTCAGTGATGGAATAGTTGCGCTCCGCGGGCGAGAGGAGCCTGCTGGCGTAAGTGATAACACGGTCGTGGCCACGCTGGCGTTGTGCCAGTACTGCGCCAATTCCGTGACCGCTGGCATCAGTACGGACTTCGGTAGGCACAGAGGGATCGAAATGGGCCAGAACGGGAGGCGTTGTGAGAAGGTCGATTAGAAGCGAGAATGCAGAGGCCTCGTTATCGCCCCATTGGAAAAGGGCGTCTTTTTTCAAAAGCTCGGTTAGTGGTCGCGCTATGGCCGCGAAATTTTTCACGAAACGGCGGAAGTACGAGCAAAGGCCGATGAAGCTGCGCACATCCTTGACACACTTTGGAACAGGGAAGTGCGTAACAGCATGGATCTTGCTTGGGTCAGGTTGCACTCCGTTCGCGTCAACGAGATGTCCAAGGACGGTAATCTGGCGATGGCCGAATTGGCACTTCGATGCGTTGAGTTGCAGAGCGGCTCGCCGAAAAACGTCCAGGACTGCTGAGAGGCGCTCGAGGTGCGTAGCAAATGTTGGGGAGAATACTATAACGTCGTCCAAGTAGCACAGGCACGTGGACTATTTGAAACCGTGAAGTAGGGAGCCCATCATGCGTTCAAAAGTGGCAGGGGCGCTACATAGACCGAACGGCATCACTTTGAATTGATAAAGACCGTCGGGTGTTACAAAGGCAGTCTTCTCGCGGTTGAGATCGTCCACGGCAATCTGCCAATACCCAGAACGAAGGTCAATAGAGGAGAAATAGCGAGCACCGTGAAGGCAGTCAAGGGCGTCATCAATCCGAGGTAGGGGATACACGCCCTTTTTGGTAACCTTGTTAAGGTGCCGATAATCGACGCAAAAGCGCCATGAGCCATCCTTCTTTTTTACCAGCACAACAGGTGACGCCCATGGACTACATGACGGTTCAATGATGTTCTTGGCAAGCATTTTGCGGACTTCGGTGTGAATAACTTGACGCTCAGCTGGTGATACTCGATACGGGCGGCGATGAATAGGAGGGGCATCGCCGGTATTAATGCGATGTTTGACAGCTGTTGTTTGGGCCAAAGGACGATCATTCAAGTCAAAAATATCTTGGTAGGAAATCAGCACGCGGTAGAGCGCACGAGCGTGCTCGGAGGGCATGTCGGGTGCAATCATTTTCTGTAAGTTGGCGATGGTACAAGTTGCCGACTGCGACGGTAGAGGAGGATCGGCTGAATGGTCGTCTACTGAAATCGATGCTACAGAGTGATCCTCGAATGAGCGAAATTGGGCCAGTGACATCCCGCGTGGCAGCACTTGTGTCGTCAAGCCAAAATTGACCACTGGCAGGCAGACGCAATTCGCTGTAATAGATAAACCTGTATGAGGTACTGTGATCCCGTGTGTTAGGAGGACGTCTTGCATAGGAGCCGCGATGTAGTGACCGTCGGGGACTGGTGGGGACGACACGAAGTCAACGTAAGTCAGTGCCGAAAGTGGCAAGCGAACGAAGTCGACGGAACTGAGGCGAGTAGGGTGTTGTTGAGCGGGATCCAGAACAGGCAGGTCGAGGCGGAGAGTACTGGCGGAGCAATCGATGAGAGCAGAATGTGCGGAGAAGAAGTCTAAGCCGAGGATGATGTCGTGGGGGCAGTGAGCGATGACTGTGAATAGCACGATTGTTGAGCGATAGGCGAAGGAGACGCGGGCGGTACACATACCAATTACGGGGCTGTTCCGCCGTCGGCGACACGGACAACAGGCGTCGTGGCGGGCGTCATAATTTTCTTGTGCCGGTTACGAAGGTCAGCGCTCATTACGGACAAATGCGCCCCAGTGTCTGTGAGTGCAGATACAGAAACACCGTCGACTTGCACGTCAAGAAGGTTCGGATGAGTGGGCAAAGTCAGGAGAGGATTTAGCGGCGTAGTGAGCAATGCAGCGTCACCTCGAGGCGCTGCATCGTCTAGTTTTCCGGCTGGGAGCGGCATGCAAAGGGAGTCGGCGAATAGGAGCGATGGGGCTGGGGAGAGCGAGATTGTCGTCGTTGGGGCGAAGGCGAACGAGAATAGGAGCGGTTCGGTGCAGGGGAATCAGCGGCGGCGTTATCGGAGCGTGCGGCATAGGGACGAGAATGGCCGCCTGGGGGGCGAGAGTAGGCACTATAAGTAGGCCGGGTCGGGGAACTCCAGCGACTGCGACAGTGCTGAGAAATGTGCCCGATTCGATGGCAGTGGAAACTAATGGGCTTGTCGTCAGCAGTGCGCCATTCAGATGGGTTGCGGAAACCTTGTGGGTAAGAAGATGCGGGACGGGGCGGAATCGAAGAAGCCGGGCGGGTATCAGGAAGATGGGCCGAGCAGATGGTGTGAAAACCCATGTTTTCGAACTCTTGGCGGACAACTGCCTGGATCAGTGAGACCGTGACTGCAGATGTGTTGGTGGGACTGGAGTCGAAGGCAGCCGGATAGACGGCCTCGATCTCACGCCGGACGACCCTGGTAACATCGGCAGTGTTGTTGGGACGAGGAGTGTCGGCACAGGAAAATGTCGCTGGGGTGTTGGGCAGACGGGCAAACTGCTGGTCAATACGTCGGCTTTTAGCGAGTTCCAGGCGGCGGCACTCATTTATAACAGCATCCACCGTCGCTACGTTGTTGCAAACGAGCAAGTTGAAGGCGTCGTCGGCAATGCATTTGAGGATGTGGGCAACCTTGTCGGACTCAGTCATGTGGGTGTCAACTTTGCGGCACAGAGCCAAGACGTCCTGAATGTACGTGACATAGGGCTCTGTTGACGTCTGCACACGGCCGGAAAGCGCCTTCTGCGCGGCAAGTTGGTGACCGTAGGGGTTGCCGAACAAGTCTCGAAGCTGTGTCTTAAGTGAATCCCAACTGGTGAGCTCATCTTCGTGCGTGCGATACCAAACTCTAGGTGTGCCACCGAGGTAAAATTCTACGTTGGCGAGCATAATAGTAGGGTCCCACCGGTTATTGCGGCTGACGTGTTCGTACAGGCTGATCCTGTCATCGACGTCTTCCCCATCTTTGCCCGAGAATACGCCATGATCACGGGGAGCGGGGAGAGTGATGTAGGTCGTCGAGGTGGCAGCAGGTGTCGGAGCCGGCGGAGTCGGGTTGTCGTCGCCGGGAGCCATGAAGGAAGGCTCGACGTACCGTCCACTGCGAAGCTCCGTGACGAGGTACAGGGAACGTCCACCTCCACCAGATATGTTAAGGAGGAAGACGCAGACGAAAAGCTATGTACAAGTATATTTACAAGAAAATACGCTGCGCTTGGCCAAGAGGCAACAGCCCGCGCTAGCTTCAAATCGTCGTCGTTGTCTTCTTACTGCTCGGCTCTTCGTCATTGGAAATACTATCCCGTAGCAATATCAAAGGGAAGCACTGTTTTTTAAAGTGACTAAAAGCCACAATTAATGAGACTCGCACCGGAGCGATGGCGTAGGTGCTGCAGAAAGCTAGGTAGGGGCATCGGATCCATGAAGAGCAGCACGTACTTAATGGCACAAACACACCGACTCAAGTTGGCTTCAAGAAAGGGTCGCTAAACACACGCATAGGGACGAATGCAAGATATCGAGGGTGTTGCATCTGTACTTGTCCGTACATTTGATGTCCATACGTTTCCTAATTTCTTCACGCCGTCACATCATCACGCCAGCAGGCGGCCATCAGCCTTGTACTCCTCGAAAGCGGTAAAAGCTTGGTGTACTGCGACTCCAACAGGGCGATTTTGTCCTTCGGAACAGAATACTTGGTACTCAACAGCTCACCCCACACTACATTAATTGGTTGCCGACACACATGGGACCATTGGAGCGGCCGCTGCCTAACCTCAACGAGACGGCACAGGAGGCCGCACGAGACCTAACTCATCGTGCGAGCCCGGACTCCATCTTGGCAGGATGGGCGAGCGAGCGCGACCCCCTCGTCACTTACAACGATCTCACCCACTACTACAAAGGAGAACCATGCCGTTACCGCACAAAGCACTCAGTAAAGCACAAGAAGTCACAAGCGTGGCAGTTTGGGCGAGTTGGTATATGTCATGACTGTTTTAGGCTTGTAGCGCAGCTCGGAAGATCAACAAAGGAAGGAGGTAGGCCGAAAGGAAACATGTTCGCGCGCATGCGCTCTGGTTAGTGCTATTTGACATGAACGCACGGGAGAAATATGAATGCGACTGAGTGACTGGTTAGAGCAGAGAGCTATTTTGCTGGGCGTGACCTTTAATGCCACCATGGAACAGTCCCATTTTTTTTTCTTGAATACGAAAACAATGTGAGATGGTAACCGACCGATAGCGAAGTGCCCAGTATGACCTAAGGCTTCACATTAAAGACTCTCGCTATCAGTGGAATGGGCAGCAATGGAAAAGTTAAGACGCTTGTATTTGAACCAGAGGAAGTAAATCGACTTTCATCTACATAAGTGTGGGGACATTTACATTATATATTGTATGTACCATGTGTTCCTTACGTCATAGTCTTCCTGTGGAAACGTTGCGTGATAAGTCCTGGTGCTTGTGTGAAAAGACTGTTTGATATGTAACCTTGAACCCTGTACGATGTATGTATGACGGAACCACTCAAGAGATGAGGAGTAGCCGGCGCCTTAAATTGTGCGCCAACATCTCCTTATATCATATCAATAAAAAAAAAGGAGGTAGGGGTAATCAATGGGAACGGAAAAACAGAGTGTTTTTCACTCTCACTCTGTTTTTCCTTTCCCTTTGATTACCCCTACCTCCTTCCTTTGTTGCTCTTCCGAGCTGCGCTACAAGCCTGAAACAGACAAGAAGTCACGTACAGGCGGCTTCAGCCGGCACCTGCCCATGCCCGGCCTTCCTGTACAATATCATTCCGCACGCGCGCCCTCACAATGCATGCCGCTTTCGTCAACGGTTGAATACTGTGGTTTTGAAATTGCTTTTCAAGCATGTAACGAACATTCAAGGTAGTTCAATGGCAGATCATGTTGAGACATTTACAGAGGAAACATACACTGTCCGGCTTCTCTCCACAAGGGCCGCTGTCAAGACAGTCAAATTGCAGCTGAAAAGAGGCGTCGAATAATCTCCCTGGAAATTGGAACACTTATCCTATAAAGGGACTGCTTGGGAAACTGATGGTTATGTGAGGAAGAAATTACGCGTTAGATGTAGGAGCCATGACAGCTTGAGAAACCTTTGAAAGAAAAGGCGCTGATGTGTATTAAACACAAGAATATGCAAAGCGAATTTGCAGGAGAAGCGGATGCATCTGTTCCTGGAGATACGGTTCGAGAAATGAAATTTGTTCGCGAATATTCTCTAATTCCACCTATTTATATCTCTTATTGCAGCTTTGTGCATATATAGGTGGCTATATTGCTAGTTGTATCGGCATTTGGGTGTGATGTTTGTGTCGTGCTCATCACGATCAACAAGACGCCGTCAAGTGCTGCTTTCTCTATGAGCGAAAAGCTTTTAAACGCTATTATGCGAAATCAATACATGCAGGAGACAATTAGGACATTTTTCTTGTTTCTTTAAAGAAAGCAGTCAAATCACTAAGAAAGCTTCGCTCTTAAGAATCATCGCAGGCATCCAATAATTGTCAAGCCATACATATATTCAAGATTCACCATAGCACTTCGTGTGTGTCAACCAGAGTTTCGTAAAACTATCCGCACGTGTCATCTCTGAAAAAGTTCACCGAATTTCTTTTGTCGACTGCGCAAGAAAATTAACCGGCAAAAAGTTATTGTTTTATCTGTAATCATCTTTGTCACGATCATACGCTTATTTTTATGCCCCTTGTCGGATTAAGGCACGCCCCAGCAATCTCCAATTATCCCTGCACATGAGTTGCGCTTGCGGATTTCATGTTGTGCCTGCACATTTTTCAATTTCATCCGCCCATATAATTTTGCGCCATCCTCGACTGTGCTTCCTTCACACCCATTTTGCTAGCTTCATGGATCTTCGGTTATCTGCCCGAGGCTGTATATAACCTGCACAGGCCCATACTTTCTCTTCTATGTCAACTAGAATACCGGCTACCCCCGTTGCTCTGCGCTTCGCTATCGGCCAACATTTTTCGTTCCGTTGCTTACCGTGCGTTCCTTAGGTTGTTCGCAAGCTAATAGGATATAGTAGATAGGATTGCGCATATTGACCGTGAGTATGCGGGCAAGTATTTAGCAAATTAATGTAACAAATTTTTTACTCAAGGTATTTCACACTGCGAAGACGTAAGCAATATTCATCTAGTGATAAATATCCCTCTACTCTCTTTTTCAAGCCAGTTTGCCAAAATGAAATTATTACGCTCTTCTTTCTGTTATGTAATAGCACGTTCTGTGACGCTAATGCCTACAGTTAAATAGCATTAAACATACCCCTGACATTGTTGCCTATCCCGTTAATCACATATACATCCTACTTATTCAAACGTCCACTTTTCCTTCAGACATACAGATTGGAAAAGTCGCTGTTATATATAAAAAAGAAAGCAAAACTGAATTCGGGAATTCTGGACGAATTAGCATACTGCTAGTTTTTTAAGGGAACTCGACAAAATGAATACTTTTAAAGGAAATATAATATTATTACTGACTGTCAGTATGGATTCAGCAGTAACCGCTCTACAGAGCTCGCCCTTCTGCACCAAAAACAATTCATCTTAGGAAACTTTGAAAACAAGAGCATTATGTTAGGAATTTTTCTTGATTTCATAAAAACACGGGGAAGGCGCGGCATAGCAATTCAAGAGGATGAGAAAAACGAGAACAAGGTAAAAGCGGGAGCCAACGTTTCGACAAGCGGACTTGAAAAGTCCAAGTGCACAAGTGGACCTTCAATAAGACAAGTCCACTTGTCGTAACGTTGGCTCCCGCTTTTACGTTGTTCTCGTGTTGCTCATCGTCTTGACCTCACAAAGGCATTTGACAAAATAGATCATGGCACACTATTTGAAAAACTTGACTTCTATGAATAAGAGGTTATCTTTTGCAACTAGTGAAATTATACCTTTCTTCCCGAAAACAGTTTATTTTCATGGACAAATTTAGGTTAACTACGCAAGCTGTGAGTTGTGGTGTACCACAAGACAGTATCCTCGGACCATTGCATATTAATGTCGATATTAATGATCCGGTCAACATTGATAGTAATGCTCGTTTCATAATATTTGCAGACGATACCACTATACTCTTTGAAGGCGATATCTTTATTAACTTAGCAGTACAGGTGAATACATCTATCGACAAACTGATAGCTTGGTGCGACACAAATGTGTTGAATACTAATCTTAACAAACCTAAGGCAGTCTGTTTTCGCACGAAAAATAAAAACAATGTGATATCACTGCTATACTATCGTACAAGGGAGACATTATAGAAATTGTACAATCTTTTAAATTACTGGGAGTGCATTTTTCAGAACAAATGTTCTGGGGCCGACAGATAAATCATACTGCCATGAAATCCTTTCAAGTTATAAGTTTTGTAACACGCCACAGGTATGCCCTGTCGCATAAAGTTGCTTCTGTATAATTCCCTATTCTGCTCTTATCAAAATTACTGTACATTAGTGTTAGCGACCACCACCACTACAGACTTCATATAGACATCGGTTGCACAAAAAATAATTCTTCGTATTGTGTATGATATACCTTACCGATATAGAACCAGACACTCGCTTAATGAGCAGAACATCATAGATACATTAAATTTATATGCTTACAGGTTATTGCGCAATGATAGGAAATAACAACAAGAATGCTAGGGTTTATATCCAAGTTAGCGTCTTTACATCCTTTGAAATCTTCGTATCCACTCCAACAGATGACAGTCTGGGCGATGCCGACTGCACGGACAAATTACAATTGCGAGATGATCAGGTTCCAGTTACCCGAGCTTCTAAATTAACTGAATAACTCGAACATTTCCCTTAAGGACATTTGAAATGCGCATCTACGCAGTTACATTATTGGTTGTAGCGTAAAAGAAACCGCTTCTTAACGTCGCCCATCGACCCCCCCCCCCCCCCTCGATGTCTCTCTAGATAAATAAACATGCTACAATTCCCAATATACGTGCAGAGTTATTGTTCCGCCAAATTATTTCGACCATTTTCATTCTTCTTTTATTTTATCTCTTGCTGCAGGCGTTCAAACTCCATTTGCATGTTTCTTAAAGGTACGTATAACATGTACGAGGCAAAATGAAAAGTCTCGAAATGTATTTCAGTTATTCTTTCTATTTGGAATAAGCTATCTGCTAACACGAATGTAAACGTATGATGTTCCCTGCTGTTGCCTGCTGTGAAAGATTGGAGACCTTCGTCAAGCGTTCCTTGTTTTTAGTCTCACACATTCCATGAACCCCTGTAGGGATGGGAAATAAATAAATAAATAAATAGATTATTATTATTATTATTATTATTATTCTTATTCTCCTTCTTCTTATTATTATATACGTTTCGTATAATGCTCACCTGAGGTCGTAGAAAACAGAAAGACACATTGCCTTGCGCGTTTATAGTTGGGTTTGTACAAGACGCGGCCATTAACTTTTGTCTAAGCCTTAGGAGTAGCGCTCAGCAGCATGCGCCAGGTGTTTAAACCAGCGCACTGATGCTCTTTCGAGCGAACCGGTCAGAAGCTCCCGTAGAGCTGGGAGAGAGAGAGAGAGAGAGGTGAGGGGTAGAGGGCATGCTCGCAGCGGCCCCGGAAGTTCGACGAGAGGCCGCAGCAACACCCCGCATGTCTGTGCCGCAAAGAGCGTACCGCAGACCGACCGTGATCACGTGCGCTTACGATTCGGTACTCACAAATGTTGCCGCCATGGCAAAGGCCGAAGTAGCCAACCGCAGAGTCGACGTGTTCATGAACTCGAGGGACCACTTGCCTTCCAGCACGTAAATGCCTTTCATGAAGGCGAGAACCGCTGAGCACAACGCCAAAATCTGGAAGAGAAAAATTGAGGACCCATGGGTGGCTCTCGCGAAATACACTTGCAGCTATGTTACATGAGGAATGAAGCGTATGGGGAACGTTACATGGGGAATGAAGCGTTACAGGCCTGAATATACAAAATTGACGTTTATAAATCTTGTCGATATTGTTCCATACGCGAACTGCTAATCTTTTTTGCGAAACTATTTATGCAAGTGCAAGTAAGCTTCCGTCATGTTCACTGTCACTGTGCTCGTGGCGCAAGCAGTAGGTGTCGGCTATGTCAGGAACTTGTTCAAGACTTTATAAAGAAGGCTTAGGTTCTTTTACATAATTATGATTGAAAAGGTCTGAAAAGGAAATGCATGTTCTGGAAGTCCATGGATGTCATGCCAGATACCACTACGTCGTATTACTGTCAATTTTTTGCAGTGTGGATACGCGGTCTTGGCGTGTGATACACCACAAACTGACACCAACGTATCACGAATTCTCGAAGCCCTCTACAAGGGCTGTTCCGATTCCATCGAATTATCCCTCGGCTGCGATGAGTTTTCCAGCAGACTGCATTCCAGGAATTTAAATACAGGAATTATACGCGAGGAAAAGCAAGGTGGCCTACTAGATAACCCTTCACATACTAATTTTTAAATGCGCCGTAAGTACTAAGGAAAGAATCTCAGTATCTATCTCTTGTGTGACTTTCCAGAGAAGCGCCCGCTAATACATAAGGAAATGCAAACATATGCGCATATCTAGAACATTATTAGTTTCGTCTATTTACCACATGAATAATACTTCTATGGAGACTGTGTTCTCGAACAAATACACATCACACACATACACATCAACAACATACACATACACATACAACAAATACACATCGACCAAATGGCATTCACATCACATCAAACCTCTGTTGAGTACACAGTATTTTCTATATAATTGAGAACGCTAGCCGAATTTTGGTACACCTTCGTCGTACCTTGATCTATAATATCAGACATGTACAAAACACTCATTCACTCGAAACTAGAATATGCTGCCTCCGTTTAGTGTGCAAGCCACGAAAACCTAATTCGCTCACTAGAAATAGTTCAAAATAACTCTACACGATTCATTCTTGATTAAAACAGAACAGCAAGCGTATCCTCCATGATACCATGTCTTGACCTATCATTCCTTGCATACCGTCCTAAGTTGTTTCGGTTGAGCCTTTTTCACGCCATATTTCATCATCATCATCTTCACAATGGGTTTATATCACCTCCTCACTATGCTTCATCTCACCCAGATTACGCACTAAAAGTTCGAATTTAATTTTTACAGAACTGACGCTTTTTTCCCGGTCATTCTTACCACGCACATCACAAGAATTCATTCGCTTTCCTCCACATGTGAGCTCCATCACAAATCACCCACTGTTCAAGAACGCCTTAGCTAGCATCGTGTGATTAGAATTTCATATATAAATATATATATATTGTTCCACGTGCAACCCACTCCCCTTTGGCCCTGAGGGTATGTTAAATATATAAACGGTGACCTTCTGTCGTTGCACCTATTTCACCACAGTCGGTCTACATAAATACTCTTGGCGTAAAACAGCGCACATGTTGCCTTATCCCGGTAATATTCATAGGTGGTGTTCAGCTATAAAGAGGGCCTCCGTCATAGCAACCATGCTGTGAAGACAAAGAAAGAAATGAATGCACGCGCCTGCTACGAAAATTCGATCGATAATCAATCAATCAATCAATCAATCAATCAATCAATCAATCAATCAATCAATCAATCAATCAATCAATCAATCAATTTATTTCAGTATCAAAGACACTTGGTGGGTACAGACAAAAAGCCATTCATCAGGCTTGACGAGGTCTGCGCCCCAGAATACTGGCAGACAGGGCGCATAACAAATACAGCACGCCAACAACATTTCGATGTGAGCACGTCAGTAATGATGCAACGAAACTTTCGCCCAGCGCACCAACCTACAAACCACAGCGTCGCCGGTTTCGGCGTTGCAGCGTACGATATTGGCGCTCACACTCTTTTACCTAATATCCATATATACTACTGAAAGCTTTAACACAGGCCACACCAGTACCACACCGCATGCAGCTTCTTTATGTCCCACCACTCTCCAAAACAAAGTTTCCTAGAAACACCAACATGGGGTCACAGCTATGAGTGACTGTAATCGGCCGGTTCTCTACGAAATCTTCCTGCTAATTGGACATTGATGTATTAGGCTCTAGACCTTTAGGTTGTCTCCGACTGCACACAAAAACAATGCAACCATGCTGCGAAAGAATTGTCATGGCTTTCAGACTAGACAACATGACAAGAAGACATTTGATACTCGGTGGCCATGACCATTCGCACGTGCTATGCCAGTGAGCTTACTCTGTCAGAGCTTGCACCCGCTTGAATTAAACGCGGAACCTCCACAGGACGACCACTTAAGATATTGAGATCTTGAGTTTCGGCAGTCATTTGTACGTTGGGTCTAAACTCCGTGGGCTGACAAGGAGTGAGTGAGTTAGAACTTTATTTAGGTCCTGAGGGGAAAGCAATCCGGCGGCTCCACCGAGGTCGGGGCCGGTAGGCAGAGTCCTTCGGCGACGGCCCGGGCCCTCTGGACAGCCTTGAGCTGAGCGATGAGCTCTGTGCTTCTGAGCGCTGAGTCCCAGGAAGACTGGTCGGGAAAGTCCGTGCTCGCGTTGGCAAGGCACAGCCAGAGCATGTGGTCAAAGTTGTATTCGTGGCCGCACTGTGGGCATTCAGTAGGAAGGTCACGATTGATCCTGCTTAGTGTTGTTGGTGTGATGTGTGTCGTAGTCTGCAACTGTCTGTTAGTGACGGCCGGTGCTTTTTTGAGCTTTGGGTGAGGAGGAGGAAAAATTATTCGTGATAACCTATGATTTGAAGTGATTTCGTGGTATGATACGAGCGGGTCTTTGTTGTCTAGGTCCATCCAGGCTGGGTTGAAGCGAGAGGGCGGACCGCAGACGCGGAATGCGAGCTCTCACGCCAGTTGGTGTGCTCGCTCGTTCGGATTACAGTCAGGAGGTCCGGAAATGTTGCCCATGTGGGCCCGGAACCATGATATGTGTGGGGACGTGAGGTTGTCTCCTCCCGTTTCTTGGAAGAAGATGGTATTGATAACCGTAGCTGCTTTCCTAGAGACGAGGGCCGACGAGATGGTTCTAATAGCTGTTCTTGAGTTCGAGTAAATGACTGACGCTCCTTTGCAGCTCCGAAGGGCCACCGCGATGGCCATTTCTCCTGCTTCGTGAGTGAAGTTGGTAACTACCGTGGCTGCGTTGACGAGTGAGCCATGGGCGTCCACCACAGAGACCGCGTAGGCGCCTCGATTCCAATAGCTGGCCGCGTCAACGAAGAGGACTTGCGTTTCGTTACGTTTGATGTTGTCAAGGATTGCCTTCGCTCTCACTTTTCTCCGCCCTTCGTTGTGAGTGGGGTGTATGTTTCGTGGGATTGGATCAACGGTTATTTATCTCTTGGCGTTCGTGCATAGTTGTGACTTCTCTGACGGCATGAACAGGAGCTGTATGCCTGCTTCTTAGGCGCCCTTCGTGTGTTGAGTGTTCGTGTGGCTAGGCGTTTCTGGCAACCGAGCGAAAAAGCCCCTCGAGCGAACGCGGAGCGCAGCGGGAGGTGAAAGACCGCGACAGCGTAGAGAGCGTGAGGAGGAAAGCGCAGGAGGAGGAAAGCGCAGGAGGAGGAAAGCGGAGCGCCGCGCGAGAAGTGCTCAGAGGCGGCGACCAGAGATGCGGCGAGCGGGCCCACCGGTACCATATATAGAAACAAAGTGATGCCGTGGGCTTCGGACCCACTGCGCATGGGCTGCTTCGCCTGCGCCGGCGCCGTTAGAGATTGCGCTCTGCGCGAGCCACGCATGCCCATGTTCACGGTTTCTTTCTGAAGAATCAACGACGAAACCGGTGGAAATGCTACGCCTGTCGCTGCTGTTAAATGAGCTGCTCAGTGCCGCCGCCGAGAGGACCCTGTTGCTGACAAATTCTTTGCCGCAATATATCGCGAATTCAAAGCACCTAAACAGCTGCGCTCAAGATTCGCATTAGGGAGCATCGTTATAATCGGTGAATCTTTTTGCCATTGAAATCAGCTCGTTATAAGTGAAATGAAACATTGCTTGTGCGCTCGCTCTATGCCACCCCCCCCCCCTTTTTTTTTTTACGAGTTAAACTGAGCGTTTCGCATCTGCCAGGCACCCACACCTGTTCCTGAAAGCTGCTGTGAAACAAAATGCAGAAGTCGAATAGGAAAGCTTGTAGAGGTGGTGTAGATTCTAACGCGGTAGCATAAAGGAAAATACGTAGTTGCAGTTTTCTTCTACCCGCATCAAATTCGCCGCAATGTAAAGTGCACTGGCAAACGACTTAATGGGACAGTCGTGTTTACCGCTCCTGAAGAAGTCTGACATTTTTGCCATCAAGTCAACGTTACGAGCGTTGACCTCAAGCCCTAGCCAAAGATGAACTACCAAGTACAAAGGCAAGTTCCTGCGGGGTGGCGAAGGCGTAGTTTAGTATAATTGGTTTCGTGCAACAGTGAGTATATGCGACGAGAGCAGGAGGTTGCGGACGCAGACAAACATGGTCGCCCGGACACTACCTTCATTCTTCGTCTTCCTCTCTTTTCACACAGCGTCGTCCTGTCATCCGTTAAATATATTTGTAGGAGAAACTAGTGAGTTGCCCCAGAAATGTCCTCGGGAACATAGGCGTGTAAATGCACCTAACAAACAAAAAGAAAGCGCTCGCGATACGTGTGTCTAATGCGTTCTTGCTTCCTTGTCTCCTGATGTCACATACACTCCTCCAATGCTGAACTAACTTGCTCAACTGCTTGTGTTGTCCTCGAAAACAAGCGTATAATATAAAAGGGTTGTTATTGTTCACCTTGGGGTGCATTGTCCCGATTGTGGCCAGTGGAAGCTTTTTTATTAAGGGATTCTGACAGCGAAAGGAAAAGATAGAATTGAAAAATATACAATCCCGAAACATTTCGAAGCAGGGTAACCGTGTGTCAGTGTGGGTTCGCTTTCTTTGTCAAATAAGCTGTGTGATTTATTATCGCGGAATAAGTGACATATGCAGCGTGTCGGTTTTCGCAGGTTGCATTTTGTCGTGCCTCGCTTCAGCTTTCTTTTCCTGCCCATTTACGCTAGCGCTCAGAAAAATAAAGTTCAACTGTTAGTTCAGCGTTGTGTCTGTCTAGTTTGCCGTGCTTGTCTAACGCCCCGGGAAGCCACCGATCCCCTATAATCCATCCATCACTTTCGCGTGTACATGGCAGAGATGTCCGTGAGATAGAGTTGTTCTGTCAAAGCACAAGAAAAAAAAACATAAAATAACGAAAATAATGATGTCACAGATTTTCGCCATAGCGAAATGTGGAGATCTAGCCAAGCACCTCGTAGAAAGAGTGATGCCACAAACGCTTTTTGACTGCATAGTGACGGCCTAGTTCGTGATCGCTACGCGAACGGCAGCGTGGACGCTTAGACGTTCTATTTATACTCGTCGCTCCTCATCATGGAACGCAAGCATGTGTTGACATTTAGGAAAGGGCGGACACTCGTCACACAATACGCGGGACTCAAGTTCCTTCACGTATGAAATGATTCATCCGTGTTGTGGTAAACGTGGTAGGCTTTAGCGCACATTCCCTACCCATGCACTGTATCAAGGACACTGCGGACATGAAACTGATGCATCGACCTGCGAAAGGCAGCATGCGATCGCGCTCACTCACCGTCTGCGCGACATCGAGCAGCGTGAACCGCGGTCCACCGGGGGCGCTCGGGTAGTTGTTGTGGCGCGCCTGCTGGCGCGCGAGCAGCACGGCCGCACCGAGACTGAAGCAGGTGAGTCCCTGCGTCGCCACCACTGAAGGCACGTCTGTGGATGCCACCTGCATTTCAAAGCGCGAATGAGAACTCCGGCCCCTTGAGGGACGGCGTCAATTACGTCTTGAACGACTATATTCCAGCCATATGTCAGGTGCGTTTAACAGTGTCCCAGTAAGGCTGAGCTTGACTTGAGCCAAATGAAGAAGCAAAAAAAAAAGCAGTTTTGTATCTTGCACTGAGTGAAGGAGGCTAAACAAGCGGAAAGAGTGACATAACAAAAGAAAAATAGCAATAGTTGCTCGCACACCTGAATGTGCGCACTGAGTATACAAACGGCCACAGAGAGCTATGTAGTTCACAGTATCATTTATCCTGTAGACGTTGGAGTGGTAGAGACGCTTATTCCCGTGTCATTTGTCGGGTTTTCTGATTTTGTCTCACTAAGCAGTAGATTTCATGTCATCATGTGCAACCAACACACCTTAACCTAAACCTTGCTGTGCACCTCGTAAGTTGTGAATCAGTTACGGAGAAGAAAATCTTCGTAAACTATAATTATAGAGAAAAGGTCGTGGTTTACCAAAATTATTATTTTTGGCATTTTCGACCTTCTGAAGAAAGGAATCTAAAAAAATCTTGTGCTGCATCATCTAAGACATCCTCCTTTTCACGATAGCCTCCTGAACTCCCACCAGCACGTTACTTGCGGCGCTTACGCAACACGGTCCTTTACAAAACTTGTGCAAAAAAATTATGGGGTTTTACGTGCCAAAACCACTTTCTGATTATGAGGCATGCCGTAGTGAAGGAAATTTGGACAACCTGGGGTTCCTTAACATGCACCTAAATCTAAGTACACGGGTGTTTTCGCCCCCATCGATATACGGCCGCCAAGGCCGGGATTCGATCCCGCGACCTCGTGCTCAGCAGCCTAACACCATAGCCACTGAGCAACCACGACGGGTAAAACTTTGGCGTTGTAGGACTGAATTACAAGAAGAGTGTATAGATCGACTAGTATGGTCACCACAAAAAGCGCCTGCTTGCGTGCGCGTGAGAGAAAATATAACGATAAGTGGAAAAGTTTAGCCTGAAAACTGGTACGGCATGCTGCTTCAGGACTTATTCGTGATGAGGGATGAAATAACAAGAGTAACACAAACGAAAAGAAACTCACGAGAAGGGCACTAACACACAAACTCGAGATGGCGAGCAACAGGGAGCATATATAAGTTAAAGAAACTGTGGAAATGGAACCATGGCATTAGCAATAAACAAGATGTTATCTATTGAAATGACATGGCGGCTTGCGCTAGTTAGTCTACGTTAATGGCGATTCATGCCGGAGCGCTTGTCGTATTCGTACGCACTCTAGCCTCCTGTCTATGTCGTTGCTCCTGAAAAATCTATATTCTCTCCATCTAGAAGAAGAAAACAAAAAGCACAGCAAATCATTGTTTTTGAGAAGTATATGGAGTGCATTTTTGCACAGGAACATTTGAACATATGTTTTTATTCTTATTTGAGACACGAAACAGCTTACGCTGTGACTAAGGGTGCGATAGAATACAAAGTTAAGGTATCTGGCCAGCTTTAGGAAACCAGAGCTGCGACTTGGTTTCCTATTCACCGAACGCCCCCATTCATTAAACGCCGTCACGTGGTTCCAAAAGCAACCACGCAACATGCAAAAGCCGCCACTAATGCATAGATAAACAAAGGTGGCCAAGTCATTGCAACCGTGCCGCTACAATTTGGCACTTTCTTCGATGACCAGCGTCAAGACGACTGCTTCAGAAATTAGGCTTCCTGTTCTTTTATTTTAAAGCTATAATCGCGCGATGAACACCCTTTCTTTCGTATTTTAAACTCATCTGCGGCTGCTTGTTGGCATGTGTTTCGACTGTTGCCGCCTCTAAGACGCGTTCCCCAACAGCTGGCGTGCTAGGCGACACCTCGACGCATTAAACGGGTTACGTTTGTACAGAAGAAACCGAACAACTACCATAGCTAATAGGTTCATCCTTTTGTCAATGTGGTTCTCTATAGTATCATATAATACCAGTAGACCACGGTGGTAGCGTATGTAGGTCACGACCATTCATGTCGCGACGAGGTTGGCTCTTGGAGACGTGACGGGTGGCTTTGCCTCAAAATCTTGATTCATTGATAACAAGCTTCTGGTGCAGTGGCGTAGCCAGAATGACTTTTCTGGGAGGGGGAGCGTGGTAATTAATCTGCCAGGGGGAGGGTGGGGAGGCAGGCATGGTAGGTGTCATACTAACACAGAAATTTCGCGGGGAGGGCGGGCGAGGCGAGAGGCACATTGCCAGTGTTTCCCCTAAGCTATGCCACTGTTCTGGAGTAATAGTCTGCATAATTATTAAAGTTGTAAAAATCTTGGGGGAAAGAGAAGGCGCAGAGCGAAAGTTGCGACGTAAGTAGCCATGTACATAGAACATACATTACATACATACATACATACATATACATACATTGTACACATGTACAATGTATTGGTTATGTTGTTGGTATGAGTGAAAAAAAACATTTAATTGTAGGGTTTTACATGCTAAGACCACAATCTCACAATGAGGCGCGGTATAGTGGGAGACTCCGGAATAATTTAGACCACCTGTGCTATTTATGTGCACCAAATGCACTCTACACGGGTGCTTTTGCATTTCGGCCCCAACGAAATGCGGCTGCCACGGCCGGGATTTGATTCCGCGAACTCGTGCTTAGCAGCGTTACGCCAAACGCATTAAGCAACCACGGCGGGTGGTATGCTTGAACCAATTGGGAACATGAAATATGTGAACAGTAAGTTAATTAAATGAATGTGCTGAAGCTATAGTGAGACTGTTGATGGAGTAAGTTCGCGAAGAGAAGCTAAGGTGGCACGTGGGGAAAACCAATGAGCTTGTTCAATGTCAAGCTAAATTTCTCGTCATTAATGTACCTTAAGGAGGTTGTTCTGGAGTGGACGCGTCCGTTGAGCTCTTTAAAGTGCGGTAAACAACACAATCATCGGTGAAGAAAGGCGTGTAAGAGGAGACGTTAAGTGGCACGTCAGTTATTTATATTAGGCAGAGGAGTGGCGCAATAATGGTTCCTTGCTTTGCGTCAGATAAGGCAAAGAGGAGATTAGTCTGCGTGATGAGAGTTTACGTGGACAAATTTTTCACGGTTAGTTACAAATGCTCGAATCCATCGTACAACGAACTCATGTAAGTTTAAGCAGGAAAGTTTAAGTAAACATCGAGAATTCGGTACTTTGTGAAAGGGCTTTTAAAAGTACCAGCACAGGAGATCTGCAGTAATGTTGCAGTCGAGGAAAGACTGAATGTCGTGGACGAAGAGATTGAGTTGAGTTTCACAAGTCTTCATGCATACTACGTTGGTTAGGGTGGTGGAAGTTCACAGCTGGCGGGAAGTTATCAACAACATTAGAATAAATAATTTGCTCCTTACGCTTTGATCAGATGCTAGATACATAAATATGGCGATAATTCTTAAGCTAAGATATTGGCTCCTGCTTTAAAACAGGAATAACCACACCAATCCGCCAGTCGGGAGCTTAGGAGCGCCTATCTAAGGAGCATCTTTCGAAATACATGGAAAGGAAAAATATAATGTTGATCAGCATTCACGGCTCGATATTTCATGATGTTCGTCTGCACTAGAAAAATTAAGAAAGGACGAGCGGCTGCAGAACGCGCCTTTTTAATTAGGCCGCTCAGACACAGTAAGCTTAAGCAGGAAAGTTTAAGTAAACGGCGAGAATTTGGTACTTTGTGAAAGGGCTTTTAAAATTACCAGCACAGGAGATCTGCAGTAATGTTGCAGTCGAGGAAAGACTGAATGTCGTGGACGAAGAGATCGAGTTGAGTTTCACAAGCCTTCATGAACACCAACTTGGTTAGGGTGGTGGAAGTTCATGGCTGACGGGAAGTTATCATCAACATTAGTATAAATAATTTGCTCCTTACGCTTTGAGCAGATGCTAGATACATAAATATGGCGATAATTCTTAGGCTAAGATGTTGGCTCCTGCTTTAAAACAGGAATAACCGTACCAATCCGCCAGTCAGCGAGAAGATGTTCCCACGACCACCTGTACAAGATCAGTCGTCTACCTCATCG
This sequence comes from Dermacentor variabilis, assembly GCF_050947875.1. Lineage (NCBI taxonomy): Eukaryota > Metazoa > Arthropoda > Arachnida > Ixodida > Ixodidae > Dermacentor > Dermacentor variabilis. Next base: position 44,781,317 of record NC_134576.1, on the reverse strand, counting down.
CTCATTTTTGGGCGACGTGCCTTTGGAAGCTCGGACCAGCGCGATTTCTGGGAGAGCTCAACGCCAGAAGCCATGGACTCTGACAGCGAGTACACCGTAGTCATGGACCGCCGTATGAAGAAGATGCGCCGTATGTCGACTGAGGCGACTTCATCGCATCAGAGTGAGCCAGAATCCTTCATGGTTTCTTAGGTGTCGCTCTCTACGTCACACGGCATGAACTTCCTCAGCAGGCAGTTTCTAACCGAATATTTTGGAAGTGTGGCCCCTGGGCAAATTAACGAGATCAGGATCAACGCTCGCAAGAACATCCTGACAATAGATGTGAAAAATTCCGCAATACTTGAGAAGTTAAAAACCATTCCACAGTTAATCGCAATCCCTGTCCGCCCCTTTATTACTCACGGGAAGGAGACCACTGGAATAATTTCCGACGTGGAGCTTGAAATCAAGCATGCGGACCTCAAGAGTCTTTTGAGGTCATCGGTGCGCATTCTTGAGATTCACCGCTTCGGGCACTCCCGATGTATCAAGTTAACGTTTGCTTCTTCGACATTAGCAGCGTCTATCAAAGTGGACTACGTTAAACACCGAGTACGGCCATTCGTTCCGAGGCCTATTCAGTGCCGGAAATGTCACAAGATAGGACACGTGAGCGCTCTTTGTAGAAGCAAAGCCACCTGCTCGCGTTGCGGCGAAGAGCATGATACCACTGACTGTGAGGCGTCCTCATTTGAATGTCCCAACTGTACTGGCTCTCACGAAGCGACTTCGAAGGAATGCCCGAATATGAAACAGGAGGTTCGTATTCTTCGAAAAATGGCAAGAGACCAATCTTCACGTAAAGAGGCTGCTCAATCTGTTCGCCAAAGGGACCAACTTGGTCACTTCGGCGTCTTTGGCACAGGCACAGCGATGCGCGCCTGTGCGTACATCGAGGACGGTAACGGCGTCTACTGATAATTGAAGGTCGACGAGAGCGTGCGGAAAACATTCACCTCCACCGGCTGATACAGACACGGAATGGCCTTTGCTGCCCTCTAGGCCCACGGCCATGCCAGCGGGCACTAGCGGGCACTAGCGGTCCTCTGCGCCATAAAGCCAAGAATTATAGGGCCAATGAAACCGGTGACACTACGGGCAAGCAAGGAGATGAACACAATGAGAAGGAGAGTGTACAAAAAATGCTGAAGCATCTAATAGAATCAATGCGCGTGATTCTCGGTGGTCTCGAGACTCCGGCCGCTAAAAGTGCCCTACAAGTGCTCGCTGTGCTAGAGCCGCCTATCGCAGCTCTTTATATGCTATAAAGATTTTGTTTGGCACTTGTGCTGTTCACGCAGGGAGGTCCACACCAGCTTCGTCCTAACGCCTCTATATTTAAGTTCACTCAAATTGGTGACTACAGACTTGAGGCGAAGCCTGATTGTGGCTTCATAGATGAAATTTGTGAATGTTTATCATCAGCGTGTTGAGCTCGCTTTCACCTTTGCGCCTCCCTCTTGCTATGTCATCATTATCCCTCATCACATCTTTATGTCCCCATTCCCCCGCCCCCTGTGCAAAGTAGCAGGCTATTGCACCTTATCTCAGGCCGACCTCTCTGCCTTCTTTCAATTAAATGATCTCTCTCTCTCGCTCATTCAAAAGAATGTCGAAAATTTTAAGGTTAAAGCGATAACATTGAAGCATGAAGTTTTCAACTTTGTAACTGAGCAATAAAAACGCTACAGTGACGTTTAACTTCGCGAACGCGGGTGATGTGCAAACGTATACGTGCTGTTCCGCACAGGAAGCTGCCGGTCTTAGGTACAGCTAGACGCCTACACTGTCCGCATCGCTGATCGTATTCAAGACAGAGCTCGTGCGGCGGCGCTATTCGCAGCAGCCGCCAGAACGGGAGGCCCATTAGACACAATTGCTTGCTTACCCAGCATGGTGTCAGCGCGCACTGTCAATAATGAACACTTCACGCTTGGTGACCATGGACACTCGCTGCCAAAGCGCTGGCGTGAAGAATCAAGGCAGGAACAGCGAGCAAAGTGACCTTCGTGCTGTCTATCACTTCAACTCTAACTGAGCGGTGAGGACCCAGCGCACGCAAACCTACGAGCCGTCCGCCCACCTATACTGTGACCCCCCAAGGCAGAATTCTTTCACGATAAATCCCCTGCAACCACGCCGTGGCACAATATGGTGGTAACGCTAGCAGGGTACTACCGTTCAGTACCGCATGGCGACACGGCGGTAAGGGGAGCGTTCTCGCATTGTTCGATCGTTACAGCTAGCTCTTTGAGATGCTGTCGTGACGCTGCGCCTCTGGTCACAGCGTCTTCCATAAGAGGCGTTGAGAGGCGCTGCACAGGGTTATAAACGTTGAGTTTGGCTTGAGGTTTTGTGGCGAATGGACGTGCCTCTCGGGGGGCCGTGGCGGCGATGAAATCATAAGTTATTGCGCATGCTTTAAGCTTGCTTCTGTTTTTGATTTGCCAATTTTTTTTGCCTCTTAATAGTAATTGGGTGGTTTTCTTTTTCTTCTTATATTTTTGTCTCTGGTATTTCGTGTGCGCGGGTATGTTTCGTGTACATTTGGTTTTGCAGGATAGTTAGAGCGCCCTTTCGCGCCACATGCTTCAACACGTGCAGCCGGGTGGGACGTTGAGTGTTTGTAGCCTTTAAATGGTAGCTTGGAGGTGGCAAGCGTAATAGCTATTAGTGGTTTTACTGTGCGTGTTTTGGTAGGAGAGTGAGAGCGTGGGCGCCTGGTTGAGCGTGTGCGAGAGTGTGTCGTATCTTGCGTCTCCGCGGCATTGATTGCTTTTGAAACAGTGGTGAGAGTTGCTTTGCGACCTTTTGATGATTTGGATCCTGTGCGTATCGGTTTTGCTAAAAGGCACGTAGAATCCAGTATTATAGTATTATAGTATTTGCATTAGAAAAATCCGTGCAATACATGGCAAGAAGCCGGGAAAGTAGGCAGTGTGCGAGGGGTCCCACAAGGCATATGAGGGGACGGATTAGAATAGAGACGGAACCGAGTCAATCGGCACACACTGCGATGTCGATGCTAGGCTGGAGAAAATGGAGGCTTTCAAGAAAGAGCTTGTCAAACAGGGGGAAGAGCTCAAAAATTAACTAAATAGGAGCATGATGCACGGAAAGTAGTTGAAAAAGGAATTGAAGCAGCCGAGGAAACGCTGAACAGTTGTGCCATTGTGAACGAGATTGTGCGTGACAATGCAACCCAGTTCCCCGACGTCCCAGGAGAGGGAGCGCCAGCAAAGCACGTGGAATGCGTGCAGCGTGGTGAAATGTTAGTTGTAAAGAGCGGTACCTATCTGAACGACGCCACGAGGAAAAAGCAGGAACACATGGGGGCAATGCCCCTTGTCGAGTCCGAATCACGTGGAACAGGACAAAGCAAATCAGGGAGAGGTAGGTGAGAGTGAAAGGATGATTACCGCCGGTGACTAGGTGCTCAGAAGTAATTGCGGAGAGGGCGAAAGGCGATAAAAGAGTGGCGGTAGGGACATCTCCAGGGCGGACACTGGGTTCTCTCATGGAGCGAGCAAAAGAAAACCTCGCGGAAATTGCCCACGTGCGAAACGTTGTCATATTAGCAGGTGGGTTAAAAGACGTCCTTAACAGGAAAGGGACAGGATTAGCTCAGCGCTTGGCGAAGGGGGTGGACGACTTGCGCGAACTATCCCCTGAGGTGCAGAACGTGATGTGCATGGTGCCGGAGGTTTCTGTACGTGACAGTTACGTACACAGAGCTGTATTGGCTGCCAATGAGGCGATATGGTAAATGAGTCGGGAGAAAGGCTTCGAGGTTATTGAAGTAAACAGGGAAGTGAGAAGGTGTGGTGGTTTTAAATGAGACGAGATCAACTTCAATTACTGGCTGGCGCGAGAAGTGGGCTGGCGACTTGGTGGTCGCGCTGTTGCTTCTTCAGGGGGCCCGCGGGCGCTCAGGAGGTCAGAGTAGATAGTAATGAAGAAGGTCCCCTAGGGGAACATCAGAAGAGTATCGCCGTCGATAATAGAAAAAGGAGGGAAACAAGAAAAAAACCTCGCCATGCAATAGGCTACATAAACATGCAGGGCGGCAGAAGAAAGGAAAAGTGGGCAGAGATTGAGAAGCAGCTCCACAGAGAACAAACAGGGGTGTGCGCGGTTACAGAAACGCGCCATAGAGACTCAGAAGAGCCGCCAGTTATTGAGAAATATGTTTGGGAAGGGTGCAAGAGAACTAAGTCGGAAAGAAAGGGAGGGGGAGTCGGAACGCTCATCCATCAGGGAGCCAAATGGAAAAGAGTAAATTCACAATGTCAAGAGCATCTATGGTTATCAGGTACAATGAGTGGGAAAGAAAATTGGCTGGGCGTTACGTATTTGTGGACCGCAAAAAATCGCACAGAGAAGAATAAAGAATTAGTGGAATGCATAAGCGCTGATATTAAGGGTTTCGGAAGTGGTGCTGAAATTGTCCTATTAGGTGACATGAATGCACACATACAGGATTTAGATGGCTATACCGACAATAACAGAAAGTGAATGCTGGGCCTTTGTGAGTAACATAACCTCGTAATCGTGAATACAGGGCCTAAGTGTGAAGGACAGATCACGTGGGAAGTGGAAAACCGGCAATCGACCATTGATTACTGTATGATGACAGAAGGAATTTATTATAAGTTGAGAGAAATGGTCATTGATGAGGAAGGGTTTAACAGCGTAGGGAGTGACCATAAACGCATTATATTGAAAATGGGATATGTAGTTGGGAAAGAGAGCAAGGAGAGCAAAATGGCCAGTCCAAATTTGAGCGCTGAACAAATAGCAAATACAGTCACTAGAGTTGAGGAAGCACTTCGCAAATGGCCAAGTAAAGAGTGGGAATATGGTGAGCTTCTAAGTGTAATAACGACAGAAATACGGAAACAGAAAAAACATGTTCGTTGGAAAGGAAAAAAAGAGACCGGAAAGCTGGTGGAACAAGGAGATACGAGAAGCGATCGTCGAACGACAGAAAGCATCTCGAGAGCACAGGCACGCAGAGAAGGCGCACTTGCCACAGGATGAAGTAACTAGTAAATGGGTAATATAACGGGAGAAAAAGTGTATGGTTCAAATACTGGTACAAGCAAAATTAAAAGGTGAAAGTGAACGTTGGTTGTCAGGAATATGTGAGAAAAAGAAAGCCGCACCTAGAATATATTGAAACCACATAAAATTATTAGGCAGGAAGTCAACAACAATACAAAAACATATCCTAGACGAAGATGAAGACAGACTGGAAGGAGAAGCGGCAATAAATTACATCCGATAAACAACAGCCGAATCTTTCCAAGGCAATGACGAGATTATACTTGATGAAAAAAAGAGCATGAAAGAGACCCAAGGGGAAAAGCAGCTGGTGCTGACAAATTTAAACTTGAAGAAAGCGGAAGAGAAAATTCCTAAGCGCACAGCCACATGGCTAGACGAGGTTCCCGTTAGGCTGATAATTGCACTAAGACCAATAAGTAAGGAAGCTCTGGTGAAAGCAGTGGAAAAAAACTTTAAAAGATAGACGAATACCAGACAATTGGCGACAAAGTAGAATGAATTTAATTTATAAAGGTAATGAGGAGAAAGACAGAATTCACTCGTATAGACCGTTGACCATTACATCGGTAATATACAGACTAGCAATGCAGGCAATCAAATTAAAGCTTCAAGCATGGACAGAGAATAATGGCATTTTGGGAGATCTTCAGAATGACTTCAGAATAGGTAGGCGTTTGGATGATAACTTGTTTGTTCTTACTCAGCGTGTTGAAATATCAAAAGCAGAAAGCAGACCGTTGCATGTGGCCTTTCTAGACATTACAGGAGCCTACGACAACGTAGACCGCAACATTTTGTCGGATATTCTGGAAGGGGAAGGCTTAGGTAACGATTGTCTACAGCTATTGAGAGAGATTTACCTAGAAAATACCGTTTGCGTTGAATGGAAAGGGATGAGGAGCGAGGAGAAAGTTCATATCAACAAGGGGCTGAGGCAGGGGTGCCCTTTATCCCCGTTGCTATATATGATGTACATGGTGAGGATGGAGAGGGCGCTAGAAGGAAGTAATATCGGGTTTAATCTCTCATACAAACAGGTGGGTACAGTAATAGAGCAGCAACTCCCAGGTTTAGTTTATCCGGACGACATTGTGTTGCTAGCTAACAAGCAAAGTGATTTGCAACGTCTGGCTAATATCTGGGGACAGGAAGGCAACAATTTAGGTTTGAAATTTAGTGTTAGAAAATCAGGTGTTATGGTATTCAATGAAAACAGTGAACAGACAGTGGAGATAGAGGGTCAAGAAATACCTCGGGTAACAGAATATAAATACCTTGGTATATGGATAAACGAAGGCAATGGATATATGGAAACACAGGAAAAAACCATAACAGTAAAGGGGAAGAGAAATGCAGCCATAATGGAAGCACAGAGTGCTATGGGGATACAACAGGTACGAGGTCCTCCGAGGTATGTGGAAAGGTGTAATGGTTCCAGGACTTACTTTTGGAAATGCGGTGGTTTGCTATAAATCAGGGCTACAATCAGGACTCGACGGGAACCAAAGGTCAGTGGGTGGCCTTGCATTGGGCACTCACGGGCTGGAGGTGTGCAGTTGTGCAGGGTGATATGGGCTGGACTAGTTTAGAAGTGAGAGAAGCTCGCAGTAAAATTGAGTATGAAGAACGGCTGAGGAATACGGAAGAAAGTAAATGGGCTGGGAGAGTGTTCAGGTATCTGTACAGGAAAAACATTGATTCATAATGGAGGAAAAGAACTAGGAAGCTTACCAGCAAATATTCAGCCTGTCGGGTGGACAACACAGCAACAAAGAACGTCAAGCGGAGTGTCAGAGAGGCCGAAATAATCTAATGGGTGACGGCAATGGAAAATAAACCTGCCATGAGTAACTACTTAAGAGGAAAAAACGACATCAGGAAAGAAATAATTTATGATAACTCTAAGGGAAGCTGATTACTTTTCGAAGCGAGATCGGGTTGCCTTAGAACACTCACCTATAAAGCGAGATATTTGAAGGAAAAAGAAGCATGTGCTTGCTGCGGTACAGCTAGGGAAAATATGGAGCATGTTTTATTAGAATGTGAAGACGTCTACCCAGCGGTCGATTTAGGCACCACTGGCCTCCTTGGAGCCCATGGATTCAGCGAGAGCAGTGGAAAAGTAAACATGCCCGCAGTAGGGATTAGTAAGAGGCGATAGGAGGATTGGTGGAAGAAAAGTAGGGAAACGACAAAAAAAGTAGACGTGCAAAAGCGAAGTTCGCCATGGGGGACCAGAAAATTTGTTTGTGGAAGTTCATAGTCTTTTTTGTTTTTTATTGTTTAACTTAGGTAGGAGATTAGGCAGTATAATAGCAAGAGCTTGGTGGCGCAACGCAAAACCCCGTTCCAATGGGGACGCTCATAACATCCATCCATCCATCCATCCATCCATCCATCCATCCATCCATCCATCCATCCATCCATCCATCCATCCATCCATCCATCCATCCATCCATCCATCCACCCAACGCGTTGCTTGAGGGAGGGAGCACTCTAGAGGGAGCACCCCCATAACAGAGTGCAATATAGTGCCGCAAATAATCGCCTGCGAATGCGTCAACGTATTCTTCAATAGTAAGCGGGGTTGGTTATTCATAATTTTGTTCTTTATTTATTAGTAGCAAACGTCTCAGCCACAAAAATTAAGCTATATGCGTGTAAGACCTTGTGTTCGAAGTGGTAGTTTAAAGAGTATGAAGGCCGCCTAATGATTTTTATCGTCAAATTTCTCTGTTGTCGTTGCCCATAGTGCTAAATAAATGTGCAGACGAAATTTTTAGACAAAGTGGAGCCATCACGGAGGCCCCGGTGCCTTCCTCGTTCGCTTGCTCCACGGCTTCAGGCCAACACTAGATTTCACGAGCTTGGTAGTTACGATTGCGCGAAGAAACAATATCACGATTCCCTATATGGAGGCACTGAGACATCTTAGGCGGATAACGTTGTGCTGGTGGGTGGAATTTCGACATTGACTCCCATTCCGTAAGTAGGAGATTTACAAAAATCTCGTTAACCCGGTAAGAACTTCATGCAGGCTGCAAAATTATGTGTCACATAATGCCACACAACATTCTCTAGCAAATGGGGCTTACAGAACTTCGATGTCTAATTTTAGCGTCGAATAGCGGTTAGGAAACTTTGCGCGCCAATTGCTTTATTTACGATGTACTTTTCATGCGTAAGCATTCTTTGGTGAGCTGCCCGGCCATGTCACGTGAAAAGTGTAACGTCTCGTATCTGCACAAAAATACGTACTTTGATAAGTTAAGGCATCTAATCGTTATGATGGTGTAAATGTAGATCATTCAACGCTTTCAAGCTATAAGGAACAATTTATAGGAAAAACATAATAAATTGAAAAAAAATAGCCTTAGATTTACACTGAGCTCCTTAAAGAACGCACGAGGAAGCTTATAGTAGGGGTGGGTGAAGTGAAATTAAAAGTTGGCAAACTTAAATTGGTGGGTGGGCCACCCTGAAATATATGGGTGACCCAATTTGGTATGTGGGGTGGGCCAACAAAATTAGGGGCTGGGCCAACTTCAAATTAGAACTTGGGCCAAAACAGATTTAGCGGTGGGCCAACTTGAATTTTGAATGTAGGCCAACTGAAATTTGGTGGTGGACCTACTTGAAATTTTACGGTGGACCAACCTAAATTTTGGAGTGGGCCAGCCTATACTTAATGGTGAGCGAACTAATGTTTGGGGTTGTGCCGCTGAAATCTGGGGGTGGGCGAACTAGAAATATGACACTGGCCCAACCTCAATTTATGAGAGGGCCGACTTGAGTTTAGGGGCGGGCGAACTAAAATTTCGTGGTGGGCCAAGTGGCCCACCACGATATTTCAACAACTCAACAATTCAACAAACTAGAATTGTTGAAAGTTAGCGCTCGTCCCGTATTCGTGCTTCGTCCTTGTGTCATTCCTGCGCTATGTATCCCAGTTTGTATGTATCCCAGCAACACACCCAAACTTCTTTCCTACTAAAATGGAAATATCCAGCTGGGTCAGGTAAAATTTGGCGTGGGCCAGCTTGAAATTTGAGGTGAGCGAGGTTAAATTTTGGGGTGGACAAACTTGAAATTTGAAGGCGGGCCAACTTATAATATGGGGCGGGCCAACTTGAAACTCGGAGGTCGGCCAACCTAAATTTGGGGATGGGCTAACTTAAATTTAGGCGTAGGCAAACTTATATTTGGCGGCGGAACAACTTGAAATTTAGTGCTGGGCAAACTTTAATTTGGTCGTACACCCAATAGAAATTTGGGATTGGGCCAACTTGAAATTTGCATGTGGGCCTACTTAAATTTAGGGGTTGGTCAACTTAAAGCTTGGGGCTGCAGGGTCGCCCAACTGAAATTTGTTGGTGCACCGACTCCAATTTCGGGGTGGGCCTACTTGACATTTGGGTTCGCGCAACTGTAATGTGGGCTAGTGCCAACTTGAACTTTTAGGGTGAAACTACCTAAATTTGTGTGCGGGCTAACTTGAGATTTTGAGGTGGCCCAATGTTCAATTGAACGCCGCTGAGCGTCCTTCGAGTTACGAGCACCTCGCGGGCAACGAGAACGTTGAGACGCTTGGTGCATTTTCCTTGGGCCTTACCGAGGCGCAGTCAGAACGCAGGCGAAAGTTTGTGCGGATAAAGAACTCGCGCATAACACAGGCTTGCGAGAGCGGCAGCAATGGTGGCATGGCATCGCGGCAATGCACGTGCTACAGCGGCACCTGGTCGGCCGCTCTGCTCCGTGGAGGCGCGCTCGAGCCCGGTGTTCCGGATCAATTGGCACGATTGCATTGAAGGGGCGGATGCGGCGAAAAAAATGTGCCAATTTCCTACTTAAGCCTAAATATTTTTTTTAGAGCGCAGCTCTTTGGCGTCCGTTCCTGGGTTTCGCGTCGTCGTCGTCGTCGGCCTCGTAACCAGCTCCGCCCCCCTTTCATCCCCCCAGCGCTAGCAGCGACCGCCTGATACCGCTGGATGCCGCTGACGCCGCTAGAGAGTCAAGATAACGTGACTGCATAGAACACCGTCGCAGCCATGCAGAAAGAGGAGGAAAGGGTCCCCCCCCCCCCCCTGTTCTTGTGTGGCGGATAGGGTGCTCTTCAGTTGCCGACGCGCCGGTTATTCGTTGTCCCTGAAACCAACTCCGCAGCTGGGGTTGACTCACTATCGGCGTCAGCGGCATCAGTCAGTCGCTGCTATCTCTTCCCTCCTCCCTTTATCGTGTTGTCCGCTTGCTGCGCGCGCTTCTGCCCCCATCGTTTGCCGCTGGGTGTACACGCCGCCCCCCTCCCCCCTCTTCCTGCGAGTCTCCGGTTGTCAAAGCGCCGGCTCGAACTTAATTCCTTTCTTCGCTCCTCCTCCAATGCAACCCCTGTGCGGTGGCAATCAGAGAGCCAGATCGGTGGCGGCGGATCTGTATATGTGCACCGCCCGAGCCGAAATTGCCGCTGCCGTTCGCCCTGTGCGGTGGCAATCAGAGAGCCAGATCGGTGGCGGCTTGACATAAAGACAAACAGCAATTTCCTAACACTTATGCGGGAGAACATCCCGTTCCTCTCGCTCGTAACGCGTCCCACGGCTGTGACAACCTCGCGAGGCACTTGTATACATCTCGCACTTGTATACATCTCGTCTTTGAGAATCAAGCATTGGTGTACCAAGTCGAACATATATCAGTCTATTTCTCCGACCACAAAGCTTCCTTCATGACTGTCAAGAACTGTTAGTGGAGTCTTTGTTAAAGGAATACGTGTGAAAAAAAAAATTCTGTGATAGCGCATACATGTGTTGCTCGATTTCTTTGCCTCAATCTATCGAAAAGGTGAAACAGCTTATTTTCTGCGCTCAAACTTCGCATTAGGAAGTAACGTAATCGTCGGTAATTTTTTTTGCCACCGGAACGGCCACGGACAGACGCGCATAAGCTAGGAAAAGCAAGTAAGCTAAACTTAGCAAAAGCACAGTCACAGCTGAGCCGAAGAGTGCTCATGCATTATTAAACAACTCTCAGAATGTCTGTAGCTTTATGTGAAGGGCATGATGAGCATTTCTGGTTTCACAGTGGCTACAAGTTAGATTTGTATTTGAAGTGCTAGACATTTCATTCAAATCGATCCATTGGTTGTTTCATGAACATTTATGTGTTTATCATGTATTTTAATAGGGCCATTGGAGTTGGCGCCCAGCTGGAGCTTTCCCTTATTGGCTGCAGGTAAAGCATAAACAGGCAAGGTAGCTTTCTTCACTTATGTTACGTATTCATACTTTCTAGTTCACATTCTGTTTTGTGCATATTGCTTCCCGTACGCATTTTTAGCTTTCGATACAGATCTCTTATGGACTACACTTGTCATCTGCAAACAACGATCAAGTTAGTTATTGAACTAAGTTCCTAACAAATCATATAGTTACCGTGCGGAAAATCTGGCGACATTTTGTTTCTTAAGCTTAGCAAGTCAAAATATGACGTAAAAAGCGACTGACGGTGCTTTCGCGCCAACCTTTTCATCTTTCTGAAATTTCTTGTGAAGGCAAGATGGTGGCTTTCACTTGAAGCTTGCTAGATAATGCACGCACGTGTGCCCCATGTGACTAGCCAATAAAAACGCGGTTGTGACCGTGCTGACGTTGATGTCTCAGTACAAAATCATTGGTGTAGAGAACAGAAAATATGCATTTTAGTTGGCTGCTGTGAGGCTGCGCATAAGCTGCAGCTGCGCTTAGTCAATTTCTCGTTGTCGTCATCGTTTACTGCCGTCATTAAAGTGAGTGAGAGAGAGATAGTGAAAGAGGAAGAGGTTTATTGCTCGCGGAAAGCTCAGAGGTCGGCTAGAACTTGTGTGTTCTGAGCAGCAGGGCCGTGAATTTGCAACGATGCCTTTTCGTACGCTACTTTTTTTGCGCTTCTTCGGCGGTAAGCGCGACACTCCGCCCGCGTTATCAGTGGGATCGGCCGACCGTGAACGGATGATTGTAAGTGCGGGAAAGAATGGACTAGGAGGTGTCGCTGCAACATTGCGACCGTGTTGAGTGACAATGTCAAATTCACCCACATTGTTGAATTCGGTAATGCCTAAATTTTGTGACAATCAGACAAGCCCTAGCAGCCCTCTGGGCTAGTAAGGGACATAAGGATGGCGGATTTGACAGTATGGGCGAATGACAATGCCAAGAATAGGCAGCTTAGCTTTTGGCTGAAGGGGAGAGAGAACAACAGATGAAGCAGATGATGCCGACGATGGTGATCATGTGATCTGCAACTCGCAGCTGGTGATGCTCATTGCTAGTATTCCCGTTAGGTTGCTTTCTCTTGATGCAAGGTTAAGTGGCAGCTGCTCACTGGTCGCGACTAATCTATGCAGCACCATCGCGTTTCTTAGTGTTTCTTTAGAGACCAAATGCAACAAAATTTCAATTTGGTGAAATCGGTAATAAAGAAAGAGTCAAGATTATCCACACGAAAGCTTCTACATCAACTTGGGAATGTGAAGCACAAGCTAAAGAGTGACAAATTTTGGGTGTGGTGTATGCCATTGCAAGTGCAAACTTGTCTTGGAATAATGTCGGCGGAAGAGGGAAATGCTAGAGGCGCCTCAAGCAGCATTAAAACGACGTCAAGAAGCAACACGCGTCATCGAGCTCACTTTATGAACAATGTGTTTCGTCGGGGCATGCTATTAACTGGCATCAGGCGTGGGTAATTCGGAAAGAATAGAATCGAAATATGCGTCCTTATCTAGAGTGGCTTCATATTCGAACCATGACGCACACTGTCGACTGAAATGAAGGAAATTTGCCACTTGTGTGCGCTAGGTACCTAAGACACATCCTACGGCGTAGTTAAGGTACTTTTTTTATCGCGTTTAGTTCCATTTGTGAACGAGGCCCCGCGTGAAAGCCTAAACGTCAATGTTACTGAATGTCTCGTTGCCGGTGTTTTCTTTTGTTTTACCATGTTCCATCCCGGCCCGGCCGGATTCGCTCTTAATTTCGATTTTGGTATACACCACTGAAATAACCATGGCAAAGCTGTAAGGCTGGTAACTGTCAATTGTTCTGATGTTTTTTTTTTCACGCGCCGATATGAAATTGCTGTCGACGTCCTCAAGCGAGCTGTCGGATTGCATTAATCCAGATCGGCCTGCGAAGATCAAATATAGCAGAACAATGGTTAACTCCGAAAAATGTAGGGCATACACCTTACAAACCGGTACCTGTCTTCAGTTTCCTACGATTCAATCGCTAGCAAAGTAGCCCCCCCCCCCCCCCATAGCGGGCACAGTATTGGGCACTGACTTCATATGAAGGCGGAAGTGACGTAAATATGTTCCGCCGGAATCGGCGCCGCCACGGTGGAGCGAAAAAGTGCGATCCGGCGCAAGGCGAGTTGACCCTAATCGACCAGTGGAAACGAAATTCGCCGCTGCGGAACAAGAAGTTCTGGCTCCAAATTGACCAGTGGAATTACTATTATTAACGTGCTTTAGCTAGCGCCTTGACAGACGGCGTGCACACCTAATGGTTAGCGGATGCCGTGGGAATTCCAGCAAAACAGCTGCAATGCTTCCAGTGCCACCGCATATCGAACGCAGTGGAAACAATCTCGGAGGTCGTGCCCAGGAGCTCCGTCAGCACTCAACTTTCTAGACCCCCTGCCACTTTTGGCATGTGGCATTCACTATTTATTCCTTTAGGATTTGGTATAAGAGGCGTCTGGCTTTGCGAACTCTTCTTGACGTATGTGCTCGTTTGAAAACGTGCAATTTTACACGAAGCCTGCTGTAAATCTACGCTATCCGGAACTAATATATTTAACATCGTCGAGAACTTTGTTCAAGGCAAATTGCAATTGCTGCACGAAACCGTGCTAGCCGACCTGAGGACTACAACTATGACTTTATCTACCGCTCATACGTTTCGCGGAGCTCATGTCAACTTTCGGCTGCATACAATAGTATCATTTTTTTTTGGAGGATTTCGATGCAAAACAATCTTTTTTGCGGAATTTTCACGATACAAGTTACAAAGTTAATAGGAAGCACTTTTACCACCGTAGTGATGCGATACGTATTCTTGAATTTATACAATATCTAACAGCGGCTTGCCGCGTGTAAAAGGAAGGAAATATCGTTTGTGAAGGTTATAAAACATTTAATAGATATTTTCTTTTCATACCATAAAGTTGGCCTCAAAATGCTAGACCTGGCGTCGTCGACATTCTACTGACCTCGTGACACACAGCAATAGTTCCTCACGTCCACCAATGTTGTTGTCGATACACTGACGTTCTCTATAACAAAAAGTAAGCACTTGTGGCGCTAATTTGTTTCTGAGTGCAAGCACAGCGAATCGGATAGTCAGATAGTCAGAGTGAGTCATTGTATCATGACGCCACGCCGCCCTCACACTATAGGTGCCTTCGTGGAAACTGGTTCGTGTAAAAAAGAGTATCCTAGTGAATTCTTGAGAGTCGCTTCCCACTCGTCTGTCCACCCATCATGTTTTTACAAATCGAAAGAATCAAATCTCCATTTATCGCAATAAATTAACAAGTCGCAATTGTCTTCTCGGTAATCTTTCAAGAACAACCGCTGCAGAAAGCGTAAAGGCAGCTGCACTTACTGCATTTACTTAGGCATCAACAGTACCTGTGGCATTCATACAGACGATCAGGATTGACGTATCGCGATAGAACATAATAGCTTTACAGCAAGAGCGCTCAATGCTTCCAAGTAACGGTTCGTGAAGTAGCCGGAATGACCTCACACGCATTCTTTATTTATTCAAGAACAATACAAATAAGAAAAAATGACCGTGGCGCACGGACTTTTGTGGTCCGGATTTCATGGAAACAGTGAGTGAGTAATGGAAACGGTAAAGTTAATACATTGCTCGAAAGAAACGAGTGACTGCAAACTTCTTGGAATGTATTAAAAAGAAATTATGGCGCTCTACATGCCAAAACCACCATCTGATTATGAGGCACGCCGTATTTGGGGACTCCGCAAATTTGGATCACCTGCGGTTCTTTAACGTGCACTTAAATCTAAGCACACCGGTGGTCTCAAATTTCGCCCCCCTGGAAATGCGGCCCTCGTGGCCGGGAATCGATCCCACGACCTCGTGCTTAGCAGCCCAGTACCAAAGCCACTAAGCAACCACGGCAGGCGGAATTCATTAAAGTCACGCAGAAGAAAGAACGAGAAGATGCTGCAGGCAGTAAGTAAAATGTGCCTGAAATAACTTAAAATTCAGTGGCGATTTAGCGGCAAGTGAAAAGAAATGCGAAAGCATTACGCCGTAGCGGAATTCATTCAAATCATTTTTTCAAGGAAAGCCGCTTAACAGTGACGGCCAGATATTCGGTAGTCGGAACACAGGATGCATCTTGTAAGACACACATGCCATAAGACTCAGTTAAGTTCATATGATTCAATATTATCTCTATTCCCTTTCAAGTAGCGCTTCACTATTGCTGATGAGCGACTGCTTTCGAAAGTTCAGGCTAATTTGTCTGACATGCGAGCAGTTCTCGAAAACACCCCTGGCAGGCGAGGGCAAAGTGGAAGTGAACAACTTTGTCACGGCCACCAAGGATAAGTGACGCAAAAAGCGTTGGCGCCCAAAGTGATTAGGAATGTGGAAGGTCACTGGAAATATAGGTAAAACGAAATGATGTTTAAAGATTCGCACGGGCACGGCTCTATCGTTAAAAATAACGAGGAATGGTCAGGCACCTCGAACTGTCCTTTTATTTTTACTGCGGTCAGTGGTCTGCTTCATTTCCAACAACGATTTGACCTGAACAGACGGTATTCGACTACATCGCACAAAATTTGTACGCGAACGCCGTACAGCTACTGTTGCAATGACACGCGGCAGGTCTCACCTCTGAAACAGTCTCCATCGCTTGGACGCCAGCTCTGCAACAGCGCAAAAGCGAAAGTTCAAGCATACGTTGTGTAAGTGGAGGGAAATCTTTGTTCCAGCTTACAACGCCGTCTGCCAAGCAGCCGATGTGCTGCGCTGGCGACCACCGCAAAGGGCAGCGACGTCTCTTCACCTCCAGTACTGGTTAGAAGGTCGCTCGTGTGTTTCCGCAGCTGTCTTGCGAGATCCCGTGAGAGGCGCCTCAGGACAGAAACTAAGCGCCTCTAGAAGATCTCGTTAGTAGTCAGCGCTGCCCTTTGTCGGCTCTGCGGGTACACTAATTAGGAGTGAATGAATAAACGAAGACGTGTAGGGCAGCTTTATTTTATGGATTGTTTTTTTTTCTGGTATATTTATTGCATATAACTCCATACCTCCAATGGTTGCTCCCAGTGATAACTTAAATGTGGCTTCATGTGAGTGAATCATGAAAGTAAAATAAAAATAAAAAGATGGATGTAGTTTTTTTATCAAATGTTGAAGGATTGAGCCCGAGTAAGTGCCGTTAATTCTAATCGGTGAAAAAAAGAAATTGCAGATCTGACGCGCTGCGAGAATCGGTTTGGGTGAAGCTTCATAGATATTTGCGAAGAACGTATGTTGTTCCTTGTTTAATGACCATGTGGGAATGTAGAGCATGAGACCAAATTGGACACATGTTAAAGGTGGAACGTGAATCTCATTATCGAGATATGGCGCTCGAACATATGAATCCCAAATAAGACGACAAAGGAATGACAGTAATAATGACGACGGCATGATTACAATAGGATGACGACACCAGAATGAAGCCGGTGGAACGAGCACGATGGCACGACGACGCTGTAATGGCTGCAACAAAGTGACGAATATTGAACGACCATGTGGGAATGACGTCTGTGTCATGACGACGCAAGGACAACGATGGAATGACGAAGCAGAAATATACGAGGGTACGACGACAGCATCTAGACATCGCGATGGCGTTTCTGGAATGATCATGATGGGCACAGGATGTCGTCGTGGCGACAATGGAATGATGGCGACTGTATGAAGATGATGACTTGAAGACGACTTCCCGATTATGAGGACGATGCGACAACAATTGCATGACGATGACTGTGTTATCAGAATTTAATGACGGTGGCACCGTGATGACAATAAATTGACGTCGGAATGCCAGCAGCTTATGATGATGACGACTTGATCCCGGCGGAATGATCGATAGGATGAAGACAGTGGGTCGATGACCGTGGCATGACGACGACTGAATGATCACTACGGAGCGACGACAACGGCGGCGGTTGTGTGTTGGAGCTGACGCCCGCTGTTATTCGTACATCACTTCCCGACCGGGGCCACCCAGGCCCCTTCGGTTCGCGTTACGTATGTTATCGTTTTTTACTCTGGCTGCTACTACAGCGCTGTCTGCCTTCGGGGTACTTGTTGCTGCTATAGTTGAAATCCTGAATTGTGCTAGGCACATGCAATATATGTGCAATATATTCAATTATATGCACATTACTAGACGTCATCCTTCGTGGCACCCTAACATGCCGGCTCAGGCTACAAGAAAACAAGACGAAAATGTAGTAGGAAGGTTAGTGAATAAATAGCACGCATCTGAGGCATTTCAGCTTTGACGTGAACGCGACGAGAAAAACTTGCTGGCGTTTGTAAAGTTTGTAGCTGAACACCGAGGAATCTACACTGAAATACGCTGTTGCGGAAACCAGGCGTGTTGTTTCTGTCTCTTAAGAATACTGTCGGTGGTATAGAAGGGCTAGTGCTAATACGCCGAATACAGGGATGAAAATTTATTTTATAGAAACTGTACTGACTCTGTCATAGTACCTCCAATGCTTGCTTGATGGACTTGAGTTTCATTTCCTTCCTGAAAAAACTAGTTTGACAAAAACTCTCTTCATGGCGGATAATCATAGTGTAGCACAATGGACATCGGTCCCGTGAATATAAGTTCAAATGAAATAAAAGACGTCTAGGCTCACGTATTTGAGACTTGTTCACACTATGCTATAATCAATTTTAGTGTCCTCTGAAATATATACGTGTGATGCAAGCTGTGATACGTTTGTTTTGATCTCCACGGAATATGTAGTCGGGTATGCATGTGGACCTATATGGTCTGTGCATACGTATGCGCCACTGTGGAATTCTGTAGATGTTCAGGTAGAATAAGACACGGCTGGGTTTACGTATGCAACATCATACATGTTTTTCTTCGGCACGTTACTGGCCTCACGTACAGCACTTTGTGCTCATGCAAACCTGCTGTATACGTGTATAGAATCGCGAGGCACTTCGTTACTACTTTTGATAGGATCTTTACTTTGCCAAGCCGGGGAGGGGTAGCCATTTCCATCTAAGTGTACCAGCCTCTCCGTTTACACCATATCCATAAAAATATGTAAGCGAAATTTCGCACAGTATGAACACGAAAGCCTGCCCCGGATCTTTCATCTACAGTCAATCTTCAAATTGGGCTATTTTGAAGCGACAGTAGAGAGGAAAGTCAAGCAAATCTGTATGGGTACTGTGGGTTAGCATTGTGCTTGAATCTAAAACACCCATTCAGTGTTTTGGCATTGTAAACAGATTGATAGTAAAAATTCGGCGTTTGAATTGCCCAGGACGCATGGCGAGTTGATCATGAGAGGCGCCGTAACGAGCAGCTCCGAAATAATATTTCACACCAGGGCTTTGGGCCTAACATGTACCAAAAGCGCGGGACACGCAAGATTTTGCATTCTGCACCCACGTGGTATGCGACCGCACTGGCCGGAAATCGAACCGATGACCTCCTAGTAAGCAACATAACCGTCGTCACATTAATTCTCGGAAACTTCTACACTCTATATTTTACTCTCCGCATCATGCTTCTCCTAACACATATCTGACCCGTGCAAAGCCTCTAATCACGAGAAACAGCAATGACTTAAACTTATCTGTCTTCTTTGCTCGCACCAACAGTTTGAAATACAGTTTTTTCCTACGTCAATTGAACTCTGGAATGACCTGCCCCGTTCCATCCGTTGTTTACCACATAGAGGATTTGGAGATGCTATTGAGTGCTCCCCTTAGCCATGTTACTCACATATGCTTCTTTTGTATTGTGATTTGTATTTTCCACATTTTATATTCACCCACTCCTGCAATAGCCCTTCTGGCTGCAGTATCTGTAAATAAATCAAATAAATAAATAACACCAAAGCCAGTAAGACAAATTAGCGTTGTCCCTTGGAGTTCCTCCAAGCATAAGGCGATACAAGATGTCGACACTAGAGCAAATTCATTCGTGACTACAGGCAACAAAGAAAAAGGAAGAAATAGTGCATAATTTTTCTTTCTAAGACTGTCTGCGTTGCGTTTCCTTTAGGAATCGAATATCCGTCTGCAGCTACCGCGCCCGGCTTCTGCACAACAGTTCCCGTGCACGTTTTCTGTTCGTTGCCAACTAATAACGTGAATATTAATTTTCCTTTCGGAAACGACTGTCGTTACTTGCGGAGTGTTTGCCTCAAAGGCAAACACTCCATAGATGCCACTTTAGTGCTATGCGGAAATACCTCTATCGGATAAGACGTCTGCGTCAGCGTTCTAACGCGTCAGAGCATTCTTTCGAAAAACGACCAACCTGAAAACGGGCACAGTTGGATACTAACAAATGTAAAGTTATGTGTGTTTCACACAGGTTTGCTAACGTGAATCTTAGTGTGTACCATATTTCAGGCTATGTACTTGAACAAATAAAGCCGCATAAATATTTAGGGGTTCATATAACTGATAAGCGTTCATGGCAACTTCACGTCGATCATGTCACAATGCTAACCGCATGCTTGGGTACTTGCACTGTAACTTGTCATGGCTCCATCTTCATTAAAACTACTACTCTATGATACCCTAGTGCGATCTAAATTAGAATATGCAACCTCGGTATGGCAGCCGGGCCTCGATACCCTTACTAATCAATTACAATCGGTACAGAATCGCAGCGCCCGTTTTATGTTGTCTAACTTCACTACACTAATTCATAAGCTTCAGGATAGAACAGCCAATGTTACCCACATGATCCGGCGAATAACAATCAAGGCAAGAGGCATGGCACGCTATTCCATACGCACTACTCAACACGACGGAATTCAAGAAAATCAACGCAATGATCAGAAAGGCCTATAAGCAAGCCATGGGCCAGCCGATAAGTACGTCCACAGAAGGCCTACTACGACTAGGAGTGCACAATACGGGCGAGGAGCTCATCGATGCACATTTATGCAGTCAGCGAACAAGGCTGGCGGTTACGGAAGCGGGGAGGTCCATCCTCTTACGCGTGGGGTTCTCTGCCCCTCTCAGCCATCCGCCACCTCAGACTGAGAGCTTACCCCATGCCATCCGGAGCAACGTCACCGTACGTTCTCTACCTCGTAATATGCACCCAGTGCACCACGCACAGCGAAGGGAGGCCTGGACACTGGCCATACACAATCAATATGGGACTTTATTTTCTACAGCCTACACGGATGCGGGGTCTTACCCCAGACGCGCCACCACAACAGGCACCGTAGTCGTACACAAAGAACATCGGAGCAGCATTTCGCTTACCCGAAACAATGCCCTCCAAGCTGAGGAAGCGGCCATACCCCTCGCGCTCCCCCAAACAGAGGTTGAAGTCATAGTGACCGACTCCAAAGAGGCGGGCCGCAACTTTACTAGCGGTAGAATTCATACCACTACTCTTTAGATCATCAATCGAAAGCTGCGAACGCGATCAGTCATGATCATCTGGGCGCGAGCTCGTCACGGCATTCCTGAAAACGAGGTCGCAAACCACGTGGCTCAAGATTTGACCCACCGAGCCGACGCCGACGAATCTGAACCCGAGCGCTTGCACCCTCTAGTCTCGTACCGAGACATCACAAAACACTACAAGCTAAGCCGCAGAACATATGCACCCCCACACAAATCACTACCTAGAGAGTGGGAGTGATTCCTCCGAGCTCTACAGGTTAATACATTCCCCCACCCAACCAGAAATCACCTCATAGCCCCTACACAATTCTCTCCGCAATGCCGTTTCTGCGCAGAGCCCGGGTCGCTTAGGCACATAGTAGGTGGTTGCAGAGTGGCACCATTAAATTCTCCGAACCCTTACCACACCAACGAGCTTTGTGAGAGAGCCTTGGCCAGCTCCCACCTCGAGCATCAGCAACGGTTGATTGCGAGGGCCCAGGACGCTTGCCAAGCTCAAGGCATTCTGGAATGAGGACGCCTCTCCAAAGCTGCATTTACCTAATAAAAATGTGTATTCTCTCTCTCTCACTTGCAGTGCTAGCGTAACTGCAATGAAAAGTACCTTGAACCTTCCTAGTCGTTCCTTTCGTAGAAAACTGTCCCGATTGCTACTTTTTCACACGATTTATTACCTTAATCACCAACTCAAAAGTGAGCTTCTTTCTGCGCCGTCATTCACATCACCTCGCACAGATCATCGCCATAAAGTACGCATTCTATGCTCCCGGAGGAATGCGTACTTCCACTCATTCATACCGAAGACGGCCAGCGATCTGAACCACCTGACGACCTCTGTTGCCGTTATTTTTGACTCTTGTTTGTTCGAAACCTATGTATTTGAATAATATATGTATGTAAAAAACTATGTATTTGAATAATCTGCCTCGTTACCTGTTATGTTCTTGCGTTTTGCGTGAACTTGTGCTTTTTATTGCCGTTTTTCATAAAGTTTTCATTTTGCTTTATTCTGACTAAACCTTTTTTACCCTCTCACTTCTGTAACGTACGTCCCCTGGGGCCATGAAAGTATTGAAATAAATAAATAGATAAATAAATAAACAAGAATAATAAATAAATAAATGCATAAATAAATAAATAAATAAATAGGTAAGCAGAATACTGCTGAATACATCTACTAGGAAAACGCACTTAAACACATCTAAGGACCGGGTAACGCGACAGATTTCTTTCTTCTTTTTACATTGTAGCAGACAAATTGCTCCAGCTTAACGAGCCATGAAGAAGAAGAAAATTATTTAGCTGTGTTAGTGCACTGGCCTTCTACAATGCTGAAACAGTGGCTCTTTCTGTATGCTCTCACTTCTGTTGATTTAACAATATGCCATACATCCTTCTTAAGCAACTGTTACCTATTAAAAAAGCTTGATAAGCCAGAAAAAAAAAGAACGTAAAACCAAGGGGCTTTTAGCGAAGAAAATTACCGCCCGATCATTCCGTACACATAGTTAACCGGCGAAGCTGAAACGTGCGGTCCCTGTGTGTATCACTGAGTTCATCCCGAATGTACATTAAACGACGGCTTAGTATATAGGCTGCCGGATGCTCGGGATGCAGCTGCTGCTTCCGCTCGGCTGCATGAGCCTGTTATTGTTCCCGGGCTGCAGCATCTGCACGGCGTAGACGAGCTCGTTCCCAGTTCTGCTCGCGGCGTTGCTGATAAATAGCTGCCTGCTCCTCAGGAGTATACATCACGCGTGGCCTACGCGTTTCAGAGCTGGAGAGAAACTGCCGCGCGCGCGGTCCGCCACGACGGAGAGCAACGACGCCACTACTGGTGCATCCATTAACGCGCGTCTCTTTCCCCTTCTTTATTTCGCGCATGCGCATGGGGTTGCGCCGGAGGAGTCTTCTGCGTACAGGTGACAGACGGATGGACGGACAGACGAATCGGCTACTAATACACAGTTTCACTGTAATACTGCGTATTTTATTGGTAAAAATATATATACATAAATATCAAGAAGGAGCTCTCAGAGAATACAATTTAACAAGCAGAATATTGAACTTCTGTTTTTACCATTAACTCCATTAGTACCACCTGATAAACGAAGATAGAGTTCTAAAAATGATTTTTCAGCTTATGATGATATTGTGTTTCTGTGTAGTTCTTCTGAAAAATTAGCAACAGAAGAATACACACTGTCCTGATGTTCAATACAAAGAAAATAACTTAGGACGGTCTCTTGATCGACCGTCAACAGTAGTCTTGTTCTGAGAATGCTAGTTCCGCCCTTGAACGCCATGTTGATGAGGTAGTGGCCAGAGCCCACGGTAGCATTGTTTATTTCATTAGAAATGAAGTGGTTCAGCCTAATTCACGGTGTTCAAAAGGGTATGAAAGACTCCTTTCCAAGAATGCGCAGTACTTTCCGCACACCTAGAATCAAAGTAACCATCATCATATCCTCCCTGTCCGTTTTAGAAATGGCATATGACATGCTATTTTCAATAGAAGCTTTTACTTGAACGTTAAACTTTTAATTAGGGCAGCAGCATATGAGCACCTCTTATAGTTTTTTTATCTTGTTTGCACTTGTTTTATTCTATACTTGATATGTCTGTGTTTTGGATATGTGCGTGCGCAGTTATGGCGAAATCAGTAGTTTCAAATTCTCGACTATGTACATGGATAGCCGGCGCTAACGTAGTCAAGCTTTCCACATGTATGCAGTTAATAAACAACAATGCTTTTTACAGAGACGTGAGCTTATTTTGCGGCTGCCAGTCATGCGATTAGCTGCCTTCGTTCCACACAAAACTAGTGCTCGCATTGGTCATGGTCATTTTGTCACGTTGTCGTGATGGTGGATAGATCACGGAAGAATGACGTGGCGCGAAACTTACTAGCTATTCGGCGAAGCTTTGCCCGCAAAAAACAACAACTCTACTCGGGCGAAACAATAGGGATGAGTACATGCGTCGACCCTCAAGATTTGTTCCGCAGGTCAGACGCATCGGCTATTAGTATGTGACACGCGGTAGATGTAACAGTATTCGCTGGTGCTCACGCGCCTTCCACAATGCACAACAGCACCCGCGTCGCGCATGCAATCTGCTTGCAGAAAAAAAGAAAATTCGGTGAAACAAAGACAACCGACACAATCAGCGATAACAATTGAGAATGTTCTGATACAAGCAGGCCCGCCTTGCGCCGAGCGGTATCTACCACAGTCGCGAGCACAAGAAAAAAAAAACCGCCACGGGAAAAAAAAAAGGATAGACAAGTTCCTTTTACAGACAGGTTCTGTAAATATGTTCGGATAAGGTGCATGTTCTATTTGCTCTGTTCAGCACACCCAGAGGCCGGATTCTGGTGGAGACAGTATGCCGAAAATCTGACAATGTGCCCTGATTTTGGTCTTCGGTAACGATAAATCCCAGTAATCAAAATTATTCCGCATACGTGAACTGCGGCACCTCTGTTAAGCCGTTGAGCAGTTTCCGGACGTCAAACCGCAGGACTTCGACACCATTCAGCGCTGTTATTTAGGAATCGGACGAACTCGCGCACCGACCGATTGAACAGAAGACGCTAGCCACCGCCAGACCTCAGGCTGAGCCGAGACGAAGCGGTTGACTTCGGGAGACTTGATACCAACTTCTTTCGACATCCCTTGCTCCTGAGCAGAATTTACCCAACGAACAACAGACAGGACTGCGATCACTGCAAGGTCCTCAACACCGTCTACTTCACTGTTTGAAAATAGGACTGCACCAACGTACTGGCCATCAAGGAAAACACCGTCGAGCACTGGGACGACTGTGAGTGCCATGCAAGCCTTGCCGACAGGACGCGGCGGACGCGCCAGGGTCCACGTCGTCCCATGCTGATTACACCGCTCGCCTATGTTCACGCGAGAGCGTTATGGAATTTCGAACGAAATTCTGGACCACGCATACCCAACCACTTCTCTACCATCAAAGTTCTTCATACCTTGTCTTTCATTCTTTACAAAATGTTATTCCTCGAAATTTTGAGAACGGCAGCCCACAAACAAATGTATTGGAAGAAAACACCGACAGCACATGCCCTTTATGTTGACTCCGTCTCAGACTGAAATATTAAAAGTGCGAAACAATTACAGGAGATCGACCCACGCAAGAGGCCACGCATCTACCAGAAAGCTCGCGTTCGTGCATAGCGTTGGCAGCCAATGTTTCCCAATAAACGTTACGGTTACATAAGCTGCAGTGGCCGGGAAGCATGTAAAACAGCAGTCTTTGAACGCTATCGCGTTCCAATCTTAAAGAGAAAGCTTAAGCGTCCTCCATATTTTGAACACGTCGCCTGCTTTTTGGATAAATAGTGTTTATTACTATTATTACAGGATACACGAATAAAAAGTATGTTTTGCCTGCTCTCAACCATATTGCGTTCCATAGACTTCTGAAGGTAAGAAGAGCCGTATTTTATGTATTTTTTGATATTTTTCTGTTTTTACGTATTTCAATTAACAGAAAGTAGTTGCCGCAGTTGACTGACCTGTGCACCTGCTCTTGTTCTCGTGTATGGTTAGTGTGTGTGTGGGGGGGGGGGGGCTACTCTATTGCCGTACTGTGTACTTAAATTGTGGCCAAGTCAATGCTTCAAACGAGCTTAACAGTGCACCTTGAACACTCGTTATTAAAAATGCTACCAGTAAGAATTCTCTTTTCTAATGTAGGAGTGCAGGAATATCAAAAATCTTTCTTTTTAATATTTTGCTACCAAGCAAACTCAATTTTATAATGAACATATCTGCCTATTCGCATACGGAGACAAGCACCAGAAGGGGCTAAAAAGTGGCACCGAAATTACCCCCGCCTCAAAAACTGTAAGTACCTTTACAACGATTCGACGCCCCTCCTCCGAAAAAGCTAGAAACATGAAAAAAAAACTTGTTTTGCCCTTTCAAATTGGCGATGTAGCTCCATAAATGATTTTAGGTTTTCAGAGTTTGATTATTGACGACAAATGCTAGTGCTCAGCGTTAGCGGCCGCGGTTGATTGTATATCAATATTTTATTCATTGTAGCAACTTTTAGAACAAGCTGTATTGGCATGTTCACATACTACGCTTACAAGACATAAATACCTTGTTTATAAACAAATCTGCGTAAAGAAAGGCAGGTTCTGCGGGAACCAGTATAATACAGCAGTGCACTACAGTGCCAGGGGCGTAGCCAGGGAGGGGGGCGGGCTTATGGCGCTCTAGCACCCCCCCCCCTCCCCGAAATTTTTTCGTGCTGTCCATGCACTGCCGATAAAAGCAACCCCCGGCGCCGGAAATTATTCTGCATTTTGTCTAGAATGGTCTTTTTCACGCTCGAAAAAACATTTCACCGCGAACATTGCGAACTTGGGCGTGATTTTGCGACAACGTCCATGCACCAGGAGTTAGATAACGCAAGCAGCCCCATCCGAGCACAATGTTTCAAGGGCGTTTTGATAGCGAATGGGCTCGCCGCGGCATCTCGCGGAGGCCGCGGAATCTACGGAGCGCATGTATGTCAATTCCGAATATTTATGCGTATAAAGTTCTCATAAACGTTTCATGTGAAACGTGCATTGGCATTTCCAAAGTTGTGCTTTCGATTTTCAATTGCGGAACTTTGTTGGTTTAATGCTGTTATAAAGATTTGACGCCTAAGGTGTATTGACTTTTTTAAAATTCGTACATCGGATCATACAACAAGGCAAGCCAAATCAACACATTATCAGACAAGTTGACAAAGCACGCAGCGAGGTCCGATGAGACGAAGCATTGAGGTGGTTCATTTGCGCCGCCGTCTCACACAAAAAATATCAAATTTTTTTCCCCTACTCCAAAACATCCATGTTAAGACACTAAAGCCAGCATAGGTAGCTGTGTTCTTATTTATTTTTTCTACTTTGACTTTTATTCACGAGGACACATTGAGCCTCTTCAATTTTTTCGTTCTCGCCACCCTACCCGCGGGCTGCCAGAGCCAGCCAGAGCGCATTCGTTTTTCTCATGTTGCCCCGACCACCGCGCGCCGCAGTTCGGTGCGTGTTCGGTTTTCTCTGGCCGAGTGGATTTTCGCCTGGTAAAGAGTTTTGTACGCTTTCTGGCTAGCAGACGAGAGAAGGGAACAATGGTCACTCGCAGCCATCACTGGGGGGACTCGACGGATTGCACCGCGTTTGCTTGAGAGCAACATCTCCGGAAAGTCTTGTCTAGCCGGTGTAGGACACCGAGCAGTATGCGCATGGTTCTCGGTGGACCAAACGTCTCACGTTTTCTTCGATATTCCTTCGGTAGCCACATTAGGGGCCCAAAGTAGGCATTCGATTGTGGAGGTACTTTGCGTTTCTTTATTTCGGTGCCCCGCCCCACACAAGGAAAAAAAAAAGACATTGTTGTGGCGCAGCGAATTGTCGCATGGTGAAAGTTCGAATTCTTTACTCCTTTTGCGAGAAGGAAAGCAATGAGGCCACGGGACGCTTTACTTGCCAGATACTCTTATTATATTATTCAATTATACAGATGCTACGGGCGCACTCCTGCCGTCGCCGTCGCCCTCACGTTCCGTATAAAGTCCAAAGGCGATAACATCGGGACCGTGCGCCGCATACTGTATGTGCGAGTGAAAGCGTAGGGGGGTGGTGGCATGGGTGGGCCGACGCTGGTGGCTCAGTCTTGTGTGCGCAAAGGAGAAAAGCGGGGAGGAAGCGCGCCACCTTCCGTCGCGCGCGATACATCGGGGGGAGTGGATGGAATGGGGGCGGGATCTAGGATTCCGTGAATCTGTGATTGCGCAACATGCTTATTTGCCTTATTTGATGCATTATATACAGCGACTTTTTCTTAGGTACGTATATTTATTGGAGACTTGTACGTATATTTAAATATCTTGTTGCGATGTTTTGTGTATACGCGCAGCGAACTTTGTTTGCAGTGATATTTTTTTGCCCTTTATCAATCTGTATATTCGCATTTGCATATTCCATCGTATCTTCGCATTTCTAATGTACGAGGGCGAGTCAAATGAAAGTGCGTCTACCCACCCCACGTAATAATAGTTCGGTTCATTATCTGCGAGGCATGCGCGTAGCACACATGCATCTCTCATTTACAAAAGTGACAGCAGGTATGAGGGCAAATGTTCTTTAATGCTTTCATACGCTGGGTTGAACATAGTTGCGTGACGTGATGGACGCTCAAGAAGTTGAACAGCGTGGTGTCGTGAGTTTTCTGATAGCTGAAGGTGTTTCCCTGCAAAACATTAGTCGCCGTATGGCTGCTGTGTACGTTGAACATTGCATTTCATTGGCCACTGTGAAGTGTTGGAGCAAACTGTTGAAAGAAGGACGTGACAGTTGCAAAGAAAATCCAAGACCGGGCCAAAGCCCATCGTGAAATCACCCCCAACAAAATTGCAAAGGTTGATAAGCTGACGAGACAAGAACGGAGGATAAGCATCGACGAACCGGCTGAGCGTGTGAACATTGGTCAGGGTTCCCTTCACGCCATAATTCATGAACATCTGGGTAATCGGCTCTTGTGCGCTCAGTGGATGCCAAAGATTGTGAACCACCGCCAGAAGACGGAGAAGTCCGGCGCTGCTTTGACACTTCTGATCCGGTATCACAATGAGGTTGACGACTTCTTGTCTGCGATTGTGATCAGGGACGCACCATGGTGCCACCACTAGGAGCCTGAAATACGACGGCAAAGCTTACAGTGGAAACATTCGCATTCACTACCCCCAAGAAAGCTAACGCCGTCATTTCCGCCGGAAAGGTGTTCTGACTTTTTTTGCGATCGTCAGGGGCCAATACTGATAAAATTTGCTAAATGTTGAGAGACTATTAATTTTTCCCGATATTGTGAAACGCGGGACCGGCTACGTGTCGTAATCAACAACAAACGACATGGAAAATTGACGGATGGGGTCCCCTTGTTCCACGACAATGCCCGTCCCCACGTCGCTGATGTGGTTAATATAAAGCTGGTGAAGTTAAAGTTGGAAACGCTGCAATATTTGCCATACAGCTTAGATCTGTCACCTTGCGACTTCCACATCTTGGGGCAACGGAAAAAAAAATCAGCACAAGGCAACCAGGTTCTTGTCGGACGGTGACGTGAAAGAGTCAGTTGCAGACTTCTTGGAGCAGCAACCCAACGAGTTTTATGAGACGGGAAGCACGTGACTCGGTAGTCAATGGGACAAACCTCTGATTGCTCATGGATACTACTGTTAAAGTACTCCGTTTGTCGTATATTCTCATTGGATCACCTTCATTTGACTCGCCCTCGTATATATTGGTGAACTCCTGCTTTTTATGCGTGCTCTCTGTTGCGACTATAATTTCGGTGAAATTACTCGCGATACAGGACCAGGGACAGCTGCTCCTGCGTAATACATTGGAGCAAATGACAGCGTCATTGAGATTTTTCACTGGCCGTTACATGTATGCAAGAATGTAAACAAGGTTCTTGAATGACAATGTTTCATTAACATATTTGTCCTCAACTTGTTCATTTCGCGACCTTTTTCATATCAGCGGTATGCACTGCTTTGCCGGTTTCGAACTGATATAGTGGCAAAGTTCGTGTGATAATTTCTTTACTTAATGAATAGACAGAAACATGGAAGTATTGATATAAGTTAGCTCGGGCACAATTTTCGGCACATAAGAGTGCATTCTTTTATAAAAAAACTAAATATTTTACTTGTTCTAACAGTGCGTAGCGTTCAAGAATTCGCTTGCAGCATCTTTGGCAATGACAATGCAGTTATTATTCATGTATTTGATCCCTCGAGAAATTGTTTAAGAGGAAGCTTTAGCTCGGGCCCAACTTCGACGCGATCTATTCAGATACATGTAAAAGGCACAAATGGTTATTTGAGTTAAGCCCTGGATCGCTTCTAATGAGATTTGTTGCATTTGAGAGAAAAAGTTGAATTCTAGTGCCTGTTAGAAGCGGAATTTCGATTTAGGGCCTGAATTGTGTTTAAAATATTTTTAAAAATTCGAAAGTTAGAAAAAATAGAAGCAGGATGTTTACAAACTAATAGGTTTGCATCAAGAACAGATATCGCCGTTATGTAAACGGCATCTACTATAACAGTCAAAGCGGACAAATTTGGTATGTCAGTTTATGTCTTACATGAATTGGTTACGTTGTGTACAAGGGTTCTGCAAAAGCCGTATTTCCATAACACCAAATTTTTTTTGAAATTCATTTGTAACATATCAATTTTTTCCGCTGCAGATCCACTATTAGATGCACTTCACAGATTTGTGATACCATTTTTTATTGTTGAGGTAGAGTTTTAAACTTGATAGTTCCGGTTTCCGGAAATGTGAAATGTTCGCCAATTTTTAATTAAGAATTGACAACCTAACAAAATAATTTGAAGCAGAGATAGTCACTAGAATTTAAGTTTTTCATTTAAATGCAACAAACCTCGTCAAATTTGGTGCAGTGGTTGCCGAGAAAAACTAATTCTCGTTCTACATGTATTTAGATACATGAAAATACATTTAGATACACATCTAAATACGTGTAAAATGAGAATTCGTTTTTCTCGGCCACCACTGCACCCAATTTGACGCGGTTTGTTGAATTTAAAAGAAAAACTTAAAACCTAGTGACTGCTTGTTTTGAATTATTGAGTTAGATCGTAAATTTTTTATTAAAAATTGGCAAAAATCTTTTCAGGAAACGAAACTATCAAGTTTTCAACTCTGTAACTCAACAAGGAAAAATGATAATACAGTTCTGTTAATTGCATATCATAGTACATCTAAAGCGGACAAAATTGATATGCTACACATGAATACGAAAAAAATTCGTAATAGGTAAATACAACTTTTGCAGACCCCTTGTAACCAACGTAACAAATTCACGCAAGATGTAAAATGACATATAGAATTTGTTCGCTTTGAATGATCTAATGGATTACGTTTACAGAACCGAGATATCGGTTCTTGATGCAGAGATATGAATCTGTAGACTTCGTGCTTCTATTTTTTTCAGACGGTCTAATATTTGAAAATATTTTAAAGAATATTCAAGCCCTAAATTGAATTTCCGCTTCCAACAGTCACTATAATTTAGCTTTCTCTTTCAAATCCAACAGACTTCATTAAAATCGGTCCAGGGGTTATCTCATAAAAAACGTTTTTTTTTGCGTTTTACATGTATTTGAATAGGCCGCGTCGCAGTTGGGCCCGAGCTAAAGCTTTCTCTTAAGGAGGAGGCCGTACTGCAGCGTTAGACCGCCCCCCCCCCCTTCCCCGAACGAAATTTCTGGCTACGCCACTGCACTACACCCATCCCTGCAAAATCTTATTTGCGCGAGCGCTTTGCGCAGCCAAACATGAGTCTTATTTATACGTGTTGTCAAAAAGATATTATCTTCGAAAACAAAGTAAACTTGAACAGAAGTCTTTCGTGTGTATGTGTGGTGTGCGCGTGTGTACACGTGTGTGTTTGCTGCCTGGAATACAGTAACAACCGTTCCTGTTCAAACTACAGCCCCGTAGTGGTTCCATGCCATTGACGCTGGTGATCATGGGGAGCTATCCGTCGTAGTGATGCCTGTCTCGGAAGCTCAGTAGCCCGGGCCGTCTACTGCAGAGCATGGCGTTCGAACTTCGATTCCAGTGGCTGCCTTCCTATGACAGCGGGATGCAAATGCACTCGTGTACTATGCGTCCGATGTGCGTTTGGTACTTCATGTGGCCAAAGAGTATAGAGTCCTCGACTATTGCGCTTGTTATAGCCCTCGTATTTCATTCATACCTTAAAATCAGTCAATCAACCAGTTAATCACGTGAGACAGATGTTATTCGCTTGTCACAGGCATTCCTGCTGGTAACCTCTTGCGATTTTTGTTGCTCGAAGGCAAGCGACCAAGCTGAATAATAATAAAGTAACCGCTAACAATCTGAAAAATAAAGAAGCGCGTTTTGGAGATAATGTGCATGTGAAATTTCCCATCTTTCGCAGAGGCCCACGATCGCCCAGATGCCACTAGCTCAAGCACGTGGCCCTTCTGCGGAACTTCTTGCAGCCGAATGCATAGCGAAACTCGACTGTGCTCAAAACGGGAAGCAAACAGCGCAGCTTGCGTCCCACGCCTGAGCCCAGGGTTCCGGATCCGCATGAAAGTAGGCAGAAGCGCTTGAAGAAAGTCTGCAGCGCCAACAACCAGCGTTGCGAGCCAGGCGTGCCTCGGGTGCTTTTGGGCAGGTAGTACCCCTGGAGAGCGCCCAAGGCCGCGTGAAATGCGCGGCTCCACACGTACAACTCGAATGCGTCGTTCTCGAGGTGCTCTTTCTCGATGCTCTTGATTGACGCTGCGACGACGTCCTCGGTGCAATCTGCGAGTCTCTTGGCGCTCTTTCGATACCACTCTGTCCAGGGCGTCTGGAGGGAGAACTGAGGTAATGCGGCTGTGCGAAACAGTTCGGTCGCCAGCAGCGTTCCCGTCGTACTCATCTCGAACTCGACGGGGACATTCTCGGGGTACGCCACGGGCAGCCGGCGCATGGCCGCCGGAACGACCACGGCACGTCGGAGAGGGTGGTATGTTACGCGGCCCCTGAGAAGCAGCGCGCTCTCGACGGCGTAGTCCGCCGTCACTGGCTCTCGCAGTCGTCTCGAGGCCTCGTGCTCTCTCGCCGCGAGATACAGCGCGGGAAAGTTCTGCCACACCTGTTGATCGATACCGTCGAACAAGCCACCTGGAATGCCAGACACCGGTTCCAATGTGGTATTGTACAAGAAGAGGTTCGCCGTGGACGCCTCCGGAAAAGAGAGCGCTGTGGGTGCCTGATGCTCGACGCTGCCGATAGAGACGTTCGACGCGGCCTGGGTTTTAGAGGCGAGGTGGAGTACCCGCTCAAAGATGTCGGCGGTACGGCCATCGGCTGAAGCGGCGCTGTAGCTAAGGTTGCTGTACAGGTGGGACCACACGGGCGGCAGCACATCCCGGCTGGCCGACAGACACGCCACCGGTGCGTTGGCGGCTCTCTTCGGAGCGAGTTCGTTCCTCTTGTAAATGAAGCGGCCAATCTCCGTCACCACATGGGAGTAAACGTAGACCACGGCGTATTGAGCCCGAGCAGCGAACGAGCGCGCCGTGGAGTTCAGGCATTCTAGGCAATCAGCCAGCAGCAGGCTATGTTGTGTCAGCGGTGGCTTTGTAGCTGCGGCGGCGTTGAGAACACTAAGCCAGACTGAGCTGTCGACTCCGACGATAGAGTCCAAGGCCAAAACTTGGAGCTGTTCTAAAGCGTGTGTGGCGTGCCGTCGCTTTCCAGGCTGCATCAGACAGAACTCGAACTCTTCGAAAGCGCCGACCATATCCTCGAGGTTCAGCCACGTAGAATTTTCCAGAAAGTGCAGCTTGATCTTATCAAACAGCGATCGCAGGTAACCGACGAGCATCCTAGTCTTGTTTCTTTCACCCAGCTTATCAGCCAGACTCCTTCCCCGGGATAGGTAGAGACCAACGACACCACGAAGCCGCACCAGACTGACTCCGAATGCTGTGGAAATTCCCCTGGTAAGCGAAAGCATGACCACTCGAGTCAGGAGTTCTGCCACGTCTCGTAAGTGCAAGATCGACGAATCGTTGGCGAACAGCTCGAGGGGAAACTGGATCTTCTCTTCTCGGGAACCGTGGTCTCCAGTTCTCGCAAGGAACGCGTGGCAAGAAGCATAGAAGCGTACGAAATCTGCAGCGCCGTAGTAGCGCTCCCGTCCAGCTACAATACTCAGGAGGGTCCAGTTGAGGGCTAGGGCCAGGTCTCTTACTGCCGCGTCTACGAAGCTGAGTCCGTTTTCTTCCGCGTCCCACTTGCGGCAGACGTGCCCGTAGAAATCTTCACAGGGCTCGATGTCGGAGTCGACGAGTGAGCGGAGATACCGGATCGCCAGCTGACAGTCGAAGTTGTCACACGGTTCGGCCATGTACTGCGCCCGCCACCAGAACAACAGGAGCGCCAGCGCTACCGAAGCTGTGAGAGCTCCAACGGCGAGGCACAGCAGGCAGACGGTTCCTGCGTGTCGCCCAGCTTGTCGGTCACGCGCGGAACGCTGGAACTCATGTGATGTAGCACTGCTGTCTGCATGGAAGACAGAGAAAAAAGTACGGTAATTAAAAAATACGACAACTTGACCTTTGTAGAGAGGGACGAGCTACGGGGGTTAAGTCGCACCATCGGAACCTGACCTTCGAACTTCTAGGGAGAGAATTTGCACCACATTCATTATTGGTCCATGTCTAAGGGAACATAGTTTGACGTTTCTTCTTCGTAGCACAATAAATCAGTGCTCATGTTTTCGTCGCTGCTGTCATATCATCGTCGCGGTCGCCTTGCTGCTAACGTCACATGTACCATTAATCGCCTTTCGCAAACATGTTGCTCCGCGTGTCAACGCTTTGCGAAACCCCCGGACAGTTTTGGATAGACGGCAAAGTTCAAAATTATTCGAGTACGATTATTTACCAAAGGGCGAGGGGTTCGCACAATTTCTTTATGTCCATTTCTGCTTTGTGTACTTATCGAAGCTTCTTGTTTAGCTAACTCCTGTTTCCTGTCCTGTTTCGGTCCATCCAACTCCCCCATATGTTGGCAGGTGGTGAGAGCATCATAAGCGCGGAATGGGCGCTACTGCTCGTTTTTGGGCGGCACTGGGCGTTTGTTTTCCCATACACTTCCGTATGCCGCCGTTTTGATACTAAATTGAGTGCGATGACGGACCTCGTCTAGGAAAGAGAACTAGCATTAACAAATAAAACGGACCTACTTAAGGAATGAGGCCATCAGCTTAATTATGCGGTTGTACAATTTCCATCTGCAAGCTGGGGCGCCATCTACCGCATATCGCCACGCTCACTCATTAAAACTCTGTTTTGGGGAAACAAATTTTGCATGTACTTGCGTGACAGAAAAACCTTCAGATGAAGGTGCACCATTTATTCTCTTATTAGCTAAACATACCATTTTTTGGGGGAAAGGACATGCCGAATTGAGAGCCAGAACTCACAAGCTGCCTGCAGCGCAGATCTCAACTTTTTCTTTAGGTAAAAGCAAGAGACTTCCCCACCACTATATGCTTATTAGGAATTTCAATGATATTCTTCAAATATATTCATTAGCTGTACTCAAAGTTGTAGCTGCTGTTTTTTTTTTGAAAAAATCAACTGAAAGGGCACAGGACGCGCATTCAACGGAGGAGCATGTAAATGAGAAACGAATGCTTTCTGTTATCAGCTGTCAGCTTTATATAGCATCTCTTGCTGAATAACCATTAGGAACAATCGTCACTTTTATCGTTCACTCTTGTTCGACTCTCTAATGTATAATAAGTATTGTTATTCCTTATATTTTAACAAAAAAGAAATATCCGACCGTTTCAAATAGTGAACTCTGGAATCTAAAAGGAATAAGATACCATGGACTGTTGGATACATACATGCGCAAGAGCAAAACGTGCTCGATGCCATTGTACGTTTATACTGATAAATTGATGTGACATCAGGTGAACACTCATCAAGCACACGGCGTTAACAATTGAAAGTACTTACATAAAGCAGACATTGTACTAATTCTTGAGCCGCCACTCTTGAACTGGTTTTCAAGCGTTGTGCCGTGAAACGATGGTGCTTTTGCAGGATTCTGCAAAAAAGTCACTCATCGTGTTCTTGCTGCTATCGCCGTAGACAGAAAAAAATGAATAAAGACAAGGAAAGCGAGTACTGATAGCGCTTGTTCTACCCTCTTGAGGAGCCACTACCGAAGTTAAAAGAAAAATGTAATATTTGCATAGAAAGCTTTCTTAATTGCATATATTCCTTTTTCTTCGTGTGAAACTTCCTCGTCATAGCGATGCGTCATCGCCATGTTTGCACCGTATTCTGGAAAAGGTGTCGGGCACAACAAA
Organism: Dermacentor variabilis; assembly: GCF_050947875.1. NCBI lineage: Eukaryota > Metazoa > Arthropoda > Arachnida > Ixodida > Ixodidae > Dermacentor > Dermacentor variabilis. The sequence goes on along the minus strand of NC_134576.1, from coordinate 44,745,547 downwards.
ATCCATTTTGAACACCCTGCTCTTCCTTAGTGCATGACCGGCGTCGTGGTGCCCTCGGGTCTCGGGTTACTGCATTAGCGCCCCTTAAGGAACTGATATTGCGCGTCTGTTTTCCAGACGTACCTCCATTTGTCGAGCGGATTCTACGAGAAACTTTAGCAAAAAAGCTAACTTTATCACAAAAAAACCTTTAGCACAAAGTTCAGCACAAAGGCAAATAGAACAGCTAAACATCATACGTCTTGCTTTCAATACTGCTTGAAAGTATTAAAACTTGAATCACCGGAAATTGTAATGACTCACGCGAGAATGACCTCACCTTACAGTTTGTCGTATTTTCGAGGCATATCACTGTTTTTCACTGCCATATTAGAACGGATTACAGCTGTCTGTGCATCGCTACAGGGGACACGAATGCATGCGTGCTTTAGTGGCATGAGCATCGAGTGACACTTCCGTTTCTTGCGCAGCAGTTCCGGTTCACCTTCTGGCATTACCGAGAAGGAAATTCAAAATAAACAGGAAGAAAATATAAAAACATTGCAGTACAATATTCATGGGTTTCATGACATATATGCTATCAAAGCACGTGTTTGGTTACAAGTTGAGGTATTGAAGTGTCTGGAATAGTTATAATTATTTATAAATCACCGACCCGACTGGCATGAAATTCCAGACAAATCACAAAAAATAGAAAAATAAAATAGTACAGTAGAAACATTCATGGGTTTCTTTAAAGATATGACATCAGAGCATAAATTTACTTACAATTTCAGTTACTGAAGTATCTGGAAAAATTATAATTAATTACAAATCTCTGAGAGGACCGGGGACGAAAATCAAGATAAATCAGAAAAAATAGAAAAAAATATAGTACAGTAGAAAATTAAGCGTTTCATTATAGGTAGAATGTCAGACCATAAATTTAGTTACGAGTTGAGTTACTCAAGTGTCTGCAATAATTATAATTAATTTGAATTCGCGGATTACCGTACACCAAACCACGGAATCGCAGATTCTAGAGACCCGCCGCGTGAGCACGACTTTGGCAAAATTCCTGTAAACCGGAAGTACAAATCGCACGTAATGACGTCGCTAGTGACGCCAAACACAAGAACGTGGCATGATAATAACCCGCTAGCTAATGGAAAACAGTTGCCTCGGAGTTGGGTTCGTGGGTTGCGTTCGCCCAACCTAAAGACCACCAACGCCATGGTACGAGCGCCAGTAAGTCAAAGATTAATAATTTCTTTTATTGATTCGGCCTTGGAAGGCCCAAGCAGGAAGGGTAAAGTAAACATACAATAAAGAAAACCTTGTAGAATCGAAGTACAACAGAATTACATTGCGACAAGCACGTTAGAACAAAAAAAGTTAACTGTTACATTATACAAACGAGGCCAGAAAATCATTTTATGCAACGCACCTTCAGCAGTGTAAAAGTACAAGTTATTAATAAACTAGAAAAACCAAAGCATCAATAAAACAAACTGGTTCATTAGGCAGCGATTAGAACACCTGCCATTTTTTTTTCTGGCCCACTGTACACAATTTGGCACAAAAATGAGCATTTCAATCACGCTATATCACATTATTCGATATTTAAGCCAAGCTTTCATTGGGTGTCCTCCCAATTTTGGAGTGCTGGCTGCTGCTGTGTTGCTGATTACACTACAACTTAGGCCACTGGCTAAGGTCGGGTGCTGGTGGCTGGCGGTTCGGTGCTTGCGCGATTGCCATTCCGGGTTCATGTATATCCGATCAGTACACAATGTATTTCCAAGCGAGGCAGCTGGTGGTGGATGTCATACACGCAAGAGCCGATGTGCTGTCCAACACAAACACACCGTCGTCACCAAGTCGTCACCGTCATTCCTTCGTCGTCTAGATACCGTGCAGACAAGATTCCGGATATAGCGCGTCGTCGTAACACCGGCGCCATTGTCACCAAATTGGGCAAATGTGTATCTGCCACTCTAGAATAATAACAAAGAACAGAAATCCCCCAAATTTATCCAATGCTTAGCGGAATCTGAACCACGGCAAAAGGGGTTCCTCAAGGACAAGAGCCCGGAACTTTAGGAGGCTGCGCGCCGAATACACCGTCCATGCTCCGCTTTTCAATGAGCCTCTTTCACGCCGACGCTTTAGCTAGTTGGGACATGATCGGAGTGGGTACGTGCCACTCTTCGGTGAACCTCACGCCTGCTTGAGGCGCTGAGTTTGTCGCACTGGGTGACACAGCAAGTGAGGGACTAATTCATGTGCGTAGCATTCACAGCTGCTCGGATTTTGTGAGTTTTAGTGCGAAAACATTATAAGTGGACTGCAACCACTCAGCAGCTTTGTTCCGATTTCAGGATCCGGGCAGTCTAACGCGGCGCCTCAAAGCGCGAGCTGTAAGGACAAAATTCCAGAAACTGGCATGTTACTCCCTCGCCAGGCGTTCCGAATGGCGACTTGGTGCGAGAGAAGCGTGCGTGACATCGCGCCCTAATGTTAAGGTCATTGGGTTGCTGCGCTGTACCACCTAGTTCGATCCCACCATCGGTCATGCATTGCTTAACAGTGTTGTAAGCAAACTTTATCCCCTTTCTAAGTATGTTACAGAAACGTCGATGTAGGTTGAGCGCACGCGAGCGCGTCACAGTGAGCCAAAAATCGCACAATGACAAGAGATACGAGATACGTAAACGCGAGCTTTAACTGATAGCCTACCAGGTCACCCATGACGCACGCGCGAAGCTGTAAAGCATCACAATAATCATAATCAAATTATTTCATTTAGGGAACTTCGCCGTGCTAAGTTCTGGCATAGTTTTCGGATTGCGACATATTTGTTTGTTTTGAACATGTGCTCACGGTTGCGTCATCTAAAATACCCCCATCCACTGGCCTCACCTGTGTACAAATGTCCGCAATTGGCGAGCACGTTAGGGCTGAGTCACTGATCCTGTTCAGTGTGGCGTCGGGTGATGCCGTGGGGCTGCTAGGGCTGTTGTTGGCCGCAACCAGGTTGGTCGTCGGCGCGGTCGGCAGCACAACCTCGTTGGCCGCTGGTCTCTGGGATTGGTCACTCGTTGCGTCCTCTTTGGTCACGAACAGAATGCGTTGGAAGTACGCGTTTATTTACAGCGTGTGACATTCTTATTGACAGCAATCTATGACGTACATGATAGAGTGTCCGAGGTTTTTTCCGAGCTGCTTAAGTTTCTTGGCGAAGAAAAACAACTTAGAAAAAGCCAGTTCATGCTATATTGAAATTCTAGATGACAGTTTTGATAGCCTTTCCCAGGTACTGATTTTGCACGTTTTAACACTTATAGAACAAAATCTGGGAAATACAGAGCATTCCAGCTGGTGTCCTCACAGCTCGTCTCGGCCTGCATGCCTTGAGGTTTATCGGTAGTGTCAACCACTACAATCGCTTCGAACGATGAAATACACAGATTTCCGTTTGTATGCTTAGAGCTGAAAGGTATTGTTGGTATATTAGGAGAGTACACAGAAACACGCCAAGAATACGCAAAGCGAGCATAGCATAACGGCTTTTATTGAATGAAAGCGCATATACTTAGTGGCAGTGCGCAAAAACGCAACAGTCGCAGCCCGCAGTCTCCTAGGAAGATGACGGTGCTATCATGATACTTTATTTGTTCACGAATCAGACAAAGCGTTAGCGCACTGTGGCATGTGGCGTCCTTCCTTCGAATTACGTACTTTCGGCGATCTCCGTTTTCTGCGCTAAGCTTTTCTTCAATGAGCATCATGAGTGCTGTAGGTGCGGCCCGTGTTTCATGATATGCCTTCTGCCCTATTCACAAGCGCACTCTCGCTACCGTATCCATAAATGCATTTTGAAACCCATGTTTGGTTTAATATAAATGACGCCTATCGTGAACTGGACGATGGAAACGCAATGAACGTACCGGGCACCTTCAAGCGAGGCGTCATTTAGACGAAGTCAAGTATTGGCTTCAAGTTAAGATACATTTCTGAATACGGCGCTAAAACGTTTAAGCGTGGTTTTGCCGCAGGAGCACTGAAAAGCGCCCTCAATTGGTCATGCAACACCACCCATGTGGAAATGATCTTCAGACTAAACTCCAACGTTTATCTTCAGTGCATAGCTCGCACCAGGTTCTGGTGGGTATCGCTGATAAACTTTGAATGGAGCTACGCACACACGATGGCTGAGTCTTCTCAGCTTTAAGCATGCCGAAGGCCACCGCCGTAAATTTCTAAGTAAAATCTATATAAATATAACTATAATTTAGTCTGCAGTCTCTAGGTCTAGAAGGTATGCCGTTTAAGTGCACACAATCAGATACAGCGTAGGTAATACTTTGCTCATACAGCATAATAATTATTTGGGATTTACGCTATTGTATCGTAATATGGATTACTGCAATTAAATGTAATATGGGCAGAATAATTATTCTTCAAAAAAGAGCTATTTGTTGCACTGGAAACTTAGGCCGCCGTGATCATATAGCTGTATTCTGACCATGGGTTCATAAATAGACACTAACGGCGAATACTAAGTCGACGTGTACTGTTTAAATACCATTCCAGAAACTTCGCAATGCATTTTTTTGCTCGAAGAAAAAATTTAGTTTACGAGAAAATTGCCTCAGACGGGTCGGAATGCCTTTTTTGAAATTCAAATCTACCGCCGCACAATCGGGGGGGGGGGGGGGGGCGAGAATGGTGACGTCGCATAAGCCGCCACCACCCTTTGCTGCCGCCGGTGAGTAAAGCCCCGTGCGACAGACGGCGCTGCCGAGCCACGACAAAGCAGTGGATTCACCGCTGCAGCTGCTTTTTCGTCAAGTGGCGTAGACTGTTCGGGCATCCCGCGAAATAACATGGCAGATGAATCCTATGCTACGCGAATTTTGTGCGAGTTTCACGAGCCAGAAAAAGGCAGCGCAGCACTATGCGATAACGAAACTAGTGAAACGGGAAAGCGAGGGCGGCGCGAGTCGAGCGAAAATAAAACATTTCGGCCAGCCGCGTCGTTGTCAAGGGTAACTTCAATGAGCTTTTTCTGAAAAATTAAATAGAACTTGACAAGTAGCATTATATTTCGTCTTGACAAGTAGCATTCTATTTCTTCTTATAATACAATACAAGGATGTTGTTTTTGCAACGAATGATTGAGTACTAGTGACAGAATTGAACTGAGGCGTGTTTTCGTCATCGGGCAAGTGCTTCAATGTCGCGGTAGAGTCTCTAATGACGTCTTGCATTTATCTCAATTATTCGATTATTAAGGCTCTCTTCACGATGATATTGACGCCTTAGATATTCTCGAGCGCTAATCTATCACTTTAGCTAAACTTAATGTTTGCCTTGAGTGTCCCTTCAAATAATCTTCAACTATATCATGTAAGACTCGGTACTTATGTAGGGCAGAAATACTTAAAAACAAAATTACTTTCTTTGAAACATACCTCTCTCGTAGCCGTCAATATGATCTTAGACGCAAATATTTTGGCCTATCGTCGCTGCCGAACAAATTACGGTACTAAACAATTTCGGTATTTATTCACAAGTTTTCTAAACCATTCAAGCACGCTGGATATTAGGAAACACGCAAATCACCTATTGATTTCAAAAAGCTAATAGAAATGTACCTGATGTCACGTTCAACGATGTAACATCCTCAATAAAATACATCCTACGGCATACCCTTCTCGTTGCCCATGGTGCTCAGCTAAAGCCACCCCATACCATATCACGTAGGCATGTTAGGCAATCACTGCAGTACATCCCATACAACACCCTATAGCGGAGCGATGGGAGGAGCGGCTGGCCAGCGATAGCCTGGAAGGTCAGCTGAGTCTGGAGCGGCAGCCGTAAGCGGAGCCCCGTACTGAGGGCCCCACCCATCGCAAACCCAAAACCTCCAACCACTCGGAGTCTTCGCGCAGCAATTTCACTGAAAATAAATAAGTTTTCACCACAACCACCACCCGAATCAAAGGACCAGCGTAGAAGGCTCCTAGAACGGACGAGCACGTGCCGTGCTTGCGCCGCGAGCACGCGCCGCCCATATTTATTTTTGTCATCTTTTTATATTGCCGACCGAGAGCGTTGACCTTTAGCTTCCGCTCGTAGCGGCGTCGATGGGCCGCTACAGACCCCCTTCCCCTCGTCGACGAAGTGGTTCGTGGTTGGCCGATGTGAGGCGGTGTCATGAGACAACCTTTTCGTGACTATTTAATAGGATGGTGGCTGACTTCGGTATCTTGTTGAGGACACAGTGCGGCTCATCGTAGGAGGGTGTAAGAGGTGCCTTTACAGCTTCTCGTCAGAGAAAAAACATCGGTCGACGACGCAAGGTCTGGTTGCACGAAGATGCTGTAGTCCGAAGATCGAGGTGGAGTGGGGAGCACGTGCTGAATGCAGTCCTGCAGGCATTGAAGGTACTGCATCCGTTGGGGCGAGGAGTCCAAAGAAATCAAGTCTCCAGGGAGCGTCAGGGGTGCACCAATGACGAGTACGACCGGAGAACAGCCAAGGTAACGACGAAGGACAGCGCGTAGGCCGAGAAGCGCCATAGGAAGGTGGTCGACCTAGTGCTCCCGATCCCGGCGTGCAGTGAGCGTAGCTTCGAGCTGGTGGCGGAGCCGCTCAACCATGCCATTGGTACAGGAATGTTATGCAGTGGTACGGCAGTGTTCAGCGCCAAGCAGGGGGCTGAGGGAAGTGAAGAGGGTACAGTCAAATTGCTGGCCGTCACCACTGGTCACGATGACGGGGCAGCCGAAGAGGGAAACTTATGGTGAAACGAAGGCTTTGGTGATTATTTCGGCAGCCATGCCCGGAATGGGGGCACGGCTCCGGGCCAAAGGGTGAAGCGGTCACTGATTGTTAACATGCACCGGCAGTCGTGACAGGGAGGAAATGGTCCAGGCAAATCAAGACGGGTGTGGTCAAAGCGACAGCCAGGTGGGGAGAAAGACTGCGTGTGGGTCTTCGTGTGCCGGTTACTTTGGCAGTTTGGCACGTGAGGCACGAAATGGCCCACTGGCGAACATTGGTGTTAATAATTGGCCAGGCGTAGCGCTGTGTAACGATGCGCTGCATGGCTCGCACGCTGGAATGGCAGATGTCGTAATGAAGTTGCGGAATGAAGATGCAATGTGAAGCCGCGGAAATGTCACACCAGATGAGACAGACAAAGACGGGTGAGGAACGAGTTGTAGAGGTGGCGAACGGGCATGGTAACGCCACGCTTGCAGCTCAGGGTCTTCCATCTGCGCCCGAGCTAGACGTTCCCAGTTCACAGTTGTACATGTAGAGGAAGGTTATGCGGGAGAGTGCATAAGCTGCCTCAATTTCTCTGCCTTTGATGTGCCAGATATCCGTAGTTAACTCCCATATATAGACCAGTTGAAGAAGTTCACGTGCGACGTGCTTGGAAGAGCTTGTGCGGAAGGCATACACCAGAGGGTTATGATCCGTTAGAACATAAAATGGCTGGCCCTCCAAGATCTGCCGTAAGGGCTGGATGGTGGAGTAAAAAGCGAGCAGCTCGCGGCCAAAAACGCCGTAGAGAGTCTCGGCAGATTGGAACTTCCGGGAGTAGAAGCCCAGTGGACGCTGCTCGGAGTGGGTTTGCTGCTGTGGAACAGCGCTCATCAAGTAGGCACGCTACTTCTTGATTGGATGAGAAGCACCAAATCGGTGATGGCTTATCTTGCAGCTCTGAAAGCAGCTTGAGCTTCAGGAGACCAGGAAATCGCAGATGAGGTGCCAGTGGTCGTGCGAAGGTCACCCAATGAGTACAGAAGCTCAGCGCAGTGCGGAATAAAGCGCCGGGAGAAATTCACTAGGCCAAGGAACACACGCAGCTGGCGCAAGGCAGTGGGCTCTAGGAAGTCTTGCACTGCCTGGATATGGGACGGCAACGGATTAATTCACAGCGCCGAGATGTGTTGACCCAGGAACTCGAGCTCAGAAAGCCAGGCCGATTTGTTGAAGAAGTTAAAAGAAGTCCCGAAAATTGCTCACGATCTTGTGGATTGGAACTCGTGACGAGATTGTCGATGTAGGCAACTACAGCCGGGAGTCCACGCATTACCTCGGTAATGAATCTTTGGAATGCTTAAGCTGCGCTGCGTGTCCCAAAGGGCATGCGCACATACAGAAACAGGGCGAAGGGCGTAGTGGTTGTCTTCGAGATATCGGCAGACTCAACGCGGATTTGGGTATAGGCCTTGACAAGGTCCACTTTACTATAGATTTTGCAATCCTTCCAAGTGGCCTGCGAAATCTTGAAGAATGTGTCGAAGGGAATAGGTATCGTAGACCATGTTAGTGTTGAGAGCCCGGTAGTCGCCACACAGACGCCAGTCAAGCGGTTCTTTCTTGGGCTGGTGAAGTGGGGAGGCCCAACTGTTGGACAGAGGGCAAATAATACCCAGCTGGAGCATGTGCTCGAAGTTCCGTTTAGCAATGCCCAGACGCTCACCGAAGAGGCGTCGCGGACGAATTGCGACGGCTAGACCACGTGTGACGATGTGGTGGGTCGCGCGGTGGCTGGGTCGCTGATTCAAATTTCAGGGCCTCGACACCCAAGGAAAGTCTTCAAGGAAGCGAGCATACAGGCAAGGTGGAATCAGCATGCGCATGCCAGTGGGAGCGACAGCCGACAGAATTCCAGATATGGAATATCACGTCTTTCTGTTAATAAGGTGATGGCGGCGCATGTTGGTTTCGAAGTCGAAATGACTCAGGAAGTCGGAGCCGAGGATAGGCTGACTCACGTCGGCAACGATGAAGACCCACCGTGCGCCGCAGGCCAAGGTCGAGAGTAAGGGACCGCAGACCATACGGGGCGATGGAGCTATAGCTGGCCGCGCGCAACGTAGGGATAGGGGACTTAGAACCATGGTCAGGCTTGGAGGGCGGTAGTACGCTTACCTCGGCGCCCATGGCTACAAGGAAGTGCGTGCCGCAAATGCGATCTATGACGATGAAAAGGCGCCCGGTTTGTAAGGCCAGGTCACAGGCCGCCGTCAGTGATCTTCCAGTGCATTTGCCGACCACTGCCATGAGGACTTTCACAAGCGGGCGCGGTGCTGGAAAGTGCGGTGGTAAAAGCAAACAGGCGAGCTTCTGGGACTGTGTGACCGGAGACTGCTCGGGGTAGAGGGACGGCGGCTGGGGCGTGAGGAGGAGTCACGATGGTCGTGGGAGGACGTCCGAAGGGCATCGATGGGAACGGCGAGCTGGTCGATCCGAGACTCTAAGCGGGACATGGCTGAGGTCTCAGGTGTAGAGGAGAGGGCGGCGACGTAATGAGAAGGCGCGTCGCGGGCCCGATCAGTGAGCAGGGCGAGGCGGTGGAGGGCCAAATGTCCTGCAGCTGCCAAGACAAAGCGGATGGATTGCGGCAAACGCTGCTGGAAGTGTACCCTCAACAGCGTACGGTTCGAGTCGACGTTGCTTGTGCCCAGAGCTGCCGCATGCCGTTGTGCAACTGTGACGGGCGGTGATCTCCAAGCTCCTCGAAGGTGAGCAGCTGCTGGAGGGGCGCGCTCTCAGGCGTCGTGGTGCGATCTAAAATACTGTGCTTAAATAGTTGGTACGGGGCATTGCCCAAAGGTGCAGCTATGACGTCAGGCACATCTTGAGCCACCTCAGGAGACAGGTTGCAAAGTGGCGAAACCTAAAGTCGCCGAGGAAATGTGGTGATGTGGCTTCAACTTGGGTTAACCATACCGTTGGCTCCTTGCGCCAGAAGACGGGCTGGTGGAGCTGGAGGCCTGCGACATCTCGTGGGCGTGAAGTAGCTTCAGACGGAAGGTTGAGGGTGGTAGGTTGCTGGAGTCGGTCATCTCCTAGCCGGGAGTCACTAATGTCGCAAACCCAGAAGACCAGCGCAGCAGCCTCTTAAAATGGAATAGCGCGTGCTGTGCTTACGCAGCGAGTACACGCCGCTCAACTTTATTCTCGTCATCTTTTTGCACTGCCACCGAGAGCGCCGACATTTAACGCGCTCGCGAAGCGGCGCCGGTGGGCGCTACAGCCTTTTAGTCATCTGCTGTCAGACGTACTTCGTGAAAGTGTTCCGGCTTCACATACGTCCTTCCCTATCAGGCTTTCACGAACCAAGAAATAACACAGGCCAACACAATAATTAGAAAAGCCTTAAATGCCACCCTTGGTCTTCCAGAATGTGCTAGCACAGGTTCGAGGGACTAGGTCTGCACAATACTTCTCGCGAGTACACATTCGCGACGTTATATGCTAAGAAAAAATGACTTTGTTCTTCAACTCACGGTAGGGAAGTATTTGCGAGGTCAGGCTTCACCCTGGGACTCTCCAGCATTGCGGAGAGGAAATGGAACAGATAGACTCCAATGTTTCATCGTACATTGTGGAAGCGTCACTTCCCAAAAACATCCATCCCAAGACCATCCTGGACGGCACACAGCAAGGGAAAAGACTTCCCAAAAGTTTCGGCATGGGACCGGGAGTGTATTACATGGATGCTAGTTTAACCAGCTCCGTCACCTTCGCTGTAGTCTCTGCGTGTCAGGACAACGTAATACCGGCACCCTTCAAAACCTCCTCGGCATGCGTGACAGAGGCTGCAGCCATGGCCTTGGCAATTCAGGACGCCGAACGCCACACCAATTCGACTGTCGTATTATGCTGACTCGCAAGCGGTTTGCCGCCTGTTTCTAAATAGCACGGCACCCCAATCAATAATCAAAATTTTAGGCAATCAACCTGAAGGGCACCACACTATCATATGGTATCCGACGCACGAGGGACTAGCAGGGAACGCGAGGGCACACCGTATTTTTCGAGAGATGAACGACCGAGCAACAACACTGCCAAACGACGACCTTCCACCGAATCCTCGTGATAACCTCTTACAGCGGAGACGTTTCGGACATCCTCAGTCGAATTTAAACCGCCAACAGGAGAGGCACTGGCGTCGTATTCAGACGAATACATACCCCAACATGAGGGACCTACACAGAATACACCCCACGAGGTTCATAGTGCCCATGATGCACAGGCGCAGCCACACTAAAACGCATTA